>NC_135762.1:12456764-12505407 GCF_052425735.1 Oculina patagonica
AAAGAAAAAAATAGAATATATAGAAAAAACTTTGCCTATACAGGCGCGTAGCTGAGGTTTTTGGAAGGGTGTTCGTATTGACAGGAATATTTATTTGGGGGTTATTAAATACGAGCGCCGAAGGCGCGAGCCTCTATGGGGGTCTGGGGGCATGTCCTTCCAGAATCATATCAAATGTAGAGGCCCGGAAATGCTATTTTCAGCATTGTGCACGTCAATATTTCAAACTCGATGGAGTTCAAAATAACAGGTATTTTTAGTCATAACAACAAAATTTCCGGCATTTTGTTAACTTGATACATTCATACATACATACCGGCTTAGTACACTACATCTTAGGGTTAATGCTTAAGCCCCACCCCCTAGCCTCCCACGCAGTCCTTCTTAGGGGCGATCAACACGATCGCCCCTAAGAACGACTGCGTGGGAGGCTATCCACCCCCCGGCTCTACCGTCAATGTACTAAAAGAAGCGTCAATATGCACTAAATATGGACGTATCACCTGGGTCCCCCGAAATTGAGAGCCAGTGAGGAGAGCCCATTCTCCTAACAATTTAATACTTTCCCGATACTTTTAGCGTTTTCTTTAAAAGCTGCAACACTCAAGTTTGTTTTCCATTCCCCCACTATTTGCTAAAAGCTGAAAATCAACAGTTTGAGTTTTCAGTCCTCTATCATTGACCTCCAAAGGGGGTTCGTTCGAACCCCTCGAACCCCCCCCCCCCCCTCCTACGCGCCTGTATATTTCGGTTTGCAAAACAAACCTTCCTCAGGGGCTGGGCGGAGAAAAAAAAAATGATGAGAAAAATAAAAGGACCGTTACAAATAGAAAAATTTAAAATAAAATACTAAACAATGATTGGTTCTAACAAGTGTCAATGACGTGTTTCGTCACGTCTGTTAATTCCCAGAGGATGTAAAGTTTTTGCCTTGTTAATTTTGGGCTTCACGAGCCTTCCTCTGACTCGTCCCCAGTCGTCTTTTGAGTCGGTCTTGAGTCGACTGCTCAACACGGAGGGAATCATGGAATCATCCTTCGCGTCTTGCAATTTTCGCACAAGAGACGACTGGGGACGAGTCAGAAGCGGGATGAGGTGAACGTCGTTTATGGAATGGCCGGGTTGGTTGAAATGAATAGATATTGGTGTAGGGTCATCAAGTTCATGGTGGTTGAGAATAGCCTGCGAGCAGGCTCTCTATTCGGAGGCAACGCGACTCTGGTTTTTCTCACATTAATTGAGCCTGTCATTTTTGACCAATCAGAGTGCTGCGTTCGTGGACGAACGCGCCGGATTTAAAATTCAATGGCGTGCGTGCAGGCTCTCAATTTTGGTCGCGGGCTCGCTTCGCTCGCCGACTCGCGCCTTCGGCACTCGCGGGATCGCGCCTTCGGCGCTCGAAGGGTTCAATATTCACGTTGCCCCCGATAGAGAGCCTGCTCGCAGGCTAGCAAAGGCAAGTGATCCTGACAACTTATGAAGATTAGCTCACATTTAACAACAAACCCAACAGAACCGCAGTGATTCAACAATGAGGGATTTTCACTTTCTTCTATCATTAAACGTCACAGGCTTTGAACAACGGCATCTTCGTACAGAAATCACTACAGACCTTCAGAAAACGTCATGTACATACAAAAATAACAAATATGGCGGGAAGGTCGCTCATCTTGAAGCTTATCCGGGATTTTGAAAGTGATATGTATCGCTTGCCAGTGTCGCATTTGTTTCAACAGCAAAACAACGTCCCTACCCCGGGGACAAAGTTATTGTTTTCAAAACTGCACGTTCCCAGGGTTTTCCCGGGCCGGGGTGTCCCTGGGGTTGATCCCCGGGGAAGCCAATGATAAGTGCATAAGTACGACTTTTGAATTTCAATCCAGTTATGTTTGCCCTCACTCCACCGAATTGCTTACCATTTGAAGACTATCTCGTTCAAGACCCGGTCTAAACCACGCGCGGGGATTGCTGTACGGCGGAAGCCCTATCACGCCATTTTAAAAGTCACGCAATTCCTTAACCAGAGTCCACGGTCTCCTCGGGCAGCGGTTGAGATTGAACGTCACGCGACTCGCACATATATTCGTTCGATCGAAGTTGGAGCTTAGATAGTACGTTTTTTTTTTAATTTTCTTAAGTGAACTGATCAGCCTGCTCATGGATTCCATTCTTGAACCAATTACAGAGACTGACGAACATAAATTTTGCGTGGAAATGATGAAGCGCCTTGCTGCTCAGCGAAGAAACGACCATTTCTGTGATGTGATTCTAGAAGTTGGCTCCGGTGACGATCAAGCTCGTTTAAAAGCTCACAGAATCGTGTTATGTGCAGCAAGTCCGTTCTTTTACAACGCTCTTAACAGCGACATGAAAGAAAAGAAAGAAGGAGTGATCCGATTGGAAGAGACGAGCAAAGCTGTGATGGAAGAAGTGTTGGAGTATCTGTACACAGGACATGTTGATATCAATGAACACAATGCATTTGATTTGCTGGCTGTAGCCGACTTTTTTCTCATCCCAAGTCTGAAGTCTTTGAGTAGTAACGTGATACTTCAAACACTGTCTGTTTCTAACTGTGTCGCGGCTTACTATTTTGCCGTCAAGTATCGGTGTGAAGAGCTTCAGAAAGGTGCGAGTGATTTCATTCTGGCAAACTTTGTTGCAGTAGCTGAAAATGAAGACTTCCTGAATTTGAGCAGCAAACAAATCGAGGAGTGGATTGCAAACGATAGAATCATCGTAAAAGGAGAGGAAGAAGTTTTCGAAATTCTCTTGAAGTGGATGGACAGAAATAAGAGTCAGAAACAAGACTTTTGCAACCTGTTTCGTCACATTCGCTGTCTTTATGTGCACCGTGACTTTCTGTTAAGCGTTATTCTTCTGAATCCTTATGTTAAGGACGATTCAGAGTGCTCTAATTTAGCATTAGATGCGATGAAAATGTTGTCCAGGGGACAAAAAGACTGCTATTTTGCACAGTCACCAAGGAATTGCCTGATCCACGAAGATGCCATTGTTGCATGTGGAACAGCTAAGAGTACATTGTGTTACATACCTTCCCAGAACAAGTGGTACAAGTTGGCAGATATGCTGTCCACCAGGTGCTTTGAAAATAATGCCATCAGTTCATGTCATGAAAGGTTATTTTTCGTCGGGGGAAACAGTGATGGTTGCCCTGCAGAACGGTATGATCCATCAGTGAACACTTGGTCACCTCTGGAATCTTTTACGCAAAAAATCAAGTTTTGTGCTGTTGTGACATTTCGTGGGTTACTGTATGTCATTGGTGGAGTAGATCAGGAAAACCACAACCGGCTAAACACTGTGCAGAGATACAATCCTGATACAAACCTGTGGCAAGGGATGCCCCCTCTAAGTGCCCCTAGATCAAGTTTATGTGCAGTGGCTGATGAAAGTCACTTGTATGCTATTGGAGGTAGCTCAGGTACCAATTTTAGAGTTGCTGAAAGATTTGATCCAATAGCAAAAGCTTGGAGCACGATTGCATCAACTCTAGAAAGTCGATTTGGAGCTGGTGGTGCAGCTGTCAATCAGAAAGTGTTTGTGTTTGGAGGTCTAAGCGGTGGAGCACCAGCTTCAAAGGCGTGCGAAATGTACGATCCAGCTACCAACACATGGAGTGCTATTACCAGCATGGTTGCTCTGCAAGGTTTTACCAGTGCTGTAAGGTTTAAAGGGAAAATATACGTGTCTGGAGAGTTCAAAGAAGGTGAAAGCAGAGGAAATCTGGTGTTACAAGTTTTTGATACAGTTACAAGTGAGTGGACAGCTTGCAGTAATCCTGCTCTGGCTAGACTTGAAAGAATGAAAATTTCAAGTTTAAGGATTCCAAGAGTGGTTTTGGATAGATGTGTAGTGCTTTCATAAACATTTGATGTGTGAGATATTTACATTCACTGTTTTTATTATATAATTCCAAAGATAAGTCTCTATGATAAGAAGAAAAAGAAGATTAACCTTCAGGATGTAATCTTGTTGTAATCATCCAAATTTTCAAAGTTCTTAAAACACTTTTGCTTATTCATTCATTTTTCTTAAATATACATGCAGCAATCAGTTCAAAGAAAGATGAAGTTTAATATTTCAGTTGATCAATTCATTTCCTCATCTTTTTTTATAAAAAAAAATGGCCATAATTCAGATAATTATAGGCATGGAAAGAAATCCAATACAATTTGATTAGAGCGGTTTTCACTTGAGTGTCGAAAGTAATTTGCATTTGCTTTTATTAGTTTTGAATTGCTACACTTAGTGATTGCTTAAAAAATCTTGAGCCAGTCTCTCAGCCAACCAGAACTAAAAGCAAAACCAATTGTGTCTCACCTGTGCACGTTTTCCCGCGGTTCGTGCCAGCTTGGCACAATATAGCCTAAGGTATTTGCTTTGCGTTTTGATTGGTTCACTGGATTGTCTGTGTCCTTTGTGATTGACCAGATAAATTACAGCTAATTACTTTGCTTTTTGTTTTATGACACTCAATTGAAAACTGCTCCATGCCAGAAGTATGTAATAAAGTAACAAAGGGTGCACAAATTAGGAAGTTTCACTTGTGTGATCACCTCTCAAATAACTTTCCTGTTTGAGATACACCCACAGGGAATTATGGTACATTGTAATTGCATTAAAAAAAAAACTAGTCTTGGACTTGGAGACATTGAATACAACTACTGTGACCTCCTGCAGACCTTAATAGACATTAAGGACTGACACCATGTACTTTTACCAAATATCACACTCACAATTAAGGCTTGAACCCTATGATCACATGATTCTGTCAAGTCAGGCTAAGTGTTAATGATTAGCAAATAGTTATGTTATTTTCCGTCTCGTGATCAAGGCGTCTCGTGATTTAAAGAGCAGTTCGAATTATGTAACAATCAGTTTATCCCGTCGCGTCAAGTAAGAGAGATCAGAGTGATTAAGATAGAAGCCTTTATTGCATTGTTCAAGGACAGAATCGGAGAAAGAGGTATGATTACGCCTATTTGTAATTTATAAGTAATATTGAATCGAGTAATTTCTTTCTTATGATCCGAATAGCATTAGTTTCGTGTTAGGATGTGTTACACAAAGAATTATGTAATAATGTACGCAAGGAACTGTAATGTACGTAAAGAATCGTATTGTATTTGAATTGTATTTTAAATTAGGTTTCGTTATAATTATATTTTCAGTTTTTACGTGATTCCAAGAAATAAACAAAGTAAGAAAGAAAGACAGAACAGACTTGGTTTCTCAGTTAATGGCTTTCTCCGGCCTCAGTCTATTGAAAGAAAGAACGGCATCCTTTACAGTAAAAACTCTTTGGATAAACAAATACAAGATTGTATCGATTTAAGTTCAGGATCTCGACACATTCACGATGGTAGACAGTGAAGATAATTATGAAGAAAGTAGATTCAGAAAAAGGACAGCTATAAAGGGGAGGGAATTCCACATTGAGCTAATGAAAGATCAATGGACAGCCGCACAAAGAGCGTGGCGAAAACAATTAAACAAGATCGAAAACCTCCTTACCGACTCGAACGAAATTACGCCTCTTATAAGTGAACGAAATCTTCTAGAGACAAAAATGGAAATCTTGTCCGAAGCGCACGAACGTCTTGACGATGCACTCGAAGATGATTACGAAACAAAGCGCGTGGTACAAGAGAAATACGAGACATGGGAACGCGAGCACTCGGACGCGTTAAAAAGAGTAAATTCCAGGGTTACCGAGCTTAGACAAGAAAGGGAAAGCACGAAATCAACTGCAACGAAATCATCTCGTTCCAGTCGTAGATCATCGAACGATTCGAGAGCGTCAAAATCATCAACATTGGAAAGGAAAGTGGACTCCGCTGCGAAGGTCGCGAAATTAAAAACAGAGTTGTTGTTTGTTGACGCCGAAGTAGAGAGAACGGTGGCATTAAAAAGACAAGAGGACGAGCTTCGCAAGTTCCAACTTACGAAGAAGTTAGCTCTAGCTAAAGCTGAAATGGACGCTATTACGAAGATTGAAGAAAGCGAGTCTGTTATCAGCGATGAAGATCGAAAAGATGTTTTGCCCGTGGATGTAATCGACAACAGAGATCTCCTCAATGAGTATCTAATTAACCGGGCGGAGACTGGGCCCGGTCATAAATCGCCCGGAATTTTTTCGTCGTAGTAGTAGTCTTGTCGGTAAATCGTTCCAGACCCGCTCGGCCGCTTCCTTGGCCAGGATTCAAAACACGCACTTTTGATATTTACTCGGCAGGAGCTATTAAATCACTCTTCTATTTAAAATTCTATCTTAAACCTTGATTTCTGTTAAGCGTGAAATACCTTATTGTTACTTATTTTCGCGGGTACTTAATTTCGCGAAAATGCGACAGGAATATTTCGCGAGACTTAATTTTCGCGATTTGGCCAAAAATACGTAATTAGCATAAAAAATACAATAGAAATCGTTTAGAATTAATTTTCGCGGGTCTTTAATTTCGCGATTCTTTGAAAATCGCGAAAATCGCGAAAATTAAGTCCCGCGAAAATAAGTAACAATGGTATATGTTTTTTATTTTATTCAAGCGTTTTACTCAAAGGAGTACTGCCGAACCGCTATGTCAGTCACGCAATGTTTTTGAAGCAAGCTTTACGCATATTAAACTGCTTAAAAAAAACGGCTGGTAGCCAGAACATTTTTAGCCAGAATACTTTGAAGATACTTTCCGAATTAATTATGTCCATTTTCATCCGCGCACAGTTGAGCACTTGAGTTCTTGATAAAAAAGCTTTACTTCAGTGTTTTCTTACACACTTCCCAAGACTTCAGAAAAAAATGGTAATGTATAGTACTTCTACGAACTATGATGGAATTTTTGAAAAAAATCCGTAAAGTGAGCAAGTAAAAAAAATGGTCTGCAAAATTAAATCTTGGTGCGGGAAATTACATGTAATTAAATTCTACCACAGCATGCAAAATTTCACGGTTTTGAAATTTAAATCTTTAAGCCTTTCAAAATGTTTCTTGACCCCATCTTGAATAAAAATTCCGTTTGAAACCTTTGTTCATGTTTCTTTCATTTGTTCGTTTTTGTTGGGTTTTTAGGCTTTTGAAACGAACAACATCTATTTATAGATTGAGGTACCGTGTGATGTTTTTGATTTACCGTGTTTGTCGTAGTAGTTTGCTTGGCCGCTTTCTTGGCCAGGATTCAAATCCCGCACTTCTTACATTTACTCAGCAGGAGCTAAGATTACTCTTTTATTTAAAATTTTGCCCGATACCCTGATTTCTGTTAAGCGTGAAATGTATATTTTTGTGTTTATATTCAAGCGTTCGACTCAAGCGAGAACAAGAGTGCGAAACCGGTGATTGTTTTGACAAAGCTTTTTTTTACGTCAGTCACGCAATGTTTTTGCAGCAAGCTTCTGCTTTTAAAAACGGCTGGTAGCCAAAGCTCGACAAAGCATTTTTGGGCCAGACTCTACTTTGAAGATGTTTTCTATTTAGCAAGAATTGTGTCCATTTTGTCCATATTCATTCGACCAAGTCGTGTGTCACAGACGAATTGAATGTTTGCACAACAAAATAACTTTGTTTTGGTTATTGAAGTAAAACCTTTACTCGCACACTTTTCAAGAGCTTAGAAAAACAAAAATGTAAATGTAAATTAGTAATATAATAATTTCTAAAAACTAGAATGGAATTTGGATCGGTAAAGCCATCGAGTAAAATAATAGACGGCAAAAAAACTTGCGTTTTGGCTAATTTTACGGCTTTAAATTTAAATTTTTAATGCCATTAAAATGCTTCTAGACCTCATCTTGAATCTTTTTTTTTCTTTTTTCACATTTAGTTGGAATTTTTAACAGCATATGTTATCTACGTGACGCGTGATCTAATGCATGCCCTTTTTTAATCTTTTTATTTTCTTTTTTAATTGTGTTTTGAGGTTTTTCTGTTATTCTTGATATTTATGTAACTCGTTTTATTTTTATTCAATTTTATTTATGTGACTCGTTTTATTTGAGCAGGAGCCAATACTGTAGTTTTCTGGTTACTCCGCTCTTTTTTTCGAGAAATCAATATATTTTTTGGTTTTTCATTCAAGGGTTTTGAGTTTCAGTCGGAACCGAACGGCGAGAGAGAAATTACCTGTAATGAATCACGCAAGCAAGAACTGGTGTTTGCGTGACTGCTTCCCAAAATGCAGCACATAGGCAGGTTTTTCGATCGAAGAATCAGCTTGACTTGAAGAGCTTGCATTTTTAAAAGCTAAAAAACTTTCTAATTTTTTATTATTCCCTTTATTGTTTGTGATACATTTTTTTTTTTTACTGAAATAAACCTTAAACGCTTCTTAGTATTTAACGAACTGGTTTGGGTTCATTTATTCAAGATTAGAAATACACAAAACGTAATAATCAGTTATTTATCTAGGCATGTTGATAAAAGCAGCTAATGTAATGAAGGACATTTTGACATATTACAACTCACGGAAACTGCATAACTTATGCAAACCTCAGACTTGTGTGTCACAGCTACTCGCCCCCAAACTGCTTCTCGGCTGGCGCCATCACCGAAGAGTAGAATGAGTGATGGGAGGGAGTAAAGTCAAAAGCTGCAGGAATGGGGGAGGACGGAGTAGGAGGGGAGATATTCGAAGGTTAATGGCTAAGAAAAGAGGAAATGGGGGGGAGAGGTTGGGGAGGGGGGGGGGGGTGTTGAATAAAAATCCATGCTTGATTGTATCGCGCAACCTTTGTCCTTTTTTCATGGTTTTCTTATCAGAACAGCTGTTCAAAATTTTATGAGTAGTCTGCACTTTGTTAAGTGTATGATAATGTTAATAATCTAATCTTCCATTATCCTTAGGTAAAAACTAAAATCTAAAAATACAGAGATTATTTTTTATTAACAAAAAATTGGAAGCCTAAGCAGGAATTTGTTCAAGCATGGACAAACAAACCACAGACTTGTGTGCTTCTCAATTAAATGGTATTTTAAAAGTTTTTGCTGCACTTGCCTAATCAAATAGTTAAACACTAACCGCCCGGTTTTAAGCTTTAAGCTTAAGGCGTCTTGTTTTGGTTCTTGATGTAAAAACTTTACTCGCACACTTTCTAAGAGCCCAGAAAACAAAATGGAAAGTAAAGTAATAATATAATTATTTCTACACTAGAATAGAATTTTTAAAGGATCGGTTTTAGCCATCGAGTGAAATAATTGACGGTAAAATGAAAACTTGCCCTTTGACGCGGATATTTTTAAAATTGAATTAAAATTCAATTTTATCACGGCATGCAAGTTTCACGGCTTTTAAGTATTCAAAATTGTAATGCCATTCAAATGTTTCTTGGCCTTATCTTGAATCGTTTTTTTTTTTTTACATTTAGTTGGGATGGTTAGGATTTTAAAACGAACAGCATCTATTATCTTATACGCAAAATATTTTCTTTTGTAATTTTGTTTTGAAAATTTTCTGTCATTCTTGATGTTTGAGTGACTCGTTTTATTCTTTTTTAGGGTTTTGAAAACGAACAGCATCTATTAGATTTAAGGCACACCGTGTGGTGTTATCTGATACGCGTGATCTAATGCATTTTCTTTTGAAATTGTGTTTTGAATATTTTTTTTCTTGATTGGCCGTTTTTATACTAGAGACGCGTTACCCGTCTGGATGAGCTTCGGCCAAAATTTTGTTACTCGTCTGGTTATGCGTCTCTAGTATAAAGGCGGGCACAAGACGAGTTACGCGTCTAGACGAGCTTCCTTTCGGTATCCGTCTTTCAAGACGCATTTCGAAAAGTAGCTCGTATAGACGGGTAACGCGTCTTGTGCCCGTCTTTATACTAGAGACCGACGCATAACCAGACGAGCAACAAAATTTTTGCCGAAGCTCGTCCAGACGGGTAACTCGTCTCTAGTGTAAAAACATTTATGTGACTCGTTTTATTCGACCAGGTGCCAATATTGTAATTTTCTGGTTGCTACGCTAGTTCTTTTTTAGCAAAAAAACATTAAAAAAAAATTCAAAAAACAGTGTTTTTTGTTTTTCATTCAACGGTTTTGAGTTTCCGTCGGAACCGCAATGGAGAAATTACCTGCAATGAATCACGCAAGCAAGAACTGGTGTTTGCGTGACTGCGTACCAAAATGCAAATGCAGCATAGGCAGGTTTTTCGATCGAAAAATCGGCTTGACTTGAGGAACTCGCGTGTTTGAAAGCTTAAAAGCTTTCTAATTTTTCAAATTCCTTTCCTTTTGTTTTGTTTTGGTGTGATACATTTTTTTAAAATAAAAAAAAAAAACCTTTAACGCTTCTATGTTTTTAACGAATTCCTTTTAATTGTTTGTTTGTTTTGGTCGGAGATAATTTGAAATGGCACTCGACTGATTTAGTTCACTTATTCAATATTAGAAACGCACCAAACGTTTTCAACATGGGCTCCTGTTTTCAACCTAATCAGTCATTTAAGCCTGGTTTTCACTAGCGACGCAAGCAAAAGCGCAAGCACAAGAGCAAGCATAACAGCTCTCATTTCACCGTGAAAACGGCTTCAACGCAAGCATAAGCACAAGCGCAAGCACAAAAAATGGCTTAAACGCCGCATAAGCACAAGAAAGTTGTTTACGTCTGGCAGTGTTTAGCCAATTAAAGCACTCGTTTCAGATTCCCGCGCTTCTGAGCACTGGGACAAAGTGGCTGAGGCCGCGGTTGATTTTGATAAAAGTTTTCTTAGGTTTTTCGTAAGAGTGTAGGGAATTAAAGACAATAGCAAAAAGGTACAAGTTAAGACACGAGTAGCGAAATGTTTCGTTTTCATCCTTTTTTCGTAATCGCTTTCGCTTTCTTCGTCACAAGAGTAGGGGAGACAACAACACTCGATGCCTGAGAGTTTCTGCCGCAATAGTTGCCGAGAAAACGAAGTCGAGAACGGAGCCTTTAGTCGACTTCTAACTAGAAAACATCGTATTATTATGCTAATGTGCTTTCAGTTTGTGCTTATGTCGATGCTCGTTTTCAGTTGGAACAAACCGCTTATGCTTGCGCTTGTGTTTGTGCTTGTGCTTGCGTCGCTAGTGAAAACCAGGCTTTATCCAGGCATGTTAATAAAAGCAGCTAATGTGATGAAGGACATTTTGACACACTACCTACAACTCATAACTTAGCAAACCTCGGTTAGTGTGTCACAGCTGGAACGAGTAGAGTCAAAGACTGCAGCGGATGGGGGGGGGGGGGGGAGGAGGAATAGAAGGGGAGAGATTCGAAGGTGAATGGCAAGGAAAAGTAAAAATAACAATAATAATAATAATAATAATAATAATAATAATAATAATAATAATAATAATAATAATAATAATAATATAGCGCTATTCAGATAATCTTCCATTATACTAAGGTAAAAACGAAAATCTAAAAATACCAATGTTATTCAATATTAAGAACAAAATAAAGATTTAAAAGCCTAAGCAGGAATTTGTCTTAGCATGGAAAAACAAACCACAGACATGTGTTACTCAGTTAAATGTTATTTACTTGCCTAATGAAATAGTTAAACATTGACCGCCCGGTTTTAAGCTTTAAGCTTTAGGCGTCTTGTTACTCAAGCTTCTTCGGTGTCAGATGCAAGCCTTTCTACGATGGAAACGCTCGTCGACCTTTCGCCTGAACTGCCTGAACCTAACCCAAAGGAAGAACCAAAGAGTGAAACGCCTTTTAGCCCACGTTTCAACCAAAGTGTGACGCGAGAAGTTCCTAAAAATTCCTCCGTAACCCTTTCAACACCAAAGAATGCATTACCCACACGTGCGCCGCCCCCTGCAAGTCGATCAACGGAAGTCGTTCGTGATCAAAGTGTCAACTCTCCTCACAATGCAAGCGGCGACACCCTCGAACGCCTGGCTGACTTACTGTCACGGAAAAATGCAAAGGATTTACTTCCATTACCAGAACCAGAAATTTTTAGAGGCGACATGATTCATTTTCCTGTCTGGCAAAGGTCCTTCGACGCCATAATTGAAAGAAGAACCGATAACACCTCGCAGCGACTGTATTATTTGGGAAAATACACCGCTGGGGACGCGAAAGAAGCGATAAGTGGATTACTCACGCTGGATAGCACCGAAGCTTACCTCGAGGCAAGAAGTATATTAAAAGATCGATTTGGAAATCCGCTCCTGGTGGCCGAAGCGTACCGGAAGAAAATAAATGAGTGGCCGAGAATCCCACCAAACGATGGCGTGAGTTTACGAAAATTCTCGGACTTCTTGCTTAACTGCCAGACGGCGATGATGGAAATCAAGTACTTACAGGCCCTCAACGATCCTGATGAAAACCAGAAAATGGTCCGAAAACTCCCCCGATATTTGTCTGATCGATGGAGTCGCGAAGTGGATCGTTGGCTATGGAATGAAAATAAAGAAGAAGTGGGCTATCCTCCATTCTCAACCTTCTGCAATTTCTTGAAGAAAGAAGCCAGAATTGCCTGCAATCCCGTTACACTAATGTCAAGGGTCAAAGAAAGTAAAGAAGATGACAAGAAAGAAGACCCGCAAAGAAAAGGAAGGTTTAGCGGCAACAACAAGAATAGATCAGTAGGCGCTGGCAGCTTTGCAACCGGATCCAATGAAGTAAGCGACGGTTCCAATGAAGGGAGAAGAGAAAAGAAACCTAAAGCAGAACGCTGCCCGCTGTGTAAGAACACACACAACCTGGACGAATGCGACAAGTTCAACAAGATGTCTCCAGCTGAGAAGATTGAATTTATAAGGTCAAGAGGTATCTGCCTAGGGTGTCTGATGTATGGACATATGAAGAAGGATTGCCGAAGAAGAAAAATTTGCAAGAAATGCAGTGGCTTTCACCCCACCTCCCTTCATATAGAATCTCCAGGAGCGTTGGGACACCAGGCAAATCAATCAGTTGAGCCTCAGGCAGAAGCCACGGCCCACCGCGTGAACACCGATGACTTAGACGTCTGCAATTCCCACTCGCTTATCGTGCCTGTTTGGTTGCACCATAAAGATAGCCCTGAGAAGGAAGTGCTTGTCTATGCTCTCCTTGATGATCAATCAGATGCCTGTTTCGTGAAGGATGAGACTCTCCAGATGCTGGCTGTAAGTGGCCGGACGTTCATTTAAAGTTGTCGACAGTCCTAGGAGAGAAGTTGGTAACCTGTCACAAAGTCAGTGGTCTAATCGTACGAGGGTTCAAAGAATCAGTCGAAGTACCTTTACCTGCAGCATATTCTCGCGAAGAAATACCCGTAAAACGCAGCCAGATTCCAAGGCCAGAATCGGTACATGGTTGGCCCCACCTCGCGCGCATCTCTGATCAGCTCATGCCTTATCGAGACGACATTCACGTGGGACTCCTCATTGGTGTGAATTGCGCCCGAGCCATTAAGCCAAGAGAAGTAATACCTGGCTCAGACGATGACCCATACGCCAAGAAAACAGCTTTAGGATGGGGTGTCATTGGGAACGTGAACCAAAATGACGATGAAGAAGGCAACACTCACTGTTCCTGTAACCGGATAGTGTCACAAGAAATCGGAGACAGTCCAAGCAAGACCTTGGGTCACTTTGTACTAAAGACAAAAGTAAAGGAAGTTCTCTGCCCAGCACAAGTCAGCAAGATGTTCGAGTTCGACTTCAACGAACGATCAAAGGAAGAACAAGCGTTTTCATTTCAGGATAGACGATTCTTAGAAATTATGAGCTCGAACATTCACCATCGAGAAGATAGTCACTATGAACTTCCCCTGCCACTGAAGGACCAAACTCTTCAGATGCCAAACAACAAAGAGCTGGCTCTAAATCGTTTGGGAAAACTAAAGCAAAGACTGAAGAGAGACCGTCGTTACAGAGAACACTACCAAGCGTTTATGAGGGAAATGATGGAAAAGAGTCATGCTGAGAGAGTTCCATCAGATGAGCTTTCCCTTACCAATGGAAGTGTTTGGTATATTCCTCACCATGGGGTGTACCACCCACAAAAGCCAGACAAAATAAGAGTTGTGTTTGACGCCAGCGCCGAGTTTAAAGGAAAGTCCCTCAACAGCTGCCTCCTGCCAGGACCAGACCTTACTAACAACCTCGCCGGAGTCCTCTGCCGCTTTCGAAAGGAGCCAGTAGCATTCATGTGTGATGTTGAGGGAATGTTTCATCAAGTTGGCGTCAAAGAAGAACACCGAAATCTTCTTCGTTTCTTATGGTGGGAGGACAACGACCTAGACAAGCCTCCGGTGGAATTCAGAATGAAAGTTCATCTATTTGGAGCCGTTTCGTCACCTGGCTGCGCGAACTTCGCTCTCAAGAGAACGGCTGAAGATTTTGAGGAGACCTTTGGCAGTGAAGCGGCCGAATTCGTGCGGAAAGACTTCTACGTGGACGACGGCCTCAAGTCGGTCCCTTCGACATCACAAGCCATCTCTCTGATACAGAATACAAAGAACTTGTGTGCTGAAGGGGGGTTCAATCTCCACAAATTCACTTCAAATGATAAGAAAGTTGTAGAAGCCATACCCAAGGATCAACGCGCCAGTGGTATCAAAGACCTTAACTTGACGGAAGACCACCTACCGATAGAGAGAGCCCTAGGGGTACAATGGTGTATAGAGTCGGATTACCTCCAGTTTCGGATTGAATTGAAAGACAGACCCCTAACCAGGAGAGGCATTCTTGCATCGGTCAGCTCCATTTACGATCCTCTTGGCTTGGTAGCGCCTTTCTTGCTAACAGGCAAACGAATAGTGCAAGAATTGTGCAAAGGAAAGACAAGCTGGGATGACGAAGTTCCTGACCATGTCCGACCACGATGGGAGAAGTGGAGAAATGACCTTCATGCTTTGGCACAGCTAAAGATACGACGCTGTTACAAACCAGACGACTTTGGCGAGCTCAAGACCATCGAGCTACACACCTTCTCAGACGCAAGTGTTTACGGGTACGGCCAGTGCTCATATCTAAGAATGATTAACCACCAAGACCAAGTACACTGCTCACTTGTGATGGCGAAATCAAGAGTGGCACCTTTAAAGCCCGTCACTGTCCCAAGATTAGAATTGGTAGCGGCAGTTGTAGCTACCAATATCAGCGCCTTTCTTCAGAAAGAGCTAAAGTACAACAGCTTACCAGAAGTGTTTTGGACTGACAGCAAGGTCGTATTGGGATATATATCCAATGACGCTAGGCGTTTCCATACGTTCGTGGCCAATCGAGTCCAGCTTATCCGTGATCGAACCTCTCCCGATCAGTGGAACTACGTGGAGACAAAGGAAAATCCAGCCGACGATGCTTCCAGGGGACTCACAGCCCAAGAGATGATCGATAGCACCAGATGGTGGAGTGGACCAGAGTTCCTATGGAAGCCTCTTGTCACCAAGGCTAAGGTAGATGTTCCACTCTCGCTCGAGGACCCGGAAGTACGAAAGATAACAGTGATATCGATGTCATCTAAATCTAGTGAGCGTCCGGTTCTACTGCAACGAATCGAGTACTTCTCCGACTGGCACCGTGCGAAAAAGGCTATCGCCTTTTGCCTCCTCTTTATACAAAGAATGAAAGAAAGCAGACGAATCCATAAGGAGCGTGAAGATGAAAGGGTCTCGCCTGAGGAGAAGAATCGATGAGGAGCAGTAGTGAATGTTGAAGACCTACAAAGAGCTGAAAGAATGATAATCAAGGCTGTTCAAAGTGAAGAGTTCCGAGACGAAATTGAGCAATTAAGAGGATACAATGTAACGAAGAGGGGAAGCGCAATGTGAGAGAGGTGACCAAGAAGACAAGTGCCATACATCGCCTTAATCCAGTTCTGGACCAACATGGAATCCTACGAGTTGGGGGTCGCATTGATGAAGCTGATTTGCCGTACGACACAAGACATCCAATAATTCTGCCAAAGAAATCTCACGTGACAGAGCTGATAATTCGACACCTTCATCAGCGAGTACACCACCAAGGCCGAGCCAGAACGCACGCCGAAATCCGCACTTCCGGTTTCTGGATTATCAACGGCAGTTCCACTGTTGGACATCATGTGTCTAAGTGCGTAACGTGCAAGAAGCTGAGAGGAACACCTGAGCAGCAGAAGATGTCTGACCTACCACCAGATCGACTAGAGCAAGCCCCGCCATTCACCTACAGTGCAGTTGACTATTTTGGACCTTGGTACATAAAGGAAGGGCGTAAAGAAATGAAGCGCTATGGTGTCTTGTTCACTTGTATGGCTTCTCGAGCTGTCCACTTAGAAACCGCAGCGTCCCTAACCACAGATTCTTTCTTAAACGCGTATCGGCGCTTCATCAATCGACGTGGCCCAGTACGACAGCTTCGATCAGACCAAGGTACGAATTTTGTTGGAGCAAAAAACGAGTTGGAAGCAGCCTTAATGGAGATGAATCACGACACAATTCAGAGAGAGTTGCTGATAACCAATTGTGATTGGATAAATTGGAAAATGAACGTCCCACACGCAAGCCACATGGGTGGCTCATGGGAAAGACAGATACGCACCGTGAGAAGTGTCCTGTCAGCACTGTTACAAAACCATGGCAAACAACTTGACAATGAATCTTTGAGCACGCTGATGACAGAAGCTGAAGCAATTGTCAATAGCCGTCCACTCGCCATCGATGACCTAACTGCTTCAGATGCAGTTGACGTGTTGACACCAAATCGCCTGCTGACAATGAAGTCTGCTGTTGTACTCGCCCCACCTGGAAATTTCCAAAATGCTGATGTCTATTCTAGAAAGAGATGGCGTCGAGTTCAATATCTCGCTGATGCATTTTGGCAGCAGTGGAAAACAAGCTACCTTCAGTCCCTCCAAAGCCGACAGAAGTGGACCGCCCCCCATAGAAACCTTAAAGAAGGAGACGTAGTGATCCTGAAAGACGAGGATGCACCGCGTAATTGTTGGAGACTTGCCCGAGTAGTTGAGACCTACCCTGACAGAGATGGTTACGTGAGAAAGGTAAAAGTTGCGGTAGGAGATCGATCCCTGCAGTCTGATGGCAAGCGTAAAGGGTCTGTTTCGTACCTGAGCAGACCCATACACAAGCTGGTGCTCATGGTTCCGTGCTAAGGAAATCAAAGACCGGGAGATTCCCGCCAAGGAGCCATAGAAAGATTGTTATGAACATTTGAAGGACATTTGTACGAACTGATTTATTAGATTAATCGAATTTCGTGTTTTGTTTTGTTAAGTAAATTGTTGCTACAATTTAGGGGAGCCATGTTAATGATTAGCAAATAGTTATGTTACTTTTTTGGGTGTTTTTTTTTTCCGTCTCGTGATCAAGGCGTCTCGTGATTTAAAGAGCAGTTCGAATTATGCAACAATCAGTTTATCCTGTCGCGTCAAGTAAGAGAGATCAGAGTGATTAAGATAGAAGCCTTTATTGCATTGTTCAAGGACAGAATCGGAGAAAGAGGTATGATTACGCCTATTTGTAATTTATAAGTAATATTGAATCGAGTAATTTCTTTCTTATGATCCGAATAGCATTAGTTTCGTGTTAGGATGTGTTACACAAAGAATTATGTAATAATGTACGCAAGGAACTGTAATGTACGTAAAGAATCGTATTGTATTTGAATTGTATTTTAAATTAGGTTTCGTTATAATTATATTTTCAGTTTTTACGTGATTCCAAGAAATAAACAAAGTAAGAAAGAAAGACAGAACAGACTTGGTTTCTCAGTTAATGGCTTTCTCCGGCCTCAGTCTATTGAAAGAAAGAACGGCATCCTTTACACTAAGAATAATTAAGAACCTCACATGTAGTTTAGCACAATTCTCAGCCAAAGGGCCTGTTTATATAAAGAAGAGTTGTCCCTTGTAGGAGGGTAACCCTCTTCCTCGAGCCATCTTTTAGGGAGCGTTTATATGCGAAAAGTTGTCTCTGCTTATCAAGCCAAAAATTGACCTTCTCAGTTTCACGCATGCTCTGTATGTCCAGACTTGTACCTTGTAGGCGAGTCAAAATGAGCCAAAATGTTTACATTGAAAAAAGTTGGCTCGCCACTCATGGTCACCGTTAAAGCGAGTGACCCTCCAGCCAGGGTCACCCTGCCCCCGGAGCCAACCTTGTGATTGACCACATAAACAGTTTACAGCTATTTATTAAAAATTCTATGAAAAGTTTTTGTGCAGGGGGTGAATTGGTATGAAGGGTAACCCTCCTACCAGGGACAACTTTTCTCCATATTTAAACAGGCCCTATTTACTGCAGTATTGATCAAGGCTGCTGTTTTGACTTAAGTTTGCAAAGTTTGTTTCTTTAGTGCAGGAACAGTGTGACTGAAATTTAGATTTAAAAATCTAGATGCGCTTTTGTGTCACATGCTTAATCAAAAAATTGATTATTATCCAAATTTCAACATTAAAATTTAACATTTTTAATAGTCTGGTACTGGGTTGCTCCAGAAAATATTCATACCCCTATGGAGGGATTTTTGGTTTTGAGCCTTCCCACCATTTTTAAGTGACTTTCTTTCATTTGTAGTGTTTGATTAATGTCCAAATACGGTGCCTAACACTAGTTTTCATGGACATGCAAAAAGTGAGTTCAAGAAAGCAGGATTCTGCTGTAAATACTAGTTGAGATAATTTTGTTTCACTAATGACACAATAGATGCATGGTTTTACTGTAGCTTATCCACTGCAAATTATTTTAATTTGTAAAAATAACGTTACATTTTTGAAGGGGTTTATGAAAAAACTATTTTTTAAAATACACTTGTTCAGTTGTTTCAGAACTAGTTGGATTATTAATGCTATCACATTACTTTGTACTTATTAATTTAGTTTGCAGTTTGTATGCTCCATACTTCTCCCAGAAAGAATATTTGTTGTTGGACCCTCACCCCCCCCCCCCCTTTAAAATTTCGGGATTTGCCCTTTGAGACCCCCTCCTCATCAAAATTTCCAATGTCCCCCTGGGGGCTGGGAGAAAATATTTTCTGGAAATGCACATTTTTAAGCAATAAATTAGCATTATGATACAATATGTAATATACTATGAGTTTGTGTAGTGTCAGGAAATGGGAAATAATACCAGTTGAAATACAAAATAATAAGATTTTGTATTAGAAGAACATTTGGTATTGATTAAAAGAACGTTTCCTATAAATGGAGTGATCTTGACTTACATTTCATTAAGTTACTGGGATCATAAATATGTATATGGTTAGTGTTCAGCAGCCATACAAAGGGGACTTTTAGCAAATCGCTATGGCTAGTGCTACAAAGGCCCCCAGGGGGGGGTACTCCGGCTTGTAAATGACGGGGATGATCGAATGAAGGCAAAATTTAGGACCCAAAAAATTCCTAAGTCTTCCGACGTTACACAAAAAAATCCCTGGACCAAAAATAACCCCCCCAAAAAATATACTTGCCAAATTTTCCAACCCCAAAAAATCCCGGAATCGAAAATTTCAAACCCAAAAAAAATCCTTCGATCATCCCCGTCATTAACAAGCCGGAGTACCCCCCCCCCCCCCCTGGGCAAAGGCCACCATGACTGAAGAGGTTTGGGGAGAGTCAATCTCCTTCCTAGAGCATTCGACCCCCTTAACAAGCGCTCGGGAAACGCAACTGTTCTGGGCGTTTGATTGTGCGCGTGCGCTGTAGATTCTATATGAAATGAACACGTTTTAATAGCCAATTAGATTTGGCCGTCTTGTTTTTGGCGGGATTTCAGTCTAGCCCAAAGGATCGCGATTCTTTGTACTAGCCAAAAAGATGCGCAGTGTCCCGTTTTTGGATAAAATTACTTCTGGTTGTCATAGCAGCGCCAGCCATTGCGGTTTGCTTCAAATTAACTCCCTACTGAGTTCATAAGGTAGAACCCCACTTCACGGACACCTGTCAGGCGCGTAGCTGAAGTTTTTGTAAGGGTGTTCGTATTGACAGGAATATTCATTAAGGGGGGTTATTTAATACGAGCGCCGAAGGCGCGAGCCTCTAGGGGGATCTGGGGGCATGTCCCCCCAGAATATTTTGAATCTAGAGGCCCCGGAAATGCTATTTTCAGCATTGTGTACGTCAATATTTCAAACTCGATGGAGTGTAAAATAACAGGTATTTTTAGTCATAACAACAATATTTCCGGCGTTTTGTTAACTTGATACATTCATACATACATACCGACTTAGTACACTAAACGTTTTACAAAAGCTTGATGTGTGCTGCAAAGATTAAGCCCCCACCCCGGCTCTTCCTTCAATGTACTTAAAGCGGCGTCAAATCGTCAATATGCACTAAATACACCATAGTTAGTACTAACTATGAATGCACGTATCACCTGGGTCCCCCTAAATTGTAATCCCCGCATTTTGTTTATTGATACTCCATTTATCAAATCCCGGACGCCTGTTAAGGAAATACTTTTTCAGCAATGGGATTATTTTGACTACATATAATACTAGGGCACTAAGATCCATTCTCCTATCAATTTAATACTTTTCCGATACTTTTAGCGTTTTCGTGCAAGGTAATTTAAAAGCTGCAACTCTCAAAGTTTGTTTTCCATTCCCCCACTATTTGCTAAAAGCTGAAAATCAACAGTTTGTGTTTTCGGTCCTCCATTATTGACCTCCAAAGGGGGTTCGTTCGAACCCCTCGAACCCCCCTCCTACGCGCCTGCCTGTTATTACGGACATTTTTGTTTGTCCCTAGAAAAAGCTCATACATTTTCTCTTACATTAGCCTGTTTAATATGGACATCGGTTTATACGGACAACGGGCACTTTTCTGTGTCCCTTAAGTGACTGACGCTCTCATATAAAGTTAACCTCGTTTTACGGACACTTTTGAGTCACTGCTTATCTGTACATTTTCAGTTACATTTTTTGTGGGGGCTTGCTCTTACTATGTAACCGTGTAGGAGATTTGTTTGTGGCTTTGTGAGTTGTCACGTGACTCGTCACCAATTGAGCAGGTCGTCTCTTCAGGCAATTGTCAGACGAGACACGTCTGTCACGTTCTTTGTGAACGTGATCTGTCTAAAGAAGAATTTCACCAAACGCGTTGACAACGGTTTTTGGTCTCGTGTCACATTACAACGTCACGTGACACAATAATGCAGGAGGTGCTAAGAATTCTTGGAGTACATGGTGTAAGACCTCACATAAGGTAACAAAGTGACAAGGTAGCCAAATTTATTGTAAATTGTCGTGGTCTTATTCCAAGTACAATTTTTAGACATTCATTCTAAATGCTCGGGACGTTATATGTGTTTTACTCCAAGTGCAACTGCTACGCATTTATTTTAAATACTCGGGATATATGTGATGTATTACACCACCACTGTATTTAGTAAGTGCCGAAGATACTGTTTGCACTTCATTGACAGTTGCGTTTATATTTAAGCTTTTTGTTTGTTTTTCTTAGAAATAAAAGCGATCACACGAGATTTCCGCCATTCTAGTAATAGTACCAGATAATAGCTACCGTTAGCGACTTTACTGGGATCAGTGTGTATGCGATTTTGATACAGCAATAGGGGAAAAGTGACTTCTGATGAAGGTTGGTGATATTGGGCCAAAATAAATTTGTAACATCAGTCTCTAGCTGTTTGATCAGCCCTGCATTTAAAGTTTGTTTAACCCTTTCACTCCTAAACGCGCATTCAGGCGCTATTTGGAGGTGCAGTCATTGATTCACTTGTGACGTCATTAATTAGCACGTCAGTGGAATTTCGTGATGAGAATCTGATAGAGCTTGAATCGACCTTTCTACAGGACTGTTCATTTTGAATATCAGTTGCATTCTGACAGAGCTAATCAAAGAAAAACAAAATCCATTTTTGGTGCAAAATCGTTGTTAAACAGGCCAGTACACCTGTAATTGGTCAAGGTCCCCTTTTCAGGATTTTTCATAGCACCAAAATTTCAGTTTAGCGGCTAAAAAAACGCGTTTTTTGAGGAAAACTTGGGGGTCAAAGAGTTAATAGGGGAAAAGCGTGTCTTAAACGGGATTGTGCCTTACAAAAACTGTAAGTTTATCGACAATAGGTCAGTCTGAAAGCTTTTTTGTCGTTTCCATTTTTTATTAGATCCGATTTTCAAAGTTCTAATAGTCGGACCATATGTACGCCTTTTACTTTCAATTGGAATTTGCGCGGATTAAACTAGTTCAAAACAACTGGTAGATCCCGTGAACATTTTTTTTCCTTGTGTGTCTTCAAGTTGAGTTTTACCCATAAACCGTATTCAGAACTGACAGTCAAAAATTCTACGAGTCACGAAGATAAACACCAAACTTTACCTCGTTGCTGTAAGAAAGACAAGAAATAATTCAAAATACTTCAAGACACTCTCTGGAAAAAGAGTTAACGCTATACACGTATTTTATGAATTATTCGACGAATTTGAAGCAGTTTTAAACCTTCAAATAACGAGATTGAGTCAAAGTACAGCGCAGTTAGGAAACAGAAAGAGGTCATAGAGGCCATTGCTGAAAGATTAGTCTATGAGGATGTCACTTCAGAAGATGAAAGAACAGCAGAAGAACTAGCAGAAAATCGGAAACCGTGAGATGAAATCAAAATATTAAAGATATGTGGAAACTTTGCTTGGTAGTGTCTGACTCGTCCCCAGTCGTCTCTTATGCGAAAATTGCAAGACGCGAAGGATGATGGGAAGGAGGAAAGGCGAGAGACGTCGTCTCCTTCGCTTCTTCTCTTCCTTCCCATGATTCCCTCCGTGTTGAGCAGTCGACTCAAGACGGACTCAAAAGACGACTGGGGACGAGTCAGTGGTAGCGTGCTAAGTGAAGTTAAGATGATAATAAGATCACACAGAAGCATATATGCTTCTGGATCGCAATATTGTCAAAATATTGTTAAAAACTGTGTAGCGCAGTCAGATGAACACATAATAAAATTAGAGTTTCGTTTATGCGCTAATTTTTGTAAATAATCCCAGACGTTTCGGGACTTCTGTCTCTTCATCAGTGGAAAATTGCCGTTAAAGTCAGCCCGCGTCATTTTATTTGAATGTGGCAACATTGAGTGCGCGCGCGCTAACTGAGTTCATTTAAATAAAAGCAAAGTCAATGTTTATGCCGCGCGGCTGTAGAGTACGGCATTATTTTGAAGATCAGGCGGCCTTCCGCGCTGCGTCTTTCTCTGATGTTCGTAAGGCCTGATCGCACAACAGACACCATCATGTTATCTGTTGTGTGACCAGGCGGTAATAAACTGTATCCGCTTTGGGCAATGAATGGAAATTATAGTCAAATGCAGCAGCACATGACTTGCGACCACGCGGTGTCTCTGAGCGCTGAACGCTATTGTTCGGAACCGCCTTAGTGTGTGTGTGTGTGTGTGTGTGTGTGGGGGGGGGGGGTTGCGGGCGGTGGCGGCGCACGGGCAAAGGTGCGGTATTTGAACACTTCTGCTATCCCCTCTATGGGGAATGTGACCACAAATTTTGCCCTATGCTGTGTGACATTTGAATTTAACCGTGCAGAGCAGAGGACTGGGTCACATTAAATTTAACCGCAGTACTGGGTCCTCAACTCGTGTTCCAGGAGACGCCATCTTGACAGATATCGGTAAGTGTGAAGTTTGCATGTATTATTTATAATAACGCACGCAATATCCTCTCAACATCTTTTCAGCTACTGGGAAACAATCTACAACTCTCGGGGATTGTTGTTTCTTTCTTCACTTCATTCAACTTTAATCTTCTTTAATCTATCTTCGATAGATTCACTGGTGTCACATGTATCAGGTATGTCGGCGAAAAATAAGCGTATAGCAAAAAGATTTGAATAATTCTGTTACGAGTACAGTACACCAGTCGAGCCAGTTGCCAAAAAGGGAAAGCCATTAATGGTGATAATTTTGATTTGGCCAAAATATTTGAGCTTATAGCTCAGATGAACAAGAAATTGGATAACTTAGATCACATTGAGCAACATCTGGCTCGTGTTGACGAAGAAATAAGTGATCTCGAGCAGTCTTACACTTTCGTCCACAACGCAACACGACTGGTTGATTAGCTAACCGACAGAAGGTAAATTAAACAGCCGGGGTAAACAGAACAGTGATGCTATTTACGACCTGTGTGAAAGAGGTGAAAGAGTGGCATCCTCGGAGACCCAGGGGCAGTTAGTGGGGGCGACGTGCAGCTTATCGGGACAACGGGATTTTCGGGCGAAAGTTTACAACATAGAGCGTAACAGCTGTTACGCTCTATGTTGTAAACTTTCGCCCGAAAATCCCGTTGTCCCGATAAGCTGCACGTCGCCCCCACTAACTGCCCCTGGGTCTCCGAGGATGAAAGAGTGGCAAACATTGAAGGACATTGAAGCGCAATATGCGACATTGCAACAAGACCTGATTGACCTTAGGGCACGTTTGTTGTTCTACGATCTTCCAGAAAACGAATAAGAAAATCCATTTAACATGGTTAGAGAAGTTCTGAGTGAAAAGGTGGGCATTGACGAAAATGGCGAGATTGAAATCGAGCGGGCTCACCGCCTTGGAAGAAAAAGAGAAGATGGAAAGCCGAGGGCGATTGTCGTGAAATTCTCGCGTTACCTTAATGAAACTTTATTGACTTTATCTTCAACTTGAAGATTTCAGTTCCACAGGACTACAACAGAATACACTTAATAACTAAACATTAACATTAACAAGCTAACAACTAACTCTTGGTCGTGAGGGAAAAATTCTCCTCAAGTTCTTTTAGTGATTCATTATAACAGTTTAAAATATCACAGATAAAGTGGGCGCTTAGATTCAAGATATTTTCATCGCACATAGCTAAGATATATATAAAAAGTGCCTTATAATTCAAAAATTTAAAACTGTTATTTATTGAAAAGAGGCGATCTAAGAAGACACCTCTAAGATGAGAAAATGATGAGTGGGTGCATTTCATCAAAAAATGGAACTCGTCACCAATAGATGACTTACAGAATGGGCAAAGTCTCTCATCTCGAGGTATCTTCTTGTATCGACCTGATTCAATAGGCAGTTGATGACTAGAAATCCGCATTTTGGTTATCGCCACTCTTTGATTGACATTTTTTATTATCCTTAGATAAGGTTCAAACCTAACTTCGTTTTTTATTTCGCCGTAAAGACTTAATTTGTTTCCAATTGAAGGATCTAATTTATCCTTATTTATATTTTTCAACCAATATTTTTTGTTACCAAGACAAAGAGTACAACCGGAAATCAGCCCAACTACTCAAAGTGGAGATGATTAGTTATGTGGGGACATGCCAAAGTGTCCGTATTATCGGGGTATCCGTATTAAGCTGGCTCTCAGATAAAACGTCACGGACACATGATTTTTTGACAGAGAGACGAAGGCATACATTTTCACAGCAACAAAACGATGTTTTATTGCACTGTAACTGTTAGTCCTGTTACAACTACAGTCAGGCGTCCTCTCGTCCCAACCCCCCTCCGTTGGGGGGCTGGTACAAAAGGACCGCTGACATTTCAGACTACTGTTTGAACATTCCCTCGGACGCAACTAATTTTGTAGTACTGGCGGTTCTTGAAATCACTTGAAAAAGGAGTCACAAGAATAAACCACTCAATACATAGGCGTTGATCTTCCGATCATATAGTATTAATTAAACTTTTTAACCAAAATGTTAAAACATTCCTCACACTTTCGGGCTTAAGTTACTTTTCTGTTCTTGAAACTCGACAGCGGATTCATTTGACAAAGTTGAATCAGTCGTAACTTAGCTTTTACAATGAAAATTGTCTGTAAAGCGGGATTGACGATGTATGTGAGTTTGTCTCCCAGAACACAGCAAAGTGTCCGTTGTCCATATTAACGGGTGTCCGTAATAAGCTACCCTGGGTTCCAGAAGGTTTTTTGTGTCTTTCCTGCAAAAAAGAAATAACCCTCTGACACCCAGGGTAGTAATAAGCGGGTTAATTTTAGATAAAATATATATGAGCTTTCCCTCGGGACAAACGAACTGTCCTAAATATCGGGGTGTTCGTATTAAGCGAGTGTCCGAAGAGCGGGGTTCCACTGTATTTTGATTCAACCTCTAAAATGTAACTACTTTGTAAGACGGAGAAAAATTGCAAAACTGTAATTCGTGTGATTGTGAAATCTAAATCTTAAAGGTCGCGCTGAAACTTGAATTTGCACGAAAAAGTTTTTATTTCTCTGGTGCAAATATTTTTTAATTCTTTACCTTTAAAAACTAGGCAAACTAGCAGTAGGGTTTTATTTAGGCAGTCTTTAAACGAATTACTTTTATAGGATAGGTAAGCATAATTTAATAGATTTTTAACTTTTTATCCTTTTATATGATGTATTTATTTTTATATTGTTATATATTTTTCTTTTTACAGGACCCCTTTGATAACAGTACTCATGTACTGAAGGGTCATCCTGTTTAAAAATTCGTTATTATTATTATTATTATTATTATTATTATTATTAAGCCAATCAAAATCAATTTGTAATTTGCACTGGCGTTACACATTTTTGCACTCGTGTTACACGAAAGCTGCACTTTTTTTAGCCAATCAGTGTTAAGTAATGTTTTCATGTATATTATTATGTACGTTAATGCAATGCTATATAATTTTGTGTTCTTCCATCGACAGCATTTGCAGGCGGTGTCTATTGTTATACCTGCCCAGCAGATCCTCTCACGTCTGTATCTCAATGCAACACGTCTTCCACTAGCCGCCGGTGTAGCGATGAGAGTTTTGGAAAGTAAGAATTCTTTTTATTTAATCGTAAGCTATGAATTCCAAGATATTGCTTTAGCAAAAGTGTTTTGAATCCTCTTGTCTAGGCTCCCTCGCAGCCTTTCAAAGGAAGCTCTTTCGTGCATTTTGCATTATCTAATTTATGAATTGCAGGGACTTTGCGTCTGAACATAAAATACAAAACAACCCCTACTGTAGTGGGATTAAATTGAAAGAAATGTCATTGTTCTCTAAAGCCTGGTTTTAAAGTGATCGAGGAAACGGACGGCGGATGATGGACAGCGAAAAAAAAATAAAAAATATAATAATAAATTTAAAAAATAAAATAAAAAAGGTTAATGAAATAAAACATAATAATTAATAAATGAAATATTAAAAATTGCATCACTATTAGTCGAAGCATCTTCGGATCAATGCGCTGGAAACTCGTCGAAAATTGTTTGTTCGAGTTTAAATCTTTCCTTGAGATATTAGTCCGGTATTTAGTATCTAAACTTAATCACTATTGATGATGTGATTTTTGTAATATTTTTTTCACTTCTTGCTCGAACTTTCAGCGGAATCCGTCTTAATCGTTCATCTTTTCACTCAAGTTGTTTTGCAGCAACAGCCGAGTTGATGAACGGCACCTTCGTTGCCATTAAAGAATGCTTCAACGACAACGACTGCAACAGCACCAGTGCTTGTGCCAAAGCCGAAAATTTAACTGGTGTTTCTTTCAAACGCTGTGTAGCTGAATGCTGTTAGTACCAGTAATCACATGATTTCGAGTGCAATTTAGAATAAATAAGCACGAGTAAATTTTTCAAAGGCTAACAAAATTGCACGAGCCCGCAGGGCAAGTGCAATTTGTAGTCTTTGAAAAATTTACAAGTGCTTACTTATTCCAAATTGCACGAGAAAAATCATGTGATTACTTGTTAATAATATACAAGCGACAATTTCGGTCACGCTTTGATAATTTTCGTGACAACTTCAGAGTAGCGCCTGGCTAAAAATTTTGACGTGTGAATTCATGCGTAAATATTCATTCACTCTCTCGAAGTGCTGCATGAAAAGTTTTCAGAACAGTCTTTTGACTCTTTTCGCCGTTGAATTTGAAGAATGTGAATGACAAAGCAAGGAAAAAATTCCTAAGGTTCTGCTGCTGTTCTTGGCTGAGAGGTATTTTTTTGGTACGTTTTATCCGTGCTGTGTTTGTGTTCGCCCGAACAGAAATCAACCTCAGTTCAACACATGTTGCTCTAGCTGACAAACTAGTCAAACTAGAATACCGAACTGAAATACTGAACTATAAAAATCTACTGAACGGATTTTCTTAGTACAGATGAGCACTCTGCTACAACTCCGCATTGCTACCTGATTTCACTGGACGTTTTACAGGTTAGATTTGCCTCTTACAGTTGTAAAACTATCTTTTGTGCCTTTTGTTGTTGAGCGAGCTTTTAAATAAACAAGCTTCGGCTATTATTAATTAAGGACGGCGCCTCCTATTGCTACCGCGCACTTGTTCTGCACATCACGCAATGCATCGATCACACTGGGCGCGCGCGCATTTAATTAATTTGCTCGCTCAAAATGACGAATTCAACTACGCGACCAAGCGCGCGACTAAAAATCAAGAAAGTTTCCTCTGCGACGAAATCCAGTTTATGGACATATCCTAAGCCAAGAATCGCGGAAAAGCAACATATCAGTAACCATTGACCGCTAACCACTGAAAATGGCTCACATTAACAGTTAAAAACAAATCGCTAAGCGCTAAAAGGTTACCCGCAAACTGCTAACCGTGACAAATGGCGTAGTGCACGCGCGAGATGCAAATATTCAACTCGCTAGGGAGGGGATAGGAAAAATGTAACAGACCCCAAAAGCGATTTCATAGACCCTGAAAACAACTGGTATAACTTTTAAAAACGCGTGGTGACCCCTAGTTTTTGTTTTATAAAATGTAAGTGGTAAGTCTATAGAGCACATGTTTAATTTTTCATTAAGTGAAAAAAAATTTAGGCCGATTTCTGGACGTGCAAGTGAGAGCTGCTAGAGTCAAAAATGGCTCAAACGCAATTATTTTGTTAATAAAAACGTGGATCACGCAGTTCCGAAGAAATTATTTGTTAGTTATTGTAAATATTGTTATATTTAATGTTGATTTTTTTTCATGAAAAACCAATTTCAAATGGAATTTGCAAGGAAATTCTATTTAGCTTTACTTTATTTTAAAATGCCACGTCAGCACTTTTTTCCAGATTTCAAACCTAATTATCTCGAAAATTTGCGTGGCTACCCCCAATTTTCTTTTTGAATTTTAGTAGCCCTTGGTAACATCTACATTTCTTGTATAGTCATCGGCCGGGAAAAAAATACTTTGTTATTAGTAGGCACCGTCCTTAAACAATCATGAAATGAAATGCTTGCTCCTTCTGTGTTCAAAACTAGGTAACCGGTTCCTTGGAAGTCTGGTCAGTACTTCTTCGCGTTTCGCTTCAGAGAAGTGAAGCAATGTTTCGGCGAGAATTTTAATTTACTATCGGCCGTCGGCCGTGAGCTTAATTTCGAGTTTAGTTTATGTCTTGTCCTCTTTGCCTTTTTGATAATTCTACGTCTTTTGCAGTTAGTAATGTTTGTTGTACTTCTGTACTTAGACTTGCCCCAAGTCGCTCGCTTTTTCTTTGCATCTATAGTTACTTAAATAAAATCGCTTTGAAATCAAGCGAGAAAGACCACTTGAGTAAAATCACCTTTAAAATAGCGCGGGATTTGTTTCTGTGAACGCGCGCGCGAAGGAAAACAAACAGTTAGGAAAAGCTCAATCATTTTCAATTACACCGTTTTGCACTGCTAGAAATCAATTACAGACAATCAAAAAGGCTTTTTCCTTATTAACTATTTTTGTAGAAAGGGGTGGATCATGTAATTTCCAACCCTCGACCAGGGTTTGTGTTTTGAGCTACAATCTTGGACAAAACTAGTTGACACATACGCATTTCACGCATTTTTCGCAAATGACTCGACTTGCAAGCCGGTTAAAATATCTTATCCCCCTTCCCCCCTACTCAATGTTGTTTCTTGTGGTTTGCGGCTCGACAGGATTTGTTTTAAAAACACTAAAGCATTACCAACATTGAAATGGGGGGAAGGGGGGTTGCAAAACTGAACTCCGTTGGCTAAATAGGTGGAAATTTGTTAAGTGTTTCAACAGTTTTGTCCAAGATTGTGTAAACGATATTTTGGCTAATAAGTAGAAAACGCTTTAAAGTTCTGCTATAAAACGCCTTCAGCTTTTTGTACCCTTCGAGTTCTTTACCACCAACTATTCGTTGCCACGACAGGCTTTAATTAATCCATGGAATCATCAATTACAAAGGTTTTCGGAGGCTCGTTACCAATCGAGTCAACAAAACTTTCACTGATTCTACTCAGTCAGAGTCTTTTCAAGGATTTGAATAGGAAATGGCTTTATTGAAGGGCTGATTCAAGTTTCCATCAAATGTCTACATTTTCAAACTTCAGATAAAATACAAAGTTTGGTTTTTATGTGCGTCATTGATGGTAATTAGAACAATTTATAACGCTAATAGTCGATACACTGTGTACATTCAAACGACCTGAGTACAATTCACACAAATGAAGTCATAAAAAGAAACGTTCAGTACAGAAAACAAGCCAAAACGTAACGTATTTACAATTCCATAGGAAAAGAACGAAAATGCATTAAGTTACAGGCGTTTTTTGAGTTGGATTACGTGAAAAGCAATGGCGTCACGCCACAACGTCTCAAGCGTGACAAAATGGACGCGGCGTGACAAACAGGCAGTTAATAACAGACTATTGCTAACGACTGGTTCTATGTACTAAATGGGACTTTTCTCTCTCAATTCGCACTAGTTATCCTTAGTTGTCTGCTACAACTTTGAATTAGCTTAAACACTGTGATTCTGAACGATTAACAAGAGAATCTTTAGTGATTTGAACGGTTAACACACGGTTAACACCGGTTAACAGCTATTAATAAAAGATACCTTGACATCTTCTATTCTTTACAAAAGACTTGCCGTTAACCGTTGAAAACCTTTGTTAACCGTAGTTTTTCGCTTCGTTTATGTTTAGCATTTAAAGTTAATCGACTGTCGCAAAAATTCATCTATTGAATTCTAAATCCAAGGGGAGAAACAACATTTCGAAAATTGCGGGATTTAGTGTTAAGATCCTGCGGGTTAGCGCGGGATATTAGAACGTGACCCCTGATACCTGGCTATTTTTAAATGATCTATTATTGCAAAATGTCCTCTCTATATAATTTAGAACCGGATTCTTTGGTTAAATACTTTTTAAATGACTATAACACGTCCACTGGTCTTCAAAAGCGCTTGCCCTACTCATAGTAGCATCTTCGAGCGCCCTAGAAAAGAACATGCGTGCGCCATTGACCTGAGAAGTCTCTCTTTTCCCTGTAAAATTTAAGTGACCAATATTTTGGAGACGTAAATTATTTTTACAAAAGCAACTCGAAGAGTTTTAATTCTATATGGGTCCTTAGCTCACCGAAATATCGCAATTCCTCAAAATTTATGAAAAAGCTGTTTACACAATCTTGGACAAAACTAGTTGACACATACGCATTTCACGCATTTTTCGCAAATGACTCGACTTGCAAGCCGGTTAAAATATCTTATCCCCCTTCCCCCCTACTCAATGTTGTTTCTTGTGGTTTGCGGCTCGACAGGATTTGTTTTAAAAACACTAAAGCATTACCAACATTGAAATGGGGGGAAGGGGGGTTGCAAAACTGAACTCCGTTGGCTAAATAGGTGGAAATTTGTTAAGTGTTTCAACAGTTTTGTCCAAGATTGTGTAAACGATATTTTGGCTAATAAGTAGAAAACGCTTTAAAGTTCTGCTATAAAACGCCTTCAGCTTTTTGTACCCTTCGAGTTCTTTACCACCAACTATTCGTTGCCACGACAGGCTTTAATTAATCCATGGAATCATCAATTACAAAGGTTTTCGGAGGCTCGTTACCAATCGAGTCAACAAAACTTTCACTGATTCTACTCAGTCAGAGTCTTTTCAAGGATTTGAATAGGAAATGGCTTTATTGAAGGGCTGATTCAAGTTTCCATCAAATGTCTACATTTTCAAACTTCAGATAAAATACAAAGTTTGGTTTTTATGTGCGTCATTGATGGTAATTAGAACAATTTATAACGCTAATAGTCGATACACTGTGTACATTCAAACGACCTGAGTACAATTCACACAAATGAAGTCATAAAAAGAAACGTTCAGTACAGAAAACAAGCCAAAACGTAACGTATTTACAATTCCATAGGAAAAGAACGAAAATGCATTAAGTTACAGGCGTTTTTTGAGTTGGATTACGTGAAAAGCAATGGCGTCACGCCACAACGTCTCAAGCGTGACAAAATGGACGCGGCGTGACAAACAGGCAGTTAATAACAGACTATTGCTAACGACTGGTTCTATGTACTAAATGGGACTTTTCTCTCTCAATTCGCACTAGTTATCCTTAGTTGTCTGCTACAACTTTGAATTAGCTTAAACACTGTGATTCTGAACGATTAACAAGAGAATCTTTAGTGATTTGAACGGTTAACACACGGTTAACACCGGTTAACAGCTATTAATAAAAGATACCTTGACATCTTCTATTCTTTACAAAAGACTTGCCGTTAACCGTTGAAAACCTTTGTTAACCGTAGTTTTTCGCTTCGTTTATGTTTAGCATTTAAAGTTAATCGACTGTCGCAAAAATTCATCTATTGAATTCTAAATCCAAGGGGAGAAACAACATTTCGAAAATTGCGGGATTTAGTGTTAAGATCCTGCGGGTTAGCGCGGGATATTAGAACGTGACCCCTGATACCTGGCTATTTTTAAATGATCTATTATTGCAAAATGTCCTCTCTATATAATTTAGAACCGGATTCTTTGGTTAAATACTTTTTAAATGACTATAACACGTCCACTGGTCTTCAAAAGCGCTTGCCCTACTCATAGTAGCATCTTCGAGCGCCCTAGAAAAGAACATGCGTGCGCCATTGACCTGAGAAGTCTCTCTTTTCCCTGTAAAATTTAAGTGACCAATATTTTGGAGACGTAAATTATTTTTACAAAAGCAACTCGAAGAGTTTTAATTCTATATGGGTCCTTAGCTCACCGAAATATCGCAATTCCTCAAAATTTATGAAAAAGCTGTTTACACAATCTTGGACAAAACTAGTTGACACATACGCATTTCACGCATTTTTCGCAAATGACTCGACTTGCAAGCCGGTTAAAATATCTTATCCCCCTTCCCCCCTACTCAATGTTGTTTCTTGTGGTTTGCGGCTCGACAGGATTTGTTTTAAAAACACTAAAGCATTACCAACATTGAAATGGGGGGAAGGGGGGTTGCAAAACTGAACTCCGTTGGCTAAATAGGTGGAAATTTGTTAAGTGTTTCAACAGTTTTGTCCAAGATTGTAGAAGGAAGGGGGGGGGGGGGGGTCATTTTTTTCGCTCGCCACGATCGCGGCTTCGCCGCTCACAAATAGCATCTGTCCCCGGCGTCTTTTCTGCCAAAAAAAACCCTCCGGCACCCATGGTAGACTGTCATGCACTAACAATGACAACCTTTGTTACACCGTAACAAACCTGTTTCAGTAGACAAAGACACAGGAAAACGTTAGCAGTTGCTATTAGGCATTTTTCAACTCTCAAAGAACTTTCTTCCTCCCAGATGACACCGAGAACATTACTTGATCCCGTTGTGTCCCGCGGGCTGTGTTGAACAGCGGCCTTATGTTTTGCGTCACGCAGACCATCACGCAATCTTGGATTCTTGGTCAGCGGTGGAGATTATTCGCCACGCGTTTCTCGAGATTATTTGGAGTGTATTCTTTCAGGTTGTAATCTTTTTTATTCAACATCTTTATTTTCCAGTTAACTGATCAGCCTGTACATGGATTCTATTCTTGAACCAATCACAGAGACTGACGAGCACAAATTTTGTGTGGAAATGATGAAACGCCTCGATATTGAGCGAAGGAACGAACAGTTCTGTGATGTGATTCTAGAAGTTGGCTCCGGTGACGATCAAGCTCGTTTGAAAGCTCACAGAATCGTGTTATGTGCAGCAAGTCCGTTCTTTTACAACGCTCTTAACAACGACATGAAAGAAAAGAAAGAAGGAGTGATCCGATTGGAAGAGACGAGCAAAGCTGTGATGGAAGAAGTGTTGGAGTATCTGTACACAGGACATGTTGATATCAATGAACACAATCACAGGAAAAAAATCCATTTTCCAACATTGGAAGTTAATTGGTTAATTACTGTAATATCATTGGTACATCATTGGTAAACCCAAATGGTATTCCAATATTGGTAAATGGTTATATCTTCCAATATTGGTAAATAACATATGATATTCCAATATTGGATTACAAGTTTCCAATATTGGACCACCATATTTCCCAACATTGGTAAAGTCATCTCCAATATTGGAGAATGATATACTCCAACATTGGACAAAATGTTTCCAATATTGGAGTATGATATATTCCAACATTGGACAGTATGTTTCCAATATTGGATAATTTAGCTCTCCAACATTGGACAATATGTTTCCAATATTGGAGTATGATATATTCCAACATTGGACAGTATGTTTCCAATATTGGATAATTGAGCTCTCCAACATTGGATAAAATGTTTCCAATATTGGAAAATAAAACTCTCCAGCATTGGACAATATGTCTCCAATATTGGATAACATCACTCTCCAACAATGAATGATATGTTTCCAACATTGGATAACAATATATTCCAACATTGCATTGAAATTGAAGGGTCAAGTCAAAAACTATGCAAAGTGGGCATACACGCTTTGCCCACTTAGCATAGTTTTCAACTTGACCCTTCAATTGTAATCATAACACCAGGCAATCATAACAGAACTCTGAAGTTTACATGAATACAACTTTTCATTCAATTCATATAACCAGAACAGCATGATTGCTCTATGTACTAATTACAGTCACCTCTTGGCTTTTTTGGGTGGAAATTATCAGTAATAATGTCAACAAACAGCAAAACTGTCCAAAAATTAACGGACATGAACAACATGATAGCTGTACATGTATATATATGTACCAAAAATAAAGCTATTTCTAATATATTGCTACTGTATCAACTAAATTATTTGACTGGACACCTGGCTGCATGGGGGGCTGTCATTGTCAGCAACATCTGAAACAGGAGAATTCCTGGTTTCATCAGAAATAAGAGAATTAATATCTGTCAATACCTTAACTTGACTTTTTTCAAGTTTCTTATAATTGACGTCCCCTTCTATGTCAACATGGCCTTTAGTGATAAGGGCCTTTGCTAGAGGAACTACCAACTGGTACTTCCCAATGCTCCTACATTTAACTTTTAGCACCTTTCCCAGAGGATAAAAGTGCTTCTTTACGGTTAGGAAATGTATGGAAAGAGCATCAAAGGCTTTTAGCACGACAACTTCAGCTGAATGAGCAGAAATATCATCAATGTCACTGCTTGGAGTTGGAGAGTTGTCCTCTTCATCATCTAGAAAATAATAATTGAAAATACATATGGTCAACGACAATCTAGCAGAAATACTAGTAATTATATTATACATCTGTATTTTCAGAACCACTCATAAGGCATCGAGGCACCATAATTTGGCTGCAGATACTAAATAATAACGATAGGATATTATGACAAACCTTCAGTTGGTGAACTTAAGCTGCCTGTGCTTGATGAGTAAGGTGACAATGTAGAGTCTGTATCTGAACCTTTTGGTGAAAATGATCTTTTCGCACGTTTTGCAGGTTTGTGAGTGGCCTAGGAAATGCAAACAATAATTATTGGCTATAAATCAAAGCACATACAAGTGTATTCTGTTTTGGGCTAAAGGACAAGTCAGGGTTCTCATTTAAAGTTTTTGAATAGACAGCAAGAAGGTGGATGTATCTATGAGTCGGCACAAAAAAGTCTGCTGCTGGCACTTAATGAGAACCATGACCGACACTTCTTTCATGGAGGGGGATGGATCCCCTTGAATCATAAAGTTGACAACACTTCATTTTTCATGGATTTCTGGAACTCGAGCTTATTTGTACTGTACAACATAGAACTGATTCATTGAGCATTGCATAAAAATGAGCTTTGCAAATGTATAGGTGAATAAAAAAGTGTCTCTTTTTTATTATCAGTAAATATAAATTTGTTAGTGTTACATTACCTCATAGTCGTAGCCATCCTCAATCTTCCTATTTTTTTCGTGAAACCATTGCAGTAAATGACTCTTGATAGCATCTGTGAAAGACACATTTTTGTTTTAAGTAATTAATCGAAAACAGGCTTATCTTTCACACAATCACACTGAAAATTTGTTCAACAGCCTCTTCTTGTTATTAGTTTGAAAGGAACATGCAATATTAAATTAATACATTTCACACTTTTTCACATTGTGTTGTTCCAGAAAATATCCAAGCTCCCCCCATGGAGTTTTTCATTTTTTTGCTTTTATCTCCCCACCCCTCTGGGAAATTCCAGTTTAGCTTAATTCTTCCCTTTAAATGTTTTGGCTTTTGAGACCCCCCTCCCCAACAGATCAATTGATTGATCGATCAGTCAGTCAGTCAGTCAGTCAGTCAGTCAGTCAGTCAGTCAGTTAGTCAATCAATCAATCAATCAATAAAAACAACAATATTTAACTGACTGCTGCACTAATGTGTGATTGGACATTAACACTGTAAAACTCACCTCTGCCAAATCCTATTTCTGGGATGGAGCACATTGGCTCCATGCGTGTGATTAATTCTTCCATCTTCAGCCTGGTAGTTGCATCTCCTTTGATGTGGATTTTTGAATTTCCTGGCCAAAGTTGTCTGGCTTCCTGGTTAATAATAGAGATCCTAAAGAAAAAGAAAGGATTGTGATTGCTTTAATAAAACTAGGTAGTAAAGCATGAAGTGCAAACTATGTATTATTGCTTACTGCAATTCTTTGTTGATGGACAAGTTCAGTGATAATACTGATAAGTTTTATAATTGCCAATGAATAAAAATATTGTTAACAGTAGCTGTTGTTTTGTTGCGCTCATACCTGTCATTAGTAGCCGGCAACCGACTATTATGAACGGTAACTGCCGTGAAGATAGCTGGCTACTCAAAGTTTGAAAATGACTAAAAGACAACAGCTAGGGCATGCTATCTTGAGTATTTGACCATTTACCTTCCTTGTGTAGCTGGCTGCTTCAAAGCTTAATGACAGCCCTCGGTTGCTACTGTTATTAGCTAACTTTAAATAAATTGAAATTCAAGGTTTGGCAATCTGAGGACAAATTATGTCAACTATGACACAAAGGTACGAAATTTTCAAAGGACTTACTTTTCCAGATAACATGCTTTTTCATTTGGTTTCCAAGTTGACCTGTCTGCCTTAGTTATTTTCTTTTTCCACACCTGTCCAGTAACTAATTTAAGATAAGTATAAACATTAGATTTTTCTTTGATCTACATGACCAGCAACTATTGGCTGGCTAAATTGGTTATTAAAAATCTGAAAAAGAAATCAAACACACACAAAAAATAGCATGATAAAGTAAGGTTTTTAGGGGGGAATAACCGTATTTGCCTCGAAGACTTCAACAAATTCAAGGTGCATTAAATAAAGCTGTCAGATGACTGAAACATAAATTTATAAACAATAACTTAAAAGGCCATTTTCTCTTTTCTTCTACAAAAAAAATAACAATTACCTTCTGATTTGCTGGATGCTTTCTTTTCAGATTGTAGACATGTGAGCTCTTTAATTTTTTCGAATATTTCCAATCTCTTGCCCATAGGGTTAATTCCAATATCTTTCAAGTCTGCTTTTTCTAGGCAATAAAGTGACTTTCCAGTTATGTTCTCAGCTGTTAAGGTAATAAAAGAACAGGGTGAGTCTAGAAAGCAAAACTGACTGGGATGGATTTACAGTATGCAACACACCGAGAACATATTTTTCAGCTTGCATAAAGAAAGATATAAGTTAAACGTAAAAACGAATGTCTGTTAAATCCATGAAGTCTTTTTAATTAGTACATACATGTACATAAAAGGAAGAAAAGGATTAAAAGAATGGATACAAACCTTTAAACACGACTGCCTCCTCATGAAATCCTTCCTTAGTCAGCCAGGAATGCACATCTTCTGTTGACCAACCTTGAACATCCTTGCTAAGACTACATTCTAAACAGTCATTGAAAGAAAAGAAGGGAACGGCTAACCCGGCTAATAGAAATTAAAACTTTAACAAATTTGAAAAATTTAGTTTGTAAAACAAAAAAACACCAAGCTTTGAAATATAAAAACTAAACAGAAAATGACCATGGCGCGAAATCTTGAATTTCACGTTCCGGGTGCCGATGGATTGAAATACATTACCTTCTGACAGTTCAGCGCTGATATCCTCTTCAGCTCTTTCAGACATCTTTTTGATACTCTTACATGTAATTCTACTAGCTCTTTTCCAATTGAAAAATATACTTCTTCCTTCCGTTCGATCAACACCTTTCGATTTGCAGAGCGAGGAAAGAAACGGCGGGAAAAGGCGTCAAAGGGCCTGGGAGGACTCTGGGTACATGAAACACGCATGATCCGCATAAATTACCGCTGACAGTCTGACAAACTGTTGTTATTATGCTTTTTTGGTTTGAACACTTCGAAGGATTTGGCTTACCGGTAATTTCGCTTAATTTATGTTAACGTTCGTTATCCTTGTGACCTTGTTGTTGCCAAAGCAATGTATGGCGTCGTCCACAAAACCAGCAAACTTGTGTAGATGTTTGGATAGTGATGAAGCGCGGAACATCTCGTCGTCGGGAAAGGCGCATGTTCACTGCTTATGTCTTCTATGTAAAGGCAAAGCTGTCTATCCCATGACGGCATGGAGGCATACCCAAAGGGCAAATAGAGCTAGAACGGAAACTTTGGATAACCAGTTGCTCGTTCCATCCACCTCCTCATCAGAGAAATCGGATACATGTGATGTTGTATTTCAGGCATCATATTCTTTCTGCGAATCTCCCAGCGATTTACCATCAGCATTGGCTGGAAGACATTATGAAAGTGACGAAAATGAGTTTGAAAACGAATCTACTACGTCTGATCATGAGATACCTAGTGATGAAGAAAGTTCCATGAGTCTGTCATCAGATGACAATGCTGCATGTAACAGTGATGACAGTTCAAATGGTGAGGAACACAATGATTCCAACCGAGATGAAGGAGGAGAGGAAGACCTGTAAAGTTTATAAGCAATCAAAACTAAACTGGTTATATAATATAATATAGTTAAGAAAGCTGTTTCTTTCTTTAGATGTATCATTCCATAAAGTTGTCTTAAACAAAGTTATAACCCACCCATTAATTTTTGCGCGCGCTCATTGGACAAAACGCATCACGTGGTACAAAATTGGACGACGGGTATCAGCGAATATACCCCGTCCGATTTGATATCCGTCGCCCAATTTTGTAGGCAAGCACAAAACAAACAAATGAAACCACAGAGATAAAAAATCACGTAAACCAATCAACTTACATTTGTTTCAACCACAGTTACGCCGGTTTTATTACGTAGGCTTTTTCCTGTAAATTTACTGGCGATAAAGCGTGTTGTAGAAATCAATCAGAGAGTTATAAAATAAATAAACCCCTTTCTGACTTGCTGGTATATTGGAGGATAATGCCCTTGGTTGAAAGATTGTCCTCAAAATTTCACAGTTGTCCTCGAAGCTTCGCTTCTCGGCCACCTGTTCATTTTTCGACAATCTTTCAGCCTCTGACGTTATCCTCCAATATACCAGCCGCCTGAAGGGTTTTTTTTATTAAATATTCCCCTGACCCTAAGTTCATTTCATGTCTTTTTAGTTATGGGCGAAGTCGCTTTCTCAAGCAAAACTCCTCTATGCCATGAATGCTGATGTTAGAAATCAAGGTCATAAAGGTATTCTTGTTGGTGGTCTTCAAAATTATGACCCATCCCTTCCAATCAGGAGGAAATTGGCAGAATGCTGTGCAACTGAATTGTGTGAAGTCGAGGAACATGGAAACCGTTGTCGTAGTTTTTGGTTGCCAGAGCATGGCTACAATGGTTTGCTTTATAGAGAAGGAGAGCATGTAATAGTCATAGTCCCTGGTGATGGTGAAATTGTCACTTTGGTTCAAGTTATATTCACAGTTGCTGTTTCAGGTCAGAGAAGAGCCTTCATTAGAGGAAAGAAGTTTGAGTGGGATGGACATTCAATCAACAGTGACCACAGGAAAGTTAAAGACACTTACAACTTTAACTTTGTATTTGCTGAACTGGAGAATGTGAGCAGGAAGGTTATGTTACAGGAGTCAGCTACTGATCATGGCAGTTTTTTTTGTGATTGACTTTATGAGAAGACTTTTTCCGATCACATTAAGAAATGTTGTTTTGCCATATTATCCTGTTGTCAATGACATGGTCATGGTAAGGGGAGCAACCATTAATGATGTATGGAGAGCAAAGGTGGTTGCGTACAATCTTCCTCGAAAATTTGTTTTAGGGCGATTTTTTGTAAAGGAAGATGAGCTCTGGATTCCAGAACGAGGCTCTCACAATCAGAATATCTCTTTTGACAGTATACTTGGCATTGCAAGTGGAACTTGGCTTAGAGAGTTTGACAGATGGCAAGAATAATACTAGGACCTCTGGTATTTTCCTGCCCAATAGCTGGGCTTTTCTTCAACAGTCCACATATGTTTATTCACTTGTACATGTACCTCCTCTTAGAATTTGAATGAAATCATCATGATTTCATGTCTATTTCCTTTATGATACATGACTTGTATATAAGGAAGGGTACATGTGCACAACAAGCTTCTTTCAGTTGAATATGTTTTGTAAATGACCCCCTGTATGCATGTAGAGCGGTTTTTCAGTTTATATTTTTAACCTCTGAAATAGTCACTGATTGTCATTAATTTAATTCTGTTGTGTTATTTGTTCAGTTTCTACAATTAAATAATAAGTGATCAATTAATTTTCATTGGTTAATAGTTTTGTGATATCAATCTATCAAATGGAAACTGTAAGTTACTTATGGCTTTTTGCAGAATACAACAGAAACCTGTATTAAGTGGACATGCTTCATTAAGCAGACAGTCACCCTGTACTACGCGAACACTAGAACATTCCCTGAGAGTCCGCTTAGTACACGTTTAACTGTAATGCAATATTTCTGCAAACTGTGCTGTTGTTATGGGAATTCTCTTTTATCTCTTCAAAGCTTGGTATATTATTGTGCTATCTTTGGTAACTGAAGAAATAATTTCCAATAATTTAACAGTATAATCCAACATTGGAAACTTGTGAACATTTTGTTCCAATAATACTACAATGATATTCCAATCATAACCAGCTCAATGGTATAGCAAAATATACCTTGGTATATCATTGTGCAATCTTTGGTGACGGAAGATATGTCTTCCAATAATTTCACAGTACAATCCAACATTGGAAAATTGTGAATATTTTATTCCAATAATACCACAATGAAGTTCCAATCATAACCAGTTCAATAGCATAGCTTGGTATATCATTGTGCAATCTTTGGTAACTGAAGACATGTCTTCCAATGTTTTCACGGTATTATCCAACATTGGAAGACCAAATGTGTTCTGTTCCAATTAAACTCCAATAATATTCCAACTGTCACATCATGAGGAAAAAGCATTTTTCCCTTTGTTGGAACCTTATTGGACTTTTATTGGTTCAATACAATTTACCAATGATTATCCAATGTTGGAAGGTTATAACTCAAATTTTCCAATGATTTACCATATTGGAAAATGTATTTTTTTCCTGTGAATGCATTTGATTTGCTGGCTTTGGCCGACTATTTTCTTATTCCAAGCTTGAAAGCTTTGTGCAGTAACGTTATTTTACAAACACTGTCTTTGTCCAACAGCATTGCAGCTTATTATTTGGCCGTGAAGTATCGGTGTGAAGAACTGCAGAAAGGTGCGAGTGATTTCGTTCTTGCAAACTTTGTTGCTGTAGCTGAAACTGAAGACTTTCTGAATTTGAGCATTGCGCAAGTGGAGGAGTGGATCTCAAGTGACAAAATCATTGTAAAAGAAGAGGAAGCCGTTTTCGAAGTGCTCGTGAAGTGGATAGAAAGAAATGAGAGTCAGAAACAAAGCTTTTACGACTTGTTTCGTCACATTCGCTGTATTTATGTGCATCGTGACTATCTTTTAAACATTATTCTTCAGAATTCTTTTGTCAAGGATGATTCACAGTGCTCTACTTGTGCTTTAGATGCGATGAAAATGGTGTTCAGAGGACAAGAAGACTGTTATTTTGATCAGTCACCTAGAAATTGCCTGAAAACGCATGAAGATTCCATTGTTGTTTGTGAAGAAAGGAGTACATTGTGTTACATACCTACTCAGAGCAAGTGGTACAAGCTGGCAGATATGCTTGCCCAAAGACTCTTTTATAGTCACGCCATCAGTTCTTGTCACGGGAAGTTGTTTTTCATCGGGGGAAACAGAAAAGGCTGTCCAGCAGAACATTATGATCCATCACTAAACACTTGGTCTCCACTGAAGTCTTTCCAGCAAACAATCAGGTTTTGTAGTGTTGTGACATTTCAGGGGTTACTGTATGTCATTGGCGGAGTGGATAAAGACAACAACCGATTAAGTACTGTGCAGAGATACAATTCTGATACAAAGATGTGGCAAGTGATGCATTCTCTAAGTAGCCCCAGGTCAACTGTATGTGCAGTGGCTGATGAAAGTCATTTGTATGCTATTGGAGGCAACTCAGATTTGGGATTTCTGGACATTGCTGAAAGATTTGATCCAAAAGAAAAAGCTTGGAGCAGGATTGCGTCATCCCTAGAAAAGCGAGGAGGTGCCAGTGGTGCAGCTGTCAATCAGAAAGTGTTTGTGTTTGGAGGCCTTAGGGATGAAGCACCAAATTCAAACATGTGTGAGATGTATGACCCAATTACTAATATGTGGAGTATCATTGCAAATACAGTTGTTAATGGCAAAAGTAAATTTACAAGTGTGGTGAGTTTCAAGGGGAAAATTTTTGTCTGTGGTAACTTTGAACAAGGTGATTCCCAAGAACTTATGACATTGCAGGTTTTTGATACTGTTACAGATAAGTGGACATCTTGTGGCAGTGTTCCCTCGGGTTCTGAAAAATATTTGAATATTTCTATTTTGAGAGTGCCAAGGGAGGTTTTGGATACATGTGAGGTCCTTTCTTAGATGTGTGTGACAGTTGCTTTGCTTAATTAAGGTGGCAGAACACAATTTCCCAAACTTTGGACTTCCTATGCTTGATTTGCTTTCACCATAGTTAATAGAGGGAAATGGTTATAAAGCCCGAAAAAGTTCTCTGTTATAGGTTTTTGTTCACTATTTTGGGGGTTGAGAGTGCACAAAACCTGACAAAATACAATAGGTTTTTACATGTGTTCAAGCAACTAACCAATAAAAACTTTGCGATTATGTAACTTATGCATAGTCTATGAGCGCAAAACAAAAGATGTGCACTCTCATATCATGGACCTTCCAATCTAAATCTTGGCCTCTTTTTTTGCTACTTTGATGTTTGCCGGGCTTCTTAACCATTTCCCTCTATTAGCTATGCTTTCACATCCAAACTATAGCAGCTAATGAATTCCAAAATTGGCAGGGTTAAAAATGTTTGCATACTGTGTTGTTCCAGAAAATATCCATACCCCTCCTACAGAAGGTTTTTTCATTTGAAACCCCCTCCCCACTAGAAATTCCAGTTAAGCCCCATTCTTTCCTTTAAAGGTTTTGGCTTTTGAGACCCTCCACCCCCTCAGAATTTCTAATGACCTTCCATGGCGTGGGTATGGATATTTTCTGGACCCACACATAGCTTAGGTCTGTTACTCATTACCATGGCAACCGAGCTAGTTATAAACAACTACTTGTAACAAGATTACAAATGTAAGATTTCTTCAATTTCAGAAAATTTGGTCATTAGATTTTTCTGTGTTGCTGTATAATTCTCATATTTTAACACTGAGGCAATAAAGTTTTAACAGAGGGAATTTCAATTTGTCATTGTCTAAAACCGGAATGCCCCAGATTTTTTAAAAATTCCTTTGGTTAATTGCATTTTTACACAAGGCCTCTTACTTGTCTTATGAAGTATTTTCATGCAAAATTAGGTCACTGAAGTACTCACTCTCAGTTTTTTTTTTTTTTGCACAAGGACTGCATTTGATCTGATTCTCATGTATTCCATGAATTTTTTGGTAGGCACTTATTTTAATTTCAAATCACGAACAATATTATTTTATTCTTCTCAGTTTTAAAAAAATTGTCATAAGTACAATGGTTGTGAAACTTATGATACCCCACTTGCCTGTTGGGCAAGTGAAGGATTAAGGCCTCTCTCTCCTCTGCATAGGCTTCTTCAGTGGGTTAGGGCGAAAAACACAAAAAAAGAAAAATAGGGGGACAGTGGGGACGACAGGTAAGGCAAAGCCTTTTCCATTTCCAGTGTCCCCCTGCGCATGTTCATTTTGATTCTCTCCAGGCTCTGCGCACTCACTTTTCACCTCTCCCCATTTCCCAGCCCGAAAGAGAAAGAGAAGAGGCCTCTGTGGAGAAGAGAGGATTTAAGTCCACTAGCCTAACCTAAAAATCCACTAGCCCCAGGCTAGTGGACACTAGCTTCTTTGCATGCTGTTCTAAAATATATATATTATGTCCAAAAAATGTCAAAGGCCACTGTAAATATTTAAAATAGTCACTGCTTTGCTGTGTGGGGTGTTTTTCATGTCTATTATGTAAGGAATGTTAATGAAGAAACAGAGTGACTAACATGTCAGAAGAAATTAGAAGCTAGCTTAGCTCACTCACACCTTTGTTTGTGTTAAATGACTGTAGAATTGAGTTTTTAATTGTTGCTCATTCCTAATGAATTTTAGGAAATTGTTTAACATCAACAAAATGGCACATTGTTTACTTGTAGGTTATGGTTTACATTACAACTAATTTGTTATATCTTTTAAGTGTTTTTAGAAAATAACTCTTCGAATTTTCATAGTTATTAATAGTTTGTGGATTTTTTAAGGAATTCATTAGAGAGAAATAATGTACACGTTGCATGGTAATTTGTTTGGCCAGGCTATGCAAAACAATAACTGCTAAAAACAATGATATTGGTACCGTGACATTGGATCCGTTATGTTATTATTAGAACACTGTTTCTTGACTGAAGTCTCTTGATTTCTTGGTAAGGCTATACAATGTTGTTGTGTTTAGGAGTCACTAACTCACTGGGCCGATCATAAGAACAATAATATTTAATTGTAGAATTATTTTTTGAGGTATAAGTGGCCTCAAGGAATCATTAAATTTGAACTTTGATTATAAAAAAGTACATGTACAGTATGTGGCCCTTGGTCCGGACGAAAAAGACGCGAACGTGTATTTCTCAGCTTAGAAGAAGAGCAGTGAGCTGAGATTTGTCCTGTAAGTTACCGTGCCATCCAGCTAACATGTGCAAAGACAACAGCTTCTGTGTTTACTCGATTACTCTGTAATATCGAAAACAGTGGTTCGGTTTGACGTCCCGGCCTTGGTCCGGACAGCGGGTCCTTGGTCCGGACAGCACGAAAACAATTTACGCAACAATTGTTCAAAATCTAATCTAAAGAACCTTCTTGCACATTTTTTATATGTTTTAGTGAAATTCAGAAAAATAAATAAAAATTTTAGGGAAGAGAGCTTTATTTCATCTCATCAAGAAGTACCGTGAATATATACTATAGCGCTTATCACACTAATAAGCGTGATTTGCAAACTGAAGTTTGAATTAAAACTTCTCGTTTTAGTTTTATTGTTGTAAAATGAAGTTTATTATGCCTTAGAACTCAACCGAAAGGTGAAAATTTTGTTATACTCTTTTTTCTTTCAGTATTATTTAATAGCTTGCCACCTTCAGAAGTTTGAAGTTATATTTGGTTGCCGTCAGTGTCCGGACCAAGGACCTAGTTAGGAAAATTACTTAGAAATTTTAATTCGTAACTTTGGACCGAAACTCAAGCGGTCAATCAAATTTTTTGCACTAGTCGAAAGAATATTTCCAATATATCAATTCTACCAAAAATTGCCTCTTTTAGCGTGCTCAGTTCGGATATACAGGAATGTAAAGAAACCCAGTTAATTTGAGGCGCCATGAACAAATAAACATCGCGAAAACAAACTTCATCTACCTTCACGTCGACTTGAAATTCTCGACTTCACCGCCAGCAGGAAAGCCTTCGAGCGAGGTTAAGACAGCAAACAGATCACGAAATCTTTTGAAAGGTTCGGATTTGTTAAAACTTTGTATCGGAAAAATGCAAGATGAACCGAAAGTGTCCAGACCAAGGGCTGTCCGGATTTAGGGCCACATACTGTACTGGTTGTTGTTTTTTCATCTCAATTAATTTAAAGTATTTATAGGTATAAAAAGTTCAACCGTTTTTCTCAAGTTTGGAAAAATTACATTTTGAAAAAGGAGCGGTCAGACTGAAACAGGAAACATGGCATGTTGATAATACAGCTTTACCCAGATATATTAAGTGTATTTTATTTGTTTCACAAATGTCACCACTGAGGATCTGTGCAGTGCTATGTAACTAACTGTGGATTCGGCATCCCAGTATATTCCCAGATCTTTTTGTCAGTTTATTGAATTCTATAAAGTTTCATTTAGCAGATGAGTGATGTGTTATGTTCTATTACAGCTGTTTCCCATTTTTTTTTTTGACTTCACAAAGAATTCACACGCACTCGATGTGAGTTACCTGACAACAATAAAGAGTGACCTGTTCAGTAACCACTGACTAAAATGGGCCTCTGTCATTCGCTTGGTTGGCTTCCAGAATTTTCTTGGATTTTGTATCAAAAGAGAGAAATTATTGTATGCTGACCTCACTTTTCAAATTTCTTTCTCAAGTTTTGTTAGAAATGATGAGTCATCATCCTACCCTTTATTATGTGGTTAGAGCTTGTTGAGATATATATAACGCGCGCTACGATTGGCTAGTAGTCGGGGACAGAAGCCCATTACTCCTGAAGGAGACGAATTTTCCCGTCAATGCCCACGGGTATTATGACAGGGGCAATGTCCCGACTGGCTGGAAAAACGCATGAGACAGCTCGGAAAAGAGAGCCATATAATAAACTTTGAATTAACCGTCACTAGCTGGTGACCATACTAGGAGAATGTCACCCTTTTCTATACGGGGAGGCTCCTCCGTAAGGGGGAGGGAGGGGGCTTTTTCACCTCCATGATATTCGCGTACGAGAAAGAGCAGCGAGTTTTCTAATTTTATTATTGCAAAGAATTGCAAAAAAAAAAAAAACGAGAAAAAAAAATTGAACCGCAAGAGGAGTAGCCTCCTATGCAGATGTTCTTTGCGCTCGCCACGCGTGGAGGTGAAACTCGTGACGAGCGCAAAGAACGTGTTCGAAGGAGAGCTTAGAAGGCTACAAAGGGAGCGACTTAGTAGTAGGTACAAAACAGTGAGTAGAAATAACATCGCTAAACTCATTGTTGTCCTGTATGGAGGGTCAGGCAGAGGTTACGGTCAGTGTACAGGATGGCTAGGAGGAGAAAGAACAGCGACCCCATTCTCCGCGACCAGAGAAGGGATCGATGATGATGATGATGATGAATGAAACGCAGGGAATGGACTATGTCTAATTTAGCAGATTTTTTGTGTTTAAGGTAAAAGAAACGAGGAGAACGTTTTTGCTTCATGTATAAGCGAAAGGGATACCGTCAAAACGGTCGTCTTTTACCCAGGTGGAACCTCCCCGAATGAAACTTTACAGCTCTTCACCCCCATCAGGTAGACAGTATGCATCGTTCAGACGGACTGATGCAGTTCTAAATTATAAACTGTGGCACGTGTCGGTTGCAAACATTGCGTGCAAGATTTGTACAGCATGCGAGTAACTTTTGGTCACGAGGATTGTTGCATCAACCTCGTGTGTATTGCAACATCAGCACACTTATATTAGATCACATTTTTGCATTTATCAAGCAGAAGCAACATTGGTACACGCTACAAAGAAAAGACTGTATATTTCACCACATAAAAGTCAAAACGGAAAAGAATAAGAACTAGACACAGAGGATCGTACAGGGGTATTTTCGTGACGCGTGATTAGCTGATTTTATTTTCCGCGAAACGTGAATTTAATAAATTTATTCTTCGTGACCCGTGACCGGAAGGGTTGCCTCTCGTGAAGAGCTTGAATTAATAACCGATATTCGTGATTTCTTTATTCTGCGTGATTTTGAGACGCGAGACCTCAAATGGTTTCAAATGTGACCTCCGTATAATAATCGTAACGCCTCGCAAGGCATCGGGAGAGTAGCCGAGAGCTTCGCTTGCTGATCTTCGCTTATTCTTCGTTGACGGATTTCTTCAAACACTCTTTGTAGTGTAAGAACAGGATAAAAGAGTACGTTTCTTTCTTTTTTCATAAATTTTTAAGCAATTTGGATTTCTTCAAACAATCTTTGTAGCGTAAGAACAGGACAAAGGAGTATTTATTTTCGTGATTCGGCAAAATGAAATTTTAATATCCGTGATTCGTTATTTTTTCGCCCGTGAATCGTGCCAAAGGACCCCCCCCCCCCCCCCCCTGTACGACCCTCTTAAAATAAAAGACTGCATATTTCACCAAATAAAGGTCAAAACGGAAAAGAATAAGGACTCGACACAAAGCAGCGCTAACTAAACGTACGAACAAATAAAAAAATGAACATTAAATTTACCGGTATTTTATTGTAAAGGAGCCGACCGTTGGAAAGGACCGACTGTTATTTGGTCGTCACG
>NC_135762.1:12505907-12553407 GCF_052425735.1 Oculina patagonica
AGAGGGTACCTAAACTTCGAGCCAGGATCCGAGCCAGGATCCGAGCCAGGGTCCGAGCTAGGATCCGAGCCAGGATCCGAGCTAGGATCCGAGCCAGGATCCAGGATCCGAGCAGGTTAGGATGAGCTTTCTCTGCCATTTTCAACATGACATGTTACATGACCTGGTTTGCTCTGTTTGTCAAGATGGAGAAAAGCAAAGGCAAGCGTTTGCAAATTGCTATTGTTTTTACAGTCGTGCCAAGAGAAGGGTACCCCCCTTAGAGTACATTAATGAATTGATTTATATTTGAAATTTGAATCCGTTCGTCAATTTCAATAATGCATTCATCTTATTAATAAAATAAAGACAGGTCAATGTTCAGGGAATGTTCGAATAAAAATTTGGTTTCTGATCACAGCACAGGCGGACCACCCTATGTGTTCGTGGTTAATAATTGTTGACATAAGGTCATGTTGAAATCAATGGCGCATATGTTAAAATAGAGTGTTTCTATCGAGGAACTATCGGCTGATAGTTGCCCCGCGGAAATTTGATGTTCTTAAAACAAATATTAGCCCGAGAAGCGAAGCTTCGAGGGCTAATATGCTAGTTTTAAGAACATCAAATTTCAAGGGGCAACTATCAGACTGATAGTTCCGAGACAGAAACACTCTATTGTCTTTATTGTTCACCACTAAATTTTCTTCCGCGCGCACATACAAAAACGAGCGTCGTTAATTATTTTTACTTTTCAGGATAAAAAACTCAATTGAAAGCCGAAATTTAAGAAACGAAACAAAACCAAACAAGAAACCCACGAAATGCAGTGAATTTGGTTGGGTTTTTTGTCTGCAGGCACGCTTTTTTACAAAAAAAAGTCACGGGCGGGCACTGTCGATCCGGGCATTTTTCTCGGGAGGGCACTATGGGCTGATAGTGCCCTCCGGCGGACGGGCACTATCGCGTCACGTGTTCAATTTAAACCAATCAGAATCGGAGAAAATTTAGTGGTGAACTATAAGGTCTGATAGTGCCCTCCGGTGGACGAACACTATCGTGTCACGTGATCAATTTAAGCCAACCAGAATCGGAGAAAATTTAGTGGTGAACTATAATCGCTCATAGAAACGAGAGTGAGTAGTCTAATTGTTAATTAGAAAGCTATGTAATAAAATAACTGGAAGGTAACTTTGAACGCTTCTAAGAAGTCTTGAAAACAGATGAAAAGTTATGATTATTGCTCTATTTTGACATCTCAAGTACATGATTTTAAATTTATTGTTTTACACTCGAACTATCTACTATCAGAAAATGATGTCCACCAAAATGCAAAAATATCGGTCTCCTCGTCCGTTAAATAATAATTCGACAGCTTGATTTTGCTCCACGGGTTGTAGAATGACAAAAAATTAAAAAGAGAAAACTCATTTCCTTTCAAGCCTGAGCCGGGTGTTTCTTTTCAGGTCTTTCTTTCTTTACGGTTCTTAAAGGAGTCCTGGGTCGTCTGCATGCACACCGGGACACCACAAGTGTTGAAGCCAATACACCGAGCATCGCCAGAATACCGACAGCTATTGATTCCACTACAAGCATTCTTTGCCACTCTCAGATTGGGGACGACTGACAAGAAGAAAAAGAGGTTTTTAAATATTTTATTTTTCAAGTGACACAAAAAACAGCATAACTTCTAGGGCAACATTCAGACGCTCTTAACGCTCGTCACGAGGAAAGATTTCGCGACGACTTCAAAGAGCTTCTTCAGGCGAAATGGTAGAACACCTCCTTTATACTAAGTAACACCACACATCCTTGTTCCAGCCGTGACAACACTCAAAGAGCTTGTGCCCCTTCCCGATTGGTCCACAATTTTGAGACCATGTTTTTCCTTTGCACGTCACGCAACGTTTCTTTTTTTGAAAAATGCATGACACCCAAATAAATAATAGCCTCGAGGTAAGACTTTGTAATGTTTCGCCGTTTCGGCAATCAGGCCGTCGACTTTACCGTCCAAGTGCCTCTACCCTTCCAGAACGACTGGAAATCGTGCCTAACATGATCCACTATTAAAGTGAATATTCATGTGTCTCATTGCCTTTCAAAAACGCCTGTACGTCAATTCTGACCGCCCGAGGACCAAACTAAATAGAACTAGAATTTATAAGTAAATATAACATTCATCTTTCAGATTAAGAAGAGGCCTAGTTTGTCTTCGGCGCAGATCTCTGTTGAACGGTCGCTAATGCAGGAGGCTTCCCGGCTTCGCGGTTTCACTTAAGCAGAAAAAGTTGAGGCAATAATTATTTTATTTTTGAACAGTCCTTAGCTACGTGTATTTTTTCGTGTAAATATTACTGAATATTCAGATCACTGCTTTATTCCTTTAGCGAGCCTGCCATCTTTTTTGAAGTGTAAACGGGCGTATATAAATTCGAACGGCGAAAGAAAGTTTCGCAATGGCGCGCTCTTGACTATAGCATATAATCACTGCCATTGTTTACAACGACGGCGTTTTGAACAATTTGTCATGGAAAACGAAGGTCGAATTGAAGCGGCCCATATACATCTTCACTTACCGTAAATTACTTGATTTGACACCCAAGTGACAAACGTTTTTTGGACGGGAACTCCTAGGATCGTCTCTTGGTCGAAAAAATGCAGTGTTAACTTCACATATACCTCACTGCCTTTTTACTGATTATATTAAGACCTTCTATTATACATTCATTTTGTATAAAACCTTCATTTGAATAATTTTAAAAAACAATTTTTTGTGATCACTTTTGTTTCCTGGGTAACAATAGTACAAAAGGTTTTTAAAGTACTTCGATCATTTTAATGCAAATAATTATAAAGATCAACAAACTATTGTCATTCACCCTTAAGTTGTGAACTTTGCGTTTCTGCTTTGCAAACTAAAATATATACATGTACGTTTTTTCCCAGCAAATACTACAATTATTTAATAGAGCCCGCAAAAATATTAAATACCTCGATCGAGCCAAAGGTTTCATTTTCACCCAACGGAAAAAATTGTTATAATTATTTCAGAACATAGATACCACTCCAAGTTTCTATCTGTATATAATTACGACGGCAAAATACTAATCCCTGGTCACAAGCTCGTTCACTGTTGATGAAATCGTCTTTCTGTACAGTGCACTGGAAAAAGTAAAAACGGCTAAGTTCTTCTTTCCCGATCCACTTGAAATCTTTTCCCGAAGTTTTTATGCTATACTTCTTTGTCCATTGTCGTGTTTTCATCTTTAATTCTGCCTTTTTCCTCGTCCTCGCCTTTGCAACGCGAAAAAAGTGTTATAAGAGTTGTGCTACTTGCAGCTAAAAGCACAGCCATGATGACTATTTCAACAATTGTCATAGTAAAGGACACACTGCCTAGTCTTCTGGGCTCAGATCTACAACAAGAAACGCGACAGAGCCATGGTTAGTGACACGAACAAAAATATTAAATCATGCAAATTAAAGGATCGGTTAAACGCAAGCGATTTAGCTGGACAGTGAAGAATTACTGTCGAGTCTTCTTTTGTCTGACCTATTCGCTAACAACAAACTGTACATTCGTTGGTCCAACACTGGCCACACGGAAGCCGGCGTCATTATATATTTAACTGGTATTAAACGTTTGCCAAACGGTGCCAAGGGAGTAAATATGTGTTTTTGTCTAATACTGATATTTTGTTTGGTGAAGGTGCCTCGACGTTTTGCCAGATGAATTAAACAATTTCAATTGCCATATTAATCTCATTATATAACGAACTTACAGTTTTACTGTTTTTGTGATGTCTTGAGCTTGCTAGGTACGTATCGGAACAAAATACCGTCAATTTGAAGTCATTTGCGGATGGCGCTGTTATTACTTGAAATTCCGCGAGAAGACTGGGATCAAGTCTCGAACAGACGTTTATAACGATTTGAAGCGAGTTTAATTGGGAAGCAAACATGGGAAAATTATCAGTTAATGTACGCAATTTAAAGTTCTGCGCTACAATTTATCGAATAGAAATTAAAAAGGTGAATGGCTTGTGACTATTTTCGGAGTAGCGGTTATCAGCCGAAACTGCAAATTTTAAAAAAATATATTTTTCGCGGAGACAAGAATAGAATAGTCGGTTTTAGCTAATTTCGAAAGACCGTTAATTAAGGGCGCGTTCGTTTGGGATCAATCCAGAATAAGAATAATTGGAATAATTCCGGAATATTCTTAAACGAACACGCCCTAATTCGAGTAGCCGCGCGAATTCGAAGACCGTCTTAGCTATAAAATTACGACTGCACGTATACCGGCGAAGAGATGCGTGGCTGAAAAAAAAAAAACGAAATATGATATTTTTATTCCTTTGAAAAGTGCTAAATTTGAATCAAAATACTAAAATGGAGTGAGGACAATGGAGAACAAATGGTTATTCTTTTTTAAGGCTGCCACTGCCTACCGTAGCAACGCTATCAATGTCAGGAACATCTTCAGAAATCTGTGGAGCTTTCTGGTTACAGGTAAAAAACAAACAAACCATAAAAACCAAAACACATCAAATTTCATGGCTTCCTATTACTTAGCCTGCGCCGCAGACGTAACCTTACCCCGGTGCAGGCTACCTGCTGGGCTCGCCTCGCTCGCCGACTCGCGCCTTCGGCACTCGCGGGATCGCGCCTTCGGCGCTCGAAGAGTTCAATATTCACGTTGCCCCCAAATAGACAGCGTGCTCGCAGGCTAGTAGAAAAGTAGAAAGATTTTCATCTAAACAATTAACAATTTCCAATTTCAATAATTTTTCAATTCCCATAACCTGCACGCATATTTTATTGAGAAATTGCACAGTCGATCACTGTATAGATCAGGGTCGTAACCAGGTATATGGGATCAGGGATCACAGCCTTGGGATCGGGATTACAGCCTTGGGATCGGGATCACAGCCTCAGGATCGGGATCATAGACCCGGAATCCCGGGTCACAAGTCATAGGATCCGGATCGGCCAATCAGATGGGATCAGAATGGAATCAGGGATCAAATGTTGCCACATTTTGGGGATCAGGAATCAAAATTTAGAGCTAAAATTTGGGATCAGCGATGAAAAAATATACCTGGTTACGACCCTGATATATCGAAAGGAGAAAATACTTCATAAGGTGCCTGCCAATGGTATATTTTGATTTCGTTTGATATTGAAGCTTACTCACGTGCATAATCTAAAACGTGCAAAGTTGTAATTCTCGCTGGAAAGGTCTGAAACGTGGAGGCACCATCCCTTTTATATCAGAACGTTACGAGTTTCGCCCCTATAACTTGCAGTTAAGGCTTCCCGTTTGCCAGGCCATCTGATTGTCAAAAAAGTTAAAAATGCTCTCTCCATGAGAGCAGAATGTAGCTACGGCGATCTTAAATTCGTTTCAGTCGAAATTCTTTTATCTCCTCGTTAGCGTAAATTTATCGAAATTTACATTCAGTCAACGCCACTTAAGCCTGGTTTTCACTAGCGACGCAAGCAAGCGCGATCACGCAAAAAAGGACAAATTTTGACCCTTGGTGATGTGCTCTGTTCTATTCCGGTGGTGGGGTGAGATCATACACATGGACGGATAGTGGCTGCCATAGGCGCCTTATATGCTGATGTCCGATCTCATCCCATAATTCTAATTGTGAAGCACAGTGAGCTTTGTAAATACGCTATAATTTATAAGCACCTATATCATTCATTCATTCAAAACGGCTGCAGTAAAAGTCCAACCAAGGCTGCAAAACTGTCTAGAAAGAACTGTGATCGCGACGAATTCGCGAAGCGCCGATCATAAAAAACGACGTCTGCGCGCGACTCTCGTGAGCCCACAGTGCGTGCGAGGTTGGAAATTTCATCCCTTCTCCCCAGTCGTAGTCAAAATTCTCACGCTCGTTTCAGATCTTTTAAGCTAACTCCAGCTAAAATAGACTGTGTTTACAGTCTACGTGCAATCACAACTAAAACAAGTATGGAAACGGTTTCAGTACCACTGACATCCTGACTTGTAGAGCCACTTGATCAAACTGAAATTTACTGACCATGCCCTCTTGAACAAGTTGCAAATACAGTTGAATCCCGATAACTAGAACCTTCAAGGGAAATCGAAAAAAGTTCGAGATATCGGGAGTTCGAGTTATCGGGGGTAAAATTAGTAAGAACATGACCTGAGAGGGAATCGAAAAAAGTTCGAGTTAGCAGGAGGGTTCGAGTTATTGGGATTGAACTGTAATTCAAAATCAGTGGTAAAATACTGAAAAAATTATCTGACAAATGTTCGAACGTGAGGCTACAACTGTCTTTTCGTTGCTACTTTACATGCATTCTCTAGTTTTGAAGCCATTTAATCTTGATCATTATTTGGCCTCTCATTAACCTTTCCCCATAATCTCCCCTTATTTAAGTCATTTACTATCGGCTATTTCGAACTGATTAATGCCGCTTTTGGCTTAAAATCAACCAATCTACCAATGGTAGACCCCGTCAGAACGTACACATCCCCTAACAAAAGCGCGCGTTATGATCTATCTTAAAGTCAAAGTTTTTACTTCACGCTACTTCAGAAGAATAAATTAAAGGCTACATAGAATGCATGCCATTCCGTCATGTTGATTGCGGTGTCAATTATTATTATTTATCGCTGCCCCGGACTATTTTCTTTTTCTCTGAGTGTTCGAATTAACAGCATTTAACTGCAGTACGACCACCTCCAGAACAGTCAATTGCTCGGTACCGTCTTTAATAATATTATTGATTTCATAATTGAAGTTAAATTTAAGGAAGGATTTTACTTGGTATTTCTTGCCATATAAAATTCAATTAACGAAACGCCCAAACAGTCGCGTGCAGTATAAACTGTTTATTGTTTTGCTCTGCATCTGATTGGCTTGATTGTGATTGATTGGCAGACACGTCACGTGTTAATTCTTGAAAGCCGCTACAACATTGGTGTTTGAAGTTACAGAAGCTACCTTCCTTTAAAATTCCACAGCAACTCTAACGTTTGCATATCGCAAGCAAAAATGTTGCTCCTGTTTCGAAACTTGGCCTTAGACACGTCCTCACTAGGTTCGTCTTTAACTGGCTTTTCGATGGTTTCTGCTTCTGTTGCGACATCGTTTGCTTCCAAGTTGTCGCCATTTACACGATTGACGCGGAGGGCATTTTTACCTCGAGACTTTGCTGTGCTTGGTACAGCGGGTTTTGTCGGGGTGCAAGAGCTACCTTTGTCCACAGGACGTTTGGCAGAAACAGTTTTCTTATTTTTCTGCCTTAAAGTCTTACAAGTAGATTGTGTAAGCGTTTCCTGTTTCCTGTCTTTCGTTTCTCTGTTGTTGGTCACTTCCATTGAGGAGCTCAAATGCTCCGCATGGCTTACTTCACTTCTCAAGTCAGGCAAGACTCTTTCCTCCATGTTACCATTCCCATCACGAGTCTCCTTACTCTCACTACCACCTTGACCACGTGCTAAGCCACGTGATTTATACACTATGCGAGTGTCACGTGTTGAACCTTTTAAGCAGCCTTGCTTGTCAATTCCTTTGTCACGCGTATCGCGCGTCTTTGGCGACCTAGAATCAAGTGCAGCCTTCTGTTGTTCTGAAACACCACCACTTTCTTCATCAGTGCTGATGTTCTCATAGTTATTTGTTACATCGTTAAAACTGTCAACCACTAAAGCGTTCTCTTCATTCAGCAATTCGCCGTCATTGTTGTTAGTTTTTCCATGACTCTCGCATGCTAGACGTAAATTATCTTCATCTTCGCACATCTCTTCAAGGTTTAAATCTTTCATTGGAGAACGTCTGACTTGCTTTTCGGAGCTTATCAATTTAGCATTTCTTCCTTCACTTCCATCGCCCGGACTGTAATTATCGGCATATCCTTCTTCCACATTAACTTCTTCATTTTCAAAACGTGTCCCACTCTGATCGTTAACTAGTTCACTTTCTTCTTCCTCGATTATAACTTGAAGTACATCGTCCATACCTGGGAAATCAGTGCTTTCCAGCGCGCTCACACCTTCCCTTATGTCACCACTGTTACAAAATGTCTTCAAAACTACTGGCGATGGAACCGGCACTAGTTCCTGTGATTTAGAGACGGAGTCTTGAACATTTTGCCTATCACTTTGTGACGAATCACGCGATTTCTTTATCCCACTCCTCTGCTTTTTCTGGGTTTTCTTATTTCTCTTTACACTCATGTTTGTTTTATTGACTGAACTCGAGGCTTTACATAACAAAGAAAGAGGCAAGTCGTCCTCAGACGAATCACTATCAGGAACCATCTCCGCATCAATTTTCTTTGTCAAAACTGTCGAACTGTTTTCTGGTGGTTCACTTGAGTAACACCTGTCCCTCGGGCCATCTTCGATCATACAACGATCTTCAGACCCACCTACATTGCTTCTGATGTTTTCAAACTCATTTTCAGATTCAAGATCACATTCCACGGGAGATTCAACTTCCAAATTTTCAGCAACCGTTGGTACCCAATCCATCCCTTCTCCATCTTCATCTGAAGACGAAAACATTTTGTCATCTGTAAATGCACTTGCATTCTGTTCTTGAAAGTTGCTTGACGCGATCTCATCCTGCATTTCGTCCGTTCTGTCAATGTATGCAGTACTCGTTGCGGAGTTGTTACTTGAAGTCCCTAAGGTTAACAAGGCAGCTGAAGCAACACCACCTTGTGTTTCCTCAGGCCTGACCTGATTTACAAAGTCTGCTGCAGAGTTGCCACATGGAAACGCCATAGTCGAAAAGGAAGTTGAAGCAACACCAACTTGCATTTTCTCAGGCCTGCCGTGATTTTCAGAGGCTGTTGCAGATTTGTTACATGTCACCAAGGTTGACGAGGCAGCTGTAGCAACATCTTGCATTTCCCCAGACCTGCCCTGATCTGCAGTCGTCGCACCAGAGTCTTTACTTGAAGTCATCAAGTTTGTTGATTCAGAAACGCCCTCCGACGCTCTACTGTCACTTTGCCGAGTCTCGCCATCACGGGTTTGAACTGCAGTCATCTCCCTGGTGTCCATAACGGTTTCAGTTTCACTTCTTTGAGGCTGGTTTGGTGTCTTCCTCTTTTGAGGTGCTGTTTCTGTAAAGTGGGTGTCCGAGCTTTCGGAAAGGGAAGAGCGATATCCACTGAGCTGTTTGGCCAATGACGGCCTCTTTTTCTTCTTTTTCTGAAAGAAAAATAGAAAAAATAGAATCGTGACCAAAAATACTGCACAATTTGGAAGGGGACTGCCTTAATAGCCTTGACCATGATAGGTTTTGGAGAAGTTATTTCTCCTAGAAGGGGTTCTAACGCTAAATCTGCAAATCACTCGAAGGCACAAGTACCAGTTGATGGCGAATGCCGGTCTCAAAAAGACCAAGATTGGACCAAGACCACAGTTTTCGCTTTGAAGTTGCTAGGTACATGTAACTGCACGCGCCATGATGGCGTGACAACTATCTAAGTATAATCATCAGAAAATTTACAACCGCTTCAACCATAAAAGATTTGCCTAAAATAGCACCCCACCCCTTCCTGACTGATACGATGCCGACGAGTTGTATTTTGGAGACAGTACATTGGAGATAGTGCTGTTCTGTATGGCCTGACTGCAGAATAGTCTTCCTAGACTGTCCGTAAACAGAACACTGTGCGATCCGATTTAAACGAATGAAGTGGCAAAGATCATTATTTTGCGATGCGAATTTGCGAACCTTTCCGCTGATATGATCGAAACATTTACGAGGCGTTCACCTACATTGTACTTGTACACGAAAAATATGCTACATACCCTTTGTTTTTCCTGAGGAGATGGTGCTGGCCTTATCCTCCTTTGAGAATGGAGCACAAGGTGCTGCCTGAGAGAAACCTGGAGACAAATACAGTAATTGATTAAAAAACAAAAATCACTAGCAACATACCGAGAAACTGCCGGCATGCGGAAATTCTTCGTGCAGAAAAAGGTAAGAATACTACGTACACTCAATGATAGAAAAGGGCATTTACAAGCCTTTTTATCTCGAACTACATAGATACATACATTCACTTAAATATAAGTGTATTGTAATGGTTGAAGAGAATCTTCATCTCAAATGGTATGTGTATGGACTAAAAAGATAGACTAACTGTACGAGTATTTTCCGCTCATTCTCATTAAAAAAAATAAAAGAAAAGTGGCACAGATCAGTTGACAGAGTTCAGACAATAGTATATATGTCGTCTGATTCGATGTCAGTCACCTTAACAGGGCAGTGCAAAACAAATGAACAATGTGACCTTTTCAAGTCTAGTTTACTTATCACAGTGTTAAATAAAATGCGCCAACCAATCAACTTGCATTTATTTCAACCACGATTACGCTGTCCTTTTATTGCAATTAAGGGCATTGTGGTTGTATGTACATGTTCACAGACACACTGCATATTTGTGTATTTAGTAATTCAAAAACCCATTAATAATTCCTTAAGAAAATACAAAGGAAATTAATGTTTAATGAGTATCTTTATATCTGATAAAGACACGACTAAATATTATGTCCAATTTCCCAAAATTTTACAAAATACAAAATCTAATTATCAGTGCAAGAATGAAAAGATCTACAACACAGGGTTTTTGAAGCCGTTCAATAAACTCGCAGTTCATGCTTTATCAAGTCTAAAACACACGGCTGCACCTAGTGTTTTAAACTTGATAAAGCACTCCTGCTCGTCTATTAAACATTACATAAACTCCTTTCTGGCTTGCTGGTTTATTGGAGGATAATGCTCTCAAAGTGGTCAACTGTTCATTTTTCAGAGAATCGTTCATTTTCGGGCATTATCAACCAAAATAGGGGTTCATTCACTACATGTAAATGCGCAAGCATATACCAGTAATATACCTTATTACATGAAATTTTTGTGACACTTTAATTTCACGATTCCAAAAAAATCGCGAAATTAAAGTGATGCGAACAATAAGTGTCGCGAACATAATATGACGCGAAAATTAAGTGACTCACACTATGTCAATAATAAAGAAAAAAAATAAGTTTAGTGCCACTGAAGGAAGGAATTATCAATCTTAATGGATGTTGTCGTCAATTGACTCTATAACAATAAATCATGCACATACAAGCATAACCTACTTATAGAAATTAACTGCCCTGTTGTAGCTATTGCCAAGATTTATTCCCACCCTTGCTTTTTTTGTTTATTTTGACGTTATTTTTTCATTAATGAAGTCGTTTTTAAAGGAAATGTAAATTGTGTCTTACTCAAAAACGCGAAATTAAAGTGATTTACAAAATACAAAATTTTCGCAAAATCGCGAAATTTAAGTGTCGCGAAAATTTGCGCACCTCAAAATCGCGAAATAAACGTGTCGCAAAAATTTCATGTAATAAGGTATATACCGTCAAAGCAACAACTGTTACAATGATTGTAAACCTAACTGCAAATTAATTACAATTAAAAAGAGACAAAACTTAACGCTGTACATGTACAGCGAGTGGTTCGTAGTTTTACTAGTACTGCACCTTGTGAACGAATCCTTTTCCGCATCCCTCCCATGTACAAAGATACGGCCTGTTTCCTTCGTGGATGGCTTTGATATGCATTTTTAAGTTATACGCCTAAAAGAGTAACAGCATTAGATGAGTTAACTATCACCTACATGTACAGAAAAGACATGCGACTGGTCTAAAGTTTTTTCTCAAATGCATGTAATGCCTGTCCCTTCTCCCGTTGAGTAAAATTATGTATTGAAAATGATTGCCCGTAATTTATGCCTTCCTGACATTATGATTTTTACCTTTTGTAGCAAAATTAATAATTCATACTGAACAACACTTTTCTTTGAATCTTTGAAAACTTACTTTAGTGTAAACTTTGGAGCATCCTTCTCTGGGACATTCATACATTTTTCGATTGGTATTGTGGATGGCGGAATGTCTCTTCAACTACAAAGAAAGCAAAGAAACAAACTTGTAAACAAACAAAGCAATCAGTTGCCAAATAAATTATATACTTCCATGCATTCATGGCTTTGCTAAAATAAAATATAACTAGAGTTGGAGTATATGGAAACTCTTTTGATAATTCTATGGGAATTATTTGAGAAAAAATAATGGCACTTGGTTAACTAACTAGCAAATGCATTGAGCACAAAGGACAAAGGTATTGAAGAATTATAAATTGAAGTTACCTCAACTGTTCTGTAAATAAGCTACAAGTTTGAGGCTGTAATCAATTAATCGACTGTACTGTAAATGAAGTTGTGACAATTGTTGCTTAAATTTAATCAGTGAATGAGACTTACCTCCCAAACTTGTGGAAAAATCTTGTCACAATGCTCGCATACATAACCTAAAGTATAAAAGAATAATATTAAACTTTCCTGATTTTTAACAGGGGCTAAACCTAATGGGATGCCATGCAAGCTGTGCGAGCTATTTGTTTAAAAAATTGTGAGTCATTCCAGTTGTACGAAAATACTCAGCTGTTCAAGCTATACAAGCTCCATGTTAGCCAGATATCCAAGAGCTGCTTACCGTGATTTCTCGTATGTGCAGTTAGTTTAGAAAATTTGTCAAAGGCCTCAGAGCATCCAGGTGAACTGCAAATATAGCCTGGGAAAAAGAACATTTATCTCACATAAAAGTATATGTACAAGTAACTTAGAGTCTAGCTGGTTTCAAGTCAAGTCTACTATGATGTGGGAGCTTATCCTGGTTTAGTATTTTTATAATGAACTTCAGTATTTTTTATGAATTTTAGTATTTTTAATGAACTTTAGATTTTAAGAATTTAGTATTTTATCCTATTGTAATTTTAAATATTTTTACTTGTAAGGGCATTGAGATTTTTAATGTAATGCACTAGAAATAAATTATCATTATCATTCCATACCACGAAGCAACTTGAAGTGTTTATACTTCCCCTGGATGGGATGCAAGTCCATCACAGGGTTACCTCCCCCCCCCCCCCACCCCCCAACCCGGCATTAAATTTTCTGGTACCCATTTAAACACCTGGGTGGAGAGATTGAGGCACTATGAGAGTATCCAATCTGGAGTCTTGTTGCACTAGGCATTAGCTATGTGAATTATAACCTGCATCCATTTTGTACAATGTACGCTGTAGATGATTAAATTTCGGAAAAATATTTTTTGGACAGAAATCAATGACTGCATCCAGCTTGCAACAGCTAAACACTTTCCACTAAATGTAGACACATCTGCTCATTCAGCACGTCACCAATGCCAATATGGTATGCTTGCATATTAAATTATATCTCAGACTGTCACCGTAATTTATGTGCATGTATGTGTTGCAGTTTTAAAGGAACTTTAGGTCACAATGATTCAAACCTGGTTTCATTTGAATTTTTCTTTGTTTAAAGATTATGGTAATACATCTGTAACAAAGGAAAATAAAAATGAAACTACGTGAAGTTTGAAATCAGTTTGACCTTAAATTCATTCTAATGAACAACACATGTACCCACCTTTGTTGTGTTTCTTCATGTGTCTTGTTAATCTTGATAAATAATTAAAGCCAGCATCACAACCTTCAACCTGGCACCTGGAAATAATCAAAATTTACAATCACTCACACTTCTGTTCCCAAGTAGGCACATTTACTTGACCCCAGAGTACTTGATGTGTAGTGCAGCACACTAACCATTTTGTCATCATTTGAAGCAGGCAAAATAAAACTGGGACAAGGCAAAATTTAGCCTGCATTTTTAACAAACCAAATACATTTTTTTCTAAATTAAGGCTACCATTAAAGATTTCACTATGGCTGGAGGTATGTGAAATTTGAAGTCCAATAAAGGTGCTTAATAACTAATTGAATTGGACTTAATGAGGGTTGCACATACAGTACATGCAATAGTCTTGCAACCTGTAATAGTCTTGCAAACTTGTGGCCTTTAGATTACCAATCAAATTGGAATTTAGATGTGATGATTTTTGTGGTGGGAGGAAAATTAGAGAACTGGGAGAAATAAGCATCAGGGCAAGGACAAGAACTAACAACAAACTCAATCCACATGATTATAATGCTGAGTTTGGGAATTGAAATCTGGGCCACATTGGTGGCAGGTGGGTGCTCTGACCACTGCGCCACCCCTGCTCCCCAAGATAATAATCATTATGTTTTTGTCATTACCAGAGGAGAAAGATACAGATACTCTAGGAGCCCCCTACATGTAGGACATGTAGCTACACCCTTGAGTAAAGATACAGAAGCACACATTGCACAGTGTACATTGGATGACCAGTGTTCATGCTAAATAAATTTGTTACACCTATTTCTTAGATGAATTTTCATCTATATAAACATACTTGAATCTACTTTCTTTTGTGTGAATGAGACAAATATGTCTGCTCAACTGACTGCTTTTCTTGAAAGACTGGTGACATCCTTCATACTGGCACTGAAACAACATAAAATACAGTAGCGGTAAGTGAAAGATCAATACAAAGTAGAGTGAGACACTGTCAATAATAAATGTTTTAACAAAGTAGATAAAAAAGTGCCAGCCACCTCAGACCTACCTGGTTTCTAGGGTCCCTCTCTCCCCATCCCCAAAGTAAGGGTGGGGAGAAAGAGTCCCTGGGAATGAGGATGAGCTCAGACATCCCCCACTAGGAACAATTGAAGGGACGAGAGCAAGAACAACACTTTGAGTTTTGGCTACATGTAAATTGAACATTGTCAAAACAACTCCAAATTTCGCATGCAAGTTTGTTTACGTGCGCTAAACACTGTCTTGTGTTTCATTTCGCTGGTCTTTCCTCTGTTTTCGAAAAATAACATATGTTCATATATGCAAAAAGACAAGGTTTTTGCTGGCGCAGTGTTCCAGTTAAGTTTTTGAAGCAAGGGGTCACAGAATTTATCAGACGGGTCAACCAGCCCGGTGTATTGTTAGGGGAAAGGTCGGGTGAAAAGTTTCCCTTTTTGTAGCGAGGGGTATCCCGGCACTTCACGAGAAAAATTTAAAATTGTTATGCTTCAGGGTGCTATCTGGTAGCATTTGGGCTAAAAATGAAAAAAAAAAGCTAACTGAGTTATTAAAATTATCTACTTAAATTATAAAATAATTAACTTATCAGAGAGCTCTTAAGCTCATACATATGTTTCCCCAAAGAGATAGTATGGTAAACAACTCACTGCATCTTTCCTAGGGAGGTCTGGGGGTATGCTCTCCCAGTCAATTTTGAAAAAAATTGAAGCATTTTTTTTAAAGACTGGTTATGAATCTCAAAATTAGGTTGTAATTAGTACATGTACTTCGGTCTCAATTTTCTTAGTCAATAGTCCACATAGAATGACAAAATTTCCACAAAATTTAAAAAATAAATTTAAAATTTAGAATAAAAATTGGTTTTTATAAATATAAAACCGCTGTCTTTTTTTCCCTCTATCTTTACAAAAATTTGCTTGGCAATCTCCTTTTATAATAGACTTTTCGTGTATAAATACATAAGGTAGAAGAACTGAGAAGACTTTTCGTTAACACTATACAAAGTAAAAGAAAACTGCTGTTCGTAGTAATGCAGGCACAAGTTTTATCGTGCGTGCAGGACACGCTCGACACGATCGAAAACTAGAGAACGTTGTGACTTCATAAATGGATTTAAACATTCTATTTCGAACAATTTTGCCTTGTGAAATACAAAGCTACACAAGATAGCGAGAAGGGAAAAGAAATTTATTGTGTGCCTGTTTTCAGACCGAAGTTTAAGCTGAATAAGGAGGTTACCAGGCCGGGCGTTTCGGTAAACTATTGCTTTTCTTGTCGCTCGAAAGCAGATGACAACAAAATGTAACAAGAGCACAGCCTTGGACAAGTAAAGTTGCCTTCAGAACTATGGTGGAAGAATTTTTGTGATTTCTTTCTTTCCCTGAATTTGATTTTTTCTAATATCTTTGTCTTTGGAAACTTGCTTCCTTGCTTTTTATTGTTACTTATAAGTGAAATATTATTTTTTCCATTTCATTTGTCGGGTCAGGTAGCCGTCTCTATCGGGTTTTTGACCCGAGACCCGTCTCTTTATCTGGAACACTGCTGGCGGCGTCTCTTGGACTTTTCTTTGACAAATGGTGAACAAAGGAAGCCTTTTGTTCCTCAAAACAATGAAACCAGCTAAAGTTTTCGGGTTATGGATATTGTTTTAACGCATTTCAAGTTAGGATTACAGTATTAGCCCTAATGCAAAAGCTAACCCCAAGGCCTAAGGTTGGGGTTAGTGTTTCAAGTTAGGGTTAAGATCCGAGTCACTGCCTTAACCTTAGATTGTTTTTTTTTGCAGCAAGCTTTCACTCCAGTTTTGCTTGCGGTTAGCTGTTTTTTGTTATTTGAGGCAACACTATTTAAATAAGTTTGCTTGATAAAATGCCTGCACAACACCCAACTTCTGTGACACGCACGCTGTTTATCCGATTTAAGGAACGCCAAGTAAACGTGCATGGTGCGTGTGCTCGGCAAAATCACCTTCCGCTGGTTTTCCCATTTCTTCTTACTTTTGCTTTCAGTGAAGCGCTGTTTGCTCTCCCATCTCCAATCCTTACATTATCATGTGCATCACACAAACTACAAGACAAGATCGCACACAATTTTTGACCAATCCATTTTATAAGTCCAAAACCAGTTTACTTCTTGGCCTTTTTTGTCGCCGCAGCACCCAAGCGGACACTGCAAAACTCATGTTGAAAAAGTTCCTGGCAAGAAACTCCCGTTTTAGGCTTTTATGCTGCCAGGCTCGAACCACCTTTGTTTATCAATAAATTGATTGTTAACACTTTTATTAAGGGTAAGTCCAGTCTTGACTACAATTTTATGACTTACCTGGAAGGGATTGTTGTGAGATCTTTTCTCATGCCTTTTTACGCTGTGCTTCAGAGAAAAAGTTTGCGTACAGCCTGGATAGGTACATCTGTAAAAATCAATAACACACAACATTATATTTATTTAGTGTTCTTTTACATACACATGTACATGAAAAAAAAGTTGCCCAACATTATACATATATATTGAACAGCAAAAAGGATAACAAACAGATACTTCATTACAGTAACCAGTTTTAAACTTGATTTACATTTTTTAACTGCATGTACATACTAGTTTTGCAACGCTTTCGAGTGGTATACTATGGAATATCCCACGAGTCACTTGTATTTTCTCGGTATACACACGAGCCGTTAGGCGAGTGTGTAACGAAGAAAATACAAGTGACAAGTGGGATATTCCATAGTATACCACGAGAAAGTGTTGTGTAACTATTTTATACCATGCCATAGAAAATACGCTTACTAAATTTCATCGAGAATAAGATCGCAGCGCACGATGGGAAGGTTGGGTTGAATACCGTCGAATATACAATGGCTTTCCTGTATTCTGATTGGCTGTATTTTCTATGGCATGGTATAAATGTCAGTATACATGTTTTTTTTTTTCCATACAAATTTAAGTAAGATTACTCAGTATAACTAAAAAGCTAGTCAAGCTGAGTAAACAATAACTATTGAAGGTGCATTTCATGTATATAGCTGGAAATTCTTCTCCAACAGTGTGCCCTCTTATTGGCTTATTCAAGGTCACATGACATCTAACCAGGGCGTAAAATTAACTTTTTTCCCCAGTAGCCACTTGGCTCCTAAATATACCAAAATGGTAGCCAATTCCAAAAATTTGGTCGCCATTTTTTTAAAAAAGAAGTAAAACACTTCTCATTCTGTCATTTTACTACAGTACCGCTCAGAAATAAGCGTCCATCGTATACGCACCTTATACGCACATACGCACATACGCAGACGCATATACGCACATACGCAGACGCGCGTATGCAAAGAAGCGTAAGCACATACGCAGTTCTTTGTTATTCATTGCTCTTGGTTCTCATTGTGTTGTATTGTTGGAGAAAACAAATAAAGTTTCTTTGCGAGAAAATTATAAAACAGCGTTGGTCGATCGAATGATAAAATCTTTATTACTTACCGAAAGTTCCAAGTTCATAATGGTATAAAACAGAGCGTTTCCAAAACATTCACGGAAATATCTCGCTGACATCGAAAGCAGAATTCGCCGCAGATGTAAAATAACTGTTGCATATTTTCGACTCTTTGACCACATCAGGTTAAAGACGAGGAAGTTTCTTTAGGGTTGTTCTTCTTAACTTTAAGAAGAAACCGAATTGGAGTTAGCTCGGTCCCGCCGAATCAGGACAAACATAACCTGCGATCAGGCAATCTTCGGACAAAACATGAAGCACGTGTGTAATGTCACGCGTACGAATTGTTTGTGTTATGACTTAAGACGCAAATATTAAACCTCAAAGTTCAATCTGTCATTTAGTTTTCTTTAGAAAAACGCAGTTAAATGTGTATGAAAGAATCTAAATCGGATACTTGCGTGCGGCGTTGTGTTACATTTATTTACGATGGAGTTTATTCGAAAGGTTTCAAATTACTTTTGACATATGCAAATTTTGCCAACTTTTGGACTCTTTCAGCTGGGCCGCGTTAAAAAAGCAAAATTTGTTTAACTCCTCTAAAGCTGTAATAACAATTGATGCCGTTATCTGTGTTAGTAATAAAGACAAGTTTCATTCAAGAAGAATTTAGGTTCTGGGAATTTTATGCTAAATTCACAAAAAAATAAAACAAGTTCATTTCAAGCTAGACGCGATGGCGCGTCACAAGTCTGCCTTTCAATTTAATATTCACGGAAGGATTAACGGCTCCGATGTTTTTCATGTGGAATGTTTCGTTTGCCGACTTGAGTTGAGAGTTTAGAGTTTATGATGCGCCGTCAACATTGATCTTGTTTTTTAACATTTCTTACAACATAAACTTTTGGTCTCTTCACAAGGGTCGCACGCGCCGGCGAGACTGTTTATGAATTAATTGCCTATTGAAGCGACACGGCTTAGAAGCGAAAAAAAATATCTCTGGTTCTATTTTGCGTAAATGGGCGATTCAAACTGGAAAAGTGATTCCAATGAGTAGAAACTAAGTTCTATTAGAGTTTATATGATGCGGCGTCAACATTTATCATAAAGGTAAGGCTGGTAAGTCAAGTAACGAAAAAGTTATTTCTCCGTTTCTATTTTGCATAAATCGGCGATCTCTAAAAGAAGAAATAGCAAGCCATCAAAGAACAATAAACTATGGACAAAAGAAAAAACAATAAGCTTGCTCATACATACTGATGAGCATATACAGAGTATACGCACATACGCACATACAGTACCGCCTGGAATCATATGCACATCAGCCGCGGGTTTCCCGAGGTGGACGCGCGGGTAGTGCACGCGGTTTGCCCTTGCGTCCACCTCGGGAGGAACGAACGAAGCACGAGACGTAACCGAGACGAAACCGAGGGAATCACGCGTTCTTCAAAGCCGCGTCTTCGTGCTTTTAATTGCCTTTGTTAGCTTTATTGTTGCTCTTCATTGTTAGGTTTTTGACACCGTCACCCAAGAGATTTGATCAGAAATCACAACAAACAAAAGAGAACGCTGGTTCGTCCAAAAAATCAGCGGAATAACATTTTGATCCCGCCGCCTGCGAAAAAACGTGCGACATTGAAGAGAACGTTTTTAATATTTGCCTAAACATTGAAATATCACAGGATTATTTCTTGCCCTGTTTCAAATGTATTATAAACCGCAGCTACAAACTGACTTGACGAGTTTTAAATCGAAAATCCAGCGAAAGTTGTTTGCTGTGCATGTTCACGCTTCGATTAATTTCATTCAAGATTTGCATAGTTAAACATATGTTGACGCGTACTTATCCTCGCGTTGTCTTATTTATTCTGTTTTTTATCAGACAAGTAAATATTATTTCGCCTGCTTGCACTCAAATTCATTTTATTACCGGTTTTCTTGTCCCTTTGCAATTTTTTGAATCAGAGACTGCCGGACCGGCACAACCAGTTGAATTTTTGCATATTCATTCGACCAACATATTTTAGGTAGTTTTCCGCACGATGTCACAAAAGTTTTACAATCAAAAATAAAAAAAGATCAAACCCTAAGAAGGAAAATTATCGGCACAAGATATGAGATTTTAAAAAATACAAAATCTAAACGTGCAACGCAAGCGCTCGTTCATTCACGTGGCGTTGCTTGACACTTCTCAGAAATCGATCAACTTTGCTCAGCTTGGTCGCGCGCGAAAAATTTTGTTAAAGAAGGGAAGAAAAATTTCTGAAACGGTCAGGTAATTACAAGATGTAGATGGGTTACAGATCGAAGGAAGAACTATCGGGAAGTTGTTGCAGAAAACACAATTTGTCAATTGCCGAAAAGCTGCGAAATGACAAGTTTATTCATCGAGTTGTTTACCAGCATACCGAATGTCTGGAAAGGCAAGACAGGATTCATGTTCTTTGTAGTTGTTTCCGACTACCATCGAGCCGAAAATTACGAACCCAACGTCAAATTTAGAACTGACCGAAAATAGCTATTCTGATCGGCGCGAATTAATTCTTATCGGCAAAAATCTAGTTGAACGGCAAATGAACTTTTGGTGGGGAAGCCGACAATTGTCGGCATTTGTCGCTCGAAAGAGAACACATTCCCCGCAAATAAATGTCATTGATTTCTTAATCTCCTGTGAAACTTTTATTCGATCTTAATAAACGCTCGCCTTGTTAAGTAACAGACTTTAAATACGTTTGTTTTCATAACTAGACATTGCAAGAAAACATGACAAGCGTGACCTTTGCGACCTTTATTTACACACGGGCGTCGATCTGTCAGATCATTTGAAGATAAGAAATCCTTGGCACGGCTGCAAAAAGATTTTCGCTTCCTTCATTTTCGGATGAATAAATCGAGAGAAGTGCTTTTACAGGCCTCATTAATTTCGATTTTTTCATTCACGTTTTGCATTTTTGATAAAATTAATTCTTTCGCAAAGCGACAAGTTTCGACTCAAAAGCTTCTCATGCTAGCACGCACGGAACATTCAATACGAACCCGTGAAGATCTTGAAGTTCAACAAAATTTACCGGTAATCCCATAAAAACTGTTTGAAAGAAATTTGCATTTCGTTGCTGAATACGGTGTAAGCAAGTTGTAAATGTGAGAAAAAATCCATTGAAACGAAAACAATAAAAACAACAATAGCCGACAGATCCTTTTGTGTCGGCCTTTCGTCCATTTGACCGAAATGAATTTCTGACCTCGGTTTTCATTCGTGTACCGCGCGGGTTTCGTTCGTGAACCGCGCGGTTTCGTCTCGTTCCTCCCGCGTGCAATACACGCGTTCTGCCCTCGAGCTTCACGCGTGCCAATGTGCATATGATTCCAGGCGGTACTGTATGCAGACGCATATACGCAGATACGCATACGCGCGTATGTGCAAAAGCATACGCGTTTTTCGCGTATGTTTTGGGACGCTTATTTGCGAGCGGTACTGTAGATAGACCCTTTAAAATAAATTATTTTCATCATATTTGCATTTATTTCAATCTTGAAATGGCTTTTTGTGCACAAGAATTGGGAAGACGTTTGGTGACATTACATGAAGTACCACCGCTGACCGTATCAAAATAGGCGCATCGAAGACTACACAATGTTGACAGTCATTTGGCGATGTTTTTGACTTCATCTATGGATTTAAACATTTCGAGTTAAACCAATTTGCCTTGTAAACTTCAATACAACACAAAGAGCAAACTAAGATAGAAAGCAAATTCATTGTGTGGCTATTAACTCGAAACTGAAAAAGGAAGTTGTCCACCCAAAATAACAACACTCGATTGCAAACCATATCTGATATGGTTCGACACTAATTTTTTACGCGACTTTCCATGTTGGAAAGTAGCCTTCAAATTTTACTTTCCATCTCAAAATTTTACTTTCCAAAATGGACGACAGTTCAAAAGTTGCTAACCATGTTTAATTAATATTAAAAAAATCTTACTATGTGTCTCGGCATTGTTTTAGTTGTTAAAAGTTGGACATCTCATCCTCGTTCCACTAGCGCACCAAAACTGCACTCCAGGTTGAGGGTTAAACTCGGCTGTGAAACACTAGTCCCTTCAATACGAATCCTCATGAGACAGTCTAATACTTCAACTGACAAGCATGATTTCCAGTCTGACTTTATTTTCCCCATTACTGAAAAACCTCGCTCACAAAATGCTGTTGACAGTGGTAGATTCAGTATACAGTCGAAGCTCTCTTAACGGACACTCTCGTAAGCGGACAGCTCTACTTACGGCCGCCTTGTTTGAAACCCCGTTTTATGCTCCCATACAAACTCTGTATTTATACATTCTCGTAAGCGGACATTCCCGTAAGCGGCCGCGGACACTTTCGGAGATTACGACTTAGACTTTTTCTTTGTTTTTAAGCTCCCGTAAGCGGACATCCCAACGAAAATCTTTTTACCAACCTCTGTATCTTGTTTTTACCAATCAACTTCACACCGCCGTTCGTCACAATGATTTTACAGTAATTACAGGACCACATTTTAGTGCTTGTTTTGTCGTCATCCACGTCCGTCCGGTTATTGTTAGCTGGTCAAGCTCCCGTAAGCGGCCATCTATCTCCTACACCTCTAGTGGCCGCTTACGAGAACCATTCTCGTAAGCGGCCAGCTCCAGTTACGGACACTTTTTTCGCGTCCCGAGGGTGTCCGCTTACGAGAGCTTCGACTGTAATTTCAACCAACATAAGGACATTGGGAAATCTGTCCTGAACGCGTACATCTGAAGTGCTTTTGCCCGTTTGTCCTTCGTCAACTTTTTCTTTTTCGCCTTCTTTTTGTCCAACATCACTACTACGTCGAGAAAAACCAAACTAAAAGAGACTCATTTCCCTGGAAAGATTTTGTTACATACCTTCGCGACAGAAGATCAATATTGCACCATACCACGTGTGTTTATAGTACCCAGACCTCCTCGGGAGTTCTCTTGATCCAATATGGCGGAGAATGCGAGAATAGCGTAAAATTTGTCTTTTTAAGACGAGTTGTCATTGTCATTTGGCTATTTTTTATCATTATCATAATTTTTACACACTGTTTTCCACTTAAGCCTTTTAAGCATAAAATTTGCTTTCCAGTAAAGCCTAAAATTTACTTTCCAGATCGGGTAAGTATTTTGGTTCATTTTCGTTTTTTTACTTTCCAAGAAGAAAATTTACTTTCCAGTGGAAATCGGGAGAGTGTTAGTGTCGAGCCCTGTATCAGAGGTTTTCTTACAGTTTTGGACAGGTAAATAAACCTTCAAAACTAATATATTTAGCTGAGATGTAAGATCTTTACACAAAGCAAGAAGTTATTGTGTACTTTGCTCACCCTGTGCGATTTTTTTACGAGTTATGCAGTTTTTGATGAATTACGCCATCCGATGTGATTTGAGGTCCATTGTGCGAATTCTAGTCGCCAATTTGGCGACCAACTTTCAGGATTTGGTTGCCAAAGTGAAAAATTTAGTCGCATTGGCACCCGTATTAGGCGCAATTTGACGCCCTGCTAACATTAAAAACTGTTTCCCGCCCAAAGTCTTTGAGGGGGCAACATTGCAAAATCAACGACATCAGAGGGTAACACTGCAATGCTGCCTGCGAATGTTGCCTGACGAGCGCCATTTTTCTAAGTCCTCATCGGGCTATATAACAAAACACTTAACCCCTTGCCTACCAGAGCCAAACACACCAAGCAACCGGCGGCCATATTGAATTTTTAATGAGATTCTAAATTTGGCTAAGCAATGGCATCTTTTTAGATAAAATATTAAAGTACGCCTAGATTAACCATTTACAATGAGTTCCTCTCTCTTTTCCGCATTCTCTTACTGTACTGCTGACTCGTACAGCTCTCCGGCGAACTCCTTGACCATGTGCATTTGGAGGTTCAATTTCTTCGATCGATCGAGGCTTCTTCTTCGCCACCTTCTTCTTCTTTTTGTTCAGACTTTTCAGAATCACTTGGCATTAATTCGCTGTAACTTAAATCGCTTACATCAGAGTCGCGATCGGCAAAAATTTCAGCAATAGCTTCATCTGTGTCCATTCTGCCTTCACGCACACAAGCCGCCATTTTGTAAATTGTCCGAGCAAAAAGCAATTTTATTGGGTCAGCGGTGTTTCAAAAGTAGTGCCAGTCCTTTCTCAACAACCGGGGATGATTTATTCCAGGCATCGCAAACAACCAGGCTTTCAGTGATGTACTTTGGTTGAGGACGTATATATACGTCCTCGGTCGTTGCGTGACAACAGAGAGGACGTATATATACGTCCTTGGTAGGCAAGGGGTTAATGACTGATCTCTCAGGAGACCAGTTCATTTTGTTACCCTAGAATCTCACCATTTCCCTCGGCTTTGCCTCAACAAACATTTAGATTCTCAGGAAACAGAATTAACTGTTGCCCTCAAGGACAGTCATTAAGTGTATAGGGCATTTGAGGGGGCAACATTGCAAAATCAACGACATCAGAGGGTAACACTGCAATGCTGCCTGCGAATGTTGCCTGACGAGCGCCATTTTTCTAAGTCCTCATCGGGCTATATAACAAAACACTTAATGACTGATCTCTCAGGAGACCAGTTCATTTTGTTACCCTAGAATCTCACCATTTCCCTCGGCTTTGCCTCAACAAACATTTAGATTCTCAGGAAACAGAATTAACTGTTGCCCTCAAGGACAGTCATTAAGTGTATAATATTTACATTTATTATTCAACAGATGCGCGCACTGCCCATATATGGTCAAAATGTCATCCGTACATAACAGATATCCTGCGATATTCGTAGGTTGCGAAGATTTGTCCGAAATCTTGTAAAGCGCTGCACAATATTATTACAGTTTTTCTATGTGCAAAATGTGTTTCGTTGACAATTTGTTGAATAATAAAACAATTATCCTGCTCAATCTTGCGGAATATCGTCTGATTTTAGCCGACGAGGCCGTATCAGGCGATATTCCGCGCGATTTTGCAGGATAATTGTTAAATACATGTAATAAAAGGTACAGGCACAAATATAACTTAGATAGAAAGTAATTGTAACTCGAGTTTCACCCACAAAGCGATTATCAGAATAGAAGCTACAGTACATGAAGGCTGACAAAAAAAAATAACAACAAAAGGAAAACAAAAACAGTCAATTAAAAAAGGAGGAAAAACAAGCAGAATTTTGTGTACTTGAAGGATTGTCCTGTGTGGATGAGTAAGTGACGCCTCAGATGGTATGGTCTGATGAAAGATTTACCACAGCCTTCAAATGAACACTTGTATGGTCTCTGCAAGAGGTTAAAATAAAATTACTACATTTTTCTGAAAGCTAGAATTAAGATAGGTTAGCTAAATACATTTTCCATTGTTACAACTACTTTTAAATGACTAGGTCTTCCTAGGGGCATATTAGACGGTACAATTTGCCTATGATTATTGCATGCCACATGCTTACAACATAAATTGTGTCATGTAAATCAATCCACCACATCCTTACAACAAAAGCATGTGTGTAATTGGACTAAAGTCATGCTGTAGTACTGTCGAAAGCTTGTCGCATGCAAGAAAATCGTACCATGTAAATCAGCCCTTACATATAATCAACTTAGTTTCATTTGCAGGACAAAATGACAACAAGAGCCATTGATTGATAGCCATATCCTGTCATTTCATCAAAGTTGACGGGCAGTAAGATGTATGTGTACACTGCACATGTACATGCTCAGCAAAATAAATGCCATTCTTTTGAAAGGATAATTAGAGAAATGGAAACTGAAGATTTGCCACCGATGGCAATTTGTCTTTTGAAGGTTTAGGTGATTGTAAGGCAAACTGAAGAACATTTGGGGTTGTCCTAAAAGCCGGAATGCCGGAAACCCGGAAAACCGGAATGCCGGAAATCCGGATAAGAAAGCCCGGAATCCTAAAACCCGGAATGACCTTTTTTGTGTACGCCTTTTTCAAGATAAATACGTGGAAATAAGTAATTTTGGGGGGGAATTTGAAGTTTGTTACGAGTTTCCAATTACGTTGCGAGTTAGCGAATTGAATTGTCAATTTCGATACAATGTCGGCCCGACTGAACATCGCAATTAAGCTAGTTGAGGAGAAACAAAACATGTTGTTTCAAAGTCATGGCGATATCTGAACTCAATGACTTTAAAGGAAACAAGTTGCGGCGGGAATATTCCAGCGATTCTTGCGGCTCAAGTTAATGTTGCACAATATTTGTTTGACGAACAGGCAGGACGGCAATAACAACCTTCTGATCAATGTTCTGACTGATAGTGAGTAAAAGCATCACATTCATATACCGTCTATTGCATCTTATAATGAACATGTCCTTTCGAAAATGGGTATCAATCAAACGCTGTCGATATTCGTCACTTGATGATGGAAGCAATAATTAAGTTGAAGTGTCAGACAACGTTTCGCACCAGCAATCACGCAGTAATTTGCCGATAAATGAATTTTATGCAGGCAGAAATTTGGTAAAATTTTCCTTTTTTGTACAAAAATATATTTTTTACGCTTTGTGCGAGGTATAATCTTAATTTTCAAGTCTTTTGCGTTTGTAAGCCGGATGAAACTGGATGCATGGTTTACCCATCTTTACATAAAGTTGATTTTAATCTAAGCCGCAGCGAGGCCGACAGGGAAGACTAATTTATCACGCCAACATGTTTACGGCTCCCTAAACATTAATTTAATGGTTGTGAGCCTTTTATATTTTTATTTTTATGGCTTTTCCCCAACGGTTTAGCGTAGCAAAGCCCTTGTTGATAACATAACTAAGAAGGTTTTAATCTGCACAAGTTAAAAACAATGTAAGGTTTTTATTGACGTCGACTATTAGTTTAAACAAGTGTTTTGCCGCTTGAACCGCAAGAATCGCAACTTGTTTCCTTTAAAGTCATTGAGTTCAGATATCGCCATGACTTTGAAACATGTTTTTTTCACCTCAACTGGCTTAATATTGCGATGTTCAGTCGGGCCGAAGTTGGGAACTTTGTATCGAAATTGACAATTCAATTCGCTAACTCGCAACGTAATATTGGAAACTCGTAACAAACTTCAATTCCCCCCCCCCCCCCCAAAAAAAAAAAAATACTTATTTCCATGTATTTATCTTGAAAAAGGCGTGCACAGAAAAGGTCATTCCGGGTTTTAGGATTCCGGGCTTTCTTATCCGGATTTCCGGCATTCCGGTTTTCCGGGTTTCCGGCATTCCGGGTTTTAGGACAACCCGAGCATTTGTGTGAAAATTTGTTACTGAATGATAGTTAATATTACTCATGTACAGCACTGTATCCAAAGCTTACAGTGTACATCGCATAACAAAACGTTTGAAATATCTGCTACATGTATTTGGGAAGGCAAGGCCACGACCACTAATCAAGAACTTAACATTTTATACAATACACTATACAACAAAACAATACACTGCATAGCATGTATTTCTGGTTTTAATCCTGCGACTACGTCTTTTATTTGCGTAGTTGGTAGACTAAAGAAACAAAATAAGAATACCACCGCAGACCTCTTGACCTACCGATAAATTTTTTGGAGAAAAAGAATTCTTCGCAGTGTATGAAGTGAAGCTCATTTTTTTAAAATTTATGTACATTTTGTTTAAAGATTTCACGTTTCTCCACAGAACTGTCGCAAACAGAACTTTCCTCACACCCACGTACGGTGACGAACCAAAACGTACCCAGCACGTGAAGATAGAACTTCACAAAATTTTACACTTTGGCGCGTCAAAAATCGACGTTACTTATACAGTGGATTGAATATATGCTTACCTCTCCGGTGTGAGACCTTTTATGCTCTTCAAGCCTCCATTTCTTGTTATAACTTTTCCCACATTCCTTACACACATGTCCTTCGCCTTCGACATCCGCCATGTTTTGCTGTTTGGGGATGGGAGTCTGGGTACTAAAAATACAAGATTCGAGTCCAGGCTTTTTCATCCGTGGTTGGCACGGAACTGTGCTCCTGTGCTCCAGTGTTGTACAGGGTTCCTAGCCTGCGTGGCCGGCGTTCAAAGGGGAAGGAGAAGGGGGTTCGAGCTTCCCTTTGAACGCCGGCCACGCAGGCTACAGGGTTCCCATACCAAAGTTTCCAAACGTCGGCATATCAATTATGAGAACTTACATTTATTTTTCTTTCATTTTAACTTTAGTTATCTACGCTGCGCAAGTATTTTCAATCTTTATCACTCGCGTTACTCCCCCAACTTCCTTTTCTCCGAGTTTCAGGGTGTTAAATAATTCTAACGCGCGGTTCAGTGGACTAGACTTATAATTACATTTGTAGCTAACCTAAGTTCCTCACTCCAGGTAGATTCTTCTTCGAGAGAGAAAAAGCTACGCTTCGTTGACTTTGGTAGTGGCAATTTTCATGAGTAGCCTCCCGAAAATAGTGTTTTGAAAGTAGTGATATTTGGAGTACGAATGTTTATGTAAGCTTGGTTCAGCTTGTAATAATTGCTTTGTGTTTTGCCTCCTGATAGGTCTAAGCACGTCCACTGAGTCCTCCATGCACAATACATAACAGAAGTTCTGAGAATTTATAGAACGAGGAAGGCATATCTTTATGTGGCTCGACTGATTCTCAAGTTACTGTTCGCCAATTGGCCGTGGTAGAAAAATAGAAATGATTTTTATCGGCTCAAAGATACAGTCAACTCTCTCTAAGACGGATACCGTCGGAAGCAGCTCCAACTGTCCGTCTTAGAGAGGTGTCCGTCTTATAGGAAGTTTAGTTACAGTAAAATGACTGAAAAAAAAAAAACGGCAGGGACGGGACCAACACCGGGTGTCCGTCTTACAGAGGTGTCCGTTAAGAGAGAGTTGACTGTATATTAAAATTCTAACTTGCCTCCAAGGCTTAGGGGAATGAAACATTAATATATCGGAATTGGGCTATTAGCAGCCAGCATTCGCAGAGCCCTTTGGGAATGGTCTGGGTAGTCGATGGAGAGACTCGGTTCCCAGGGGCTCACTCAGGACTTCTTGAAAACTTTCGTCACTTTGATTTTTGCCGGGTTTACTTCGTTTCGCCCCGACTAACTGATCCAAGGTCTCCGAGGATGATTGCACCGGTAAACCAATAGAAAGTGTTAGAAAGTGTGGTCTATTGATTAAAGTCCTTAACAGTCCACGTGATTAGTTTATAAACAACACTGAACTCAGAAAAGCGGTTTATATATTCTTTATTTAACAATTATTTATATACGCGGTAAATAAAATGCCAGCTGCTTACAGCTTTTAGAAGGTGAAGCAAACTATTATTTGGCTTTATGAAATATTTATGTACAATAATTAACCCATTGACTCCCAGAGGTTTTTGAACAAAGCGTATTTTTGGACATTATGAGCTACCTAAGGCCCAACCTACTCAAATCGCCATTTGCAACATGAAGGCAGGCCTTTCCTTCCACAAGCATCACAATTAATGACAATTTTACTCGGGCATGCGCAAAAGTCATAGTTTGGAGATGGGTTAGCACTGCCCAACCACTTAAGGCTATTTTTTTTTTTTCGCTTTTTCTTTTTCTTCTTTTCTTCAGTTATCTTTTAGCTGCAGCTGTTAACCTTCCTTCGGGCTTGCTTGAAGTTGAAGAGTTCCCTAGAAAGCATCATCCAAACAGGGAATTCTTGCCATTGAGTTGCCAAGGGTGGTTGAGGCAAATTCTCCTTCGAGTTTTTCACTCAAATTTCTTAGCATTTCAAGCTCAACTGACCCAATCACTCTAATCTGGACATCATTGCAAAGACCTTTTCCGCCTTATTTGGTGGTTTTTTTTGATCAAAGATAATGACGTCATAAGTGCGGCACGGGAGCCAATGTGTTAAACAATTGTTAGTTTTCTTCCTTACGTATATGCTCTCCAAGTTAAATATCTACAAAAAACGAGTCACGTTAACATAATTCAAGGCTAAACGTATTTCTTTTAACGGAATATTTTTATACAGGAATTTTAAGTTTAGCAGAGCTGCAGGTTTAAGTAGAGCCCTGTAGCTATTAAACAATCTAAATAACACTATTAATTATCTACTACTTACAATAATATTTTGAGCATGCATAACATCAAATTGCAAAATCCTTCTTTTCTATCGCCTTTTCATTTTTACTGCATATTTATCACTAAATCATTCCGCGGGATACATTTTTTTGTCAAAATTATTTTTTTACTATAAGTTTACTTTCGACCTTTCTCTAACGCAATTACAAAGTTAATAATATACAAGCAGCAATTTCTCCATTCTGATTGGCTAAGAACACGTCAATTTATCCCAAACCAGTGCAAAAAGTGTAATTGGCAGTGCAAAACGTGTAATTGGCAGTGCAAAAAGTGTAATTGGCAGTGCAAAACGGTGTAATTGACAACAGCCTCATGAAAAATACATCTTGAACAAACAAAATGGCGGACGAAAGTGAGACAAAATTTAAACTTAATAACGCAATTTTAATTAAAAGACTTGAAAACGACGCAAAGTACAGAAGAACAACAAACATTACTCACTGTAAAAGACGTAGAATTATCAAAAAGGCAAAGAGGACAAGACATAAACTAAACTCGAAATAAGCTCACGGCCGACGGCCTATAGTAAATTAAAATTCTCGCCGAAACATTGCTTCACTTCTCTGAAGCGAAACGCGAAGAAGTACTGACCAGACTTCCAAGGAACCGGTTACCTAGTTTTGAACACAGAAGGAGCAAGCATTTCATTTCATGATTGTTTAATAATAGCCGAAGCTTGTTTATTTAAAAGCTCGCTCAACAACAAAAGGCACAAAAGATAGTTTTACAACTGTAAGAGGCAAATCTAACCTGTAAAACGTCCAGTGAAATCAGGTAGCAATGCGGAGTTGTAGCAGAGTGCTCATCTGTACTAAGAAAATCCGTTCGGTAGATTTTTATAGTTCAGTATTTCAGTTCGGTATTCTAGTTTGACTAATTTGTCAGCTAGAGCAACATGTGTTGAACTGAGGTTGATTTCTGTTCGAGCGAACACAAACACAGCACTGATAAAACGTACCAAAAAAATTCAGCCAAGAACAGCAGCAGAACCTTAGGAATTTTTTCCTTGCTTTGTCATTCACATTCTTCAAATTCAACGGCGAAAAGAGTCAAAAGACTGTTCTGAAAACTTTTCATGCAGCACTTCCAGAGAGTGAATGAATATTTACGCATGAATTCACACGTCAAAATTTTTAGCCAGGCGCTACTCTGAAGTTGTCACGAAAATTATCAAAGCGTGACCGAAATTGTCGCTTGTATATTATTAACAAGTAATCACATGTTTTTTCTCGTGCAGTTTGGAATAAATAAGCACTTGTAAATTTTTCAAAGGCTACAAATTGCACTTGCCCTGCGGGCTCGTGCAATTTTGTTAGCCTTTGAAAAATTTACTCGTGCTTATTTATTCCAAATTGCACTCGAAATCATGTGATTACTGGTACAAAGAGATCAAGCTTAATTAATTTCTTATGTAAGAAAGATGAAAACACATCAAAGGATTATGATATGATATAATATTATGGCAAGCTTCTTGCGCGATCGGACTTGACAGTAAGATTCACTTTCATTGACAACAAACCTTAAATATCCTTCTGGCTCAATTTATTCTGGTACGGATCATGTCCCCGCCCGTAGAGTCCGCAATACACATTAAAAACTCCTGAAATGTTTTCCAATATTTAACCTCCAATCAAGGGAATAGCGTGAGATACGTTTCACTTACCGATGGTTTCCTCGTTAGCCTTGCCATATAGTCTTAAATCATGTCGCTTAGTATCATGACCACCCCTGACCAAAACCATGGGCTTAGACATAGCGGGCACCGGGAAACAGTTTTCAGCTCCCTTGATTGCGCACGAGCACCTTCCCTTGCAAGCGAGGTAGGATAAATAAGTTTCATCCAAAATTCTTTGCTATCCTTGCCTAACTTTACTTACAAGTGAGGCAGGAAAAATAACGTGTAATCTATAGTCAGTTTAACCTCCAGAGCCGACGATTTTTGCCGGTTTTACTGCACATCACGAGACGAAAAGGAAAAATCTGCCTGTATGCACCTCATTGTGCGTTCTTTTCTAATAATTTTATATGAACAATTCTTTTTTCCCCAAGAATTCACAATAACAACTGGTAAACAAATTTTATCACCTATCGATACTGCCAAACAAATTAAAGTTTCTCAGAGATGGTGATACAAAGAAAAGTGAAGAATAAAAATTGCTTTTGTAAACTACAGAAAATAATATATGGTTCGCACTAGCCTCGCGTTATACTGAGAGCCGCAACAGCCGTCCGTATCTAAATTGCTAGTTCAGGGACGTAAGGAGGTATGTCGCATCTTCAAAGATTCCGTTTGCGACCCACATTTTGATCCTATGAACTCTTATCTTAAAAACTGCAATAATCCCGGGAAAAAAAATGATGCCGTTCTGATCCTAGACTTCGGCTCTGATCGGCAGTCCCATTGCTGTAATCCCTGATCCCCCACCCGCGATCCTTCGTACCTCGTTACGGCCCTTTACAGTTGTAATGGTATTAAGTTGATGTTTAAGGGACTGTGTCACGGCTGAGTTTAGTTTATTTTATTTTAAGTTTCGCCAAATACTTGTTATGAAACTTAATGTTGCAAATAAATTATTTATTCTAAATTACAAAACCATAGCTTCATTGCAACCAAATGCGTCTCCCGGGCGTTATAATTTAAAGATACAAGCAAACGAGATTAAGGGACCGTTCATTTTTTATGGGGTAGGGGGGGGGGGGAGGGGCTGGTGGGATTTGACAGACAGTCACTGTTATATATAATGGCCCCCCCTTCTTCATCGGAAATTTTTTCCTGGTCCCCCCTCGAAATCCAATTTTATTTCCGATGACCCCCCCCCCCCCCTCATAAAAAAAAAACAATTATCAAGTAAAATTAAAATTTATCAAGCGTTATGACAAAAGGATGTATTAGTTGTTCAGTCATAATAACAGACAAACTACATTCCTCCATAAAGCTGACATTGCCTTGACTGTTTATTGTGGATGCCGTTTGAAAGTATTAGTTGACTGCATTTGTAACCAATATGCTGCTGGGTCGAGTTATTATCAAAGTAGGGGTACATAACAAAGTAGGGGGGTCCGGGGACATGCTCCCCCGGGAAAATTTGAATTTTCAGAACCACAGGAATGTTATTTTGGGCATTCTTGCAAGACTTAACTATTACGGAAGCCCTTATTACAGCACTTTAAAGTATAATTATTTTCAGTGACCCCCCTTACTGACCATATTTTTTTGCCTGGCCCCCCCTTTGAAGCCATATTTTTTTCGCATGACCCCCCCCCCTCAAATCCTGCCAGCCCCCCCCCCCCCTTCCTCATAAAAAATGAACGGTCCCTAAGTTTGATAACTGTTCAGCCCAACAATATTTCAATATTCGTGCTTCTTGCCATCCGTACCTTCTGCTGTGTAATTGAAATGTGCCTCCACTGTTTTAAGAGATTATTTTTATATTTCACTGAATATGATGGTCATTTCCCATGCCTAAATTTGGCTATAAAATCCGTGACACAGTCCCTTTAATGTTGTCCGGTAAAGGACTACAGTTACTCATTGCCGTTATCTCCAGTGTCGTCATTTGCTTCCGTCTTTGACTCTTGCACATGATAATAATCTTTGGATTCGTCTACTTTGTTAAAATCAAAGTAGTCGACTTCCTGAAGCATCAGCTGTTCTAGTCTTTCCAACAGCTCCTGGAAGCTCGGCCGTTCATCTCTGTCCTGTTTCCAACAGTCCAGCATCATGGCGTAACTGTGAAAGAGGAAATACTCAATTTTATGGTGAAATAGGTATCAGCACCATCAACACTTGAAAACATTTATTCTTGTCAGAGGAAATATGCATTCAGCAAAAAATTCTGCTTTGATATTAGGGCTGTGTTCACACTTGGTGCCTGGGCACGGTGCCCGAGTACCATTCTTACTACTTTTGCAAGTACCACGCCATAATAGGGGCACGGTGCCAGTGTCCTGGTACAAGGTCGAGAACTTGTACTCGAGCAGTTTAGGGTTCTTGGGTACTTTGGATTTATTTTCTGTGTCTGAACACGACGCTATTTTCTGTCGGTGCTCAGGCACCAGTCCTCGGGCAGTAAATGTGAACGTGGCCTTAACCCTATTCAGACCGGGGGGGGGGGGCTTTTGAGGCCCGCGCTGACTTTGAACATTTATAACTTTTTTTAAGTTTTAACCAAACGCTGCCAAACTTTCTGAGTTTTCCTAAAATTTATCTCGCAACAATTTGGTAGGGTTGGATGATGTGTCAGGAACTTGACATCACCATGGAAACGGCATTTTGACAGGCATGTTTTCCCAAATTTGTAATTTTGCGTGTTTCTGTTAATAAAAATCAATTTAAATGGAATTATTTTACATTTTTACCGGTTTAAAGCACATTTTTATTTATTTTGAGTACTTTGCAGTGATGACAATGTAATTGTCACGTGATGTGACGTCACCATCCCACGTGACGTATACCAAAGAAAGAGTTTCGGGCGTACAATACATCCTATAAGTTTCATGGTTATTGCTTAAATATTCAGGAAGTTACAAAAAAAGCCCAGTCTGAATAGGGTTAAGGAGAACACGACTGTCAAATTGTGGTTGCGCATGCATGACAAAAGATTTGAAAAACAAAGTCTCAAAATTTGGTGGCATAAAAATATACTTAAAGCTATTACGCGCAATTTGAATGCAATTTGAAATGACGACAGACTTACAAATTATCAGGACACATATCAGGCTTTTCCATTCGGTAACCAGTCTTCAGCCGCCTCATGAGCTCTGCGTTACCTAGCAGCGGATAAGGTGTGCCACCTACATAAAAAGAAAGGAAGAAAAACCCCGATACATCTCAGGTAAGACAGCTTAGTAAAAACCCAAATAGGTACGTAATATAGTAGTCACATGAAATGCATTAGAGAGATTAAGCATCCGACCTTCCCGCCAAAGGCAAAAATTCAATTTCTGCCGTCTTCCGTTTCGCTTTCGTACGAGGAAATGAGTTGTTTTGTGAATGTGGGATTTTTCCCCTATTTTTACGAGGGATTAATTTTAGAATACGATAAAAAGGTAACAAAATTAAAGGAAAGCTCGCGTTTGCCGTTTTTTTGCCGTTAACGTCATTCTTAATCTCTCTATTATCATTATCAATGAGTTAACTAATTAATGTTTTACTATTTTTCAACAAAATGCAAACAATTTTGTGTATTATGAAGTCATCTGGGCGATTTCTACAGTAAACTTGACAAATCAGTAACAATCAAATGGCATGCTGGGTTGCCGGGTGCCTTATTCCACGAAGTTAACAGCATTTGACGAAAAGGCATCCTTCCACAGTAGTTAATGTTTGAAGGGATAAATTGAGTCAGGGCTGCATCTCACATAAAAGACACTAAAAGGACACACACAGTCAAGCCTCCCATATGCGACCAGTCATTGCATCAAAAACAAAGAAATTCCTATTGATAGGTGGTCGCGGCAAGGTCAGTCTGTTTTAAGGAGGCTCGATGTAGTTTTTTTAGCCCTAGGGTGGACATTGTGAAAATGAAAATTATCTAGGATAAATACCAACTGTCAATCTAGATTTCGAGAAAATCAAGCTTGTTTGAAAACAAAAGAAAACGGCAACCGTTGCTATGGTAACCTTTGTGACTAAGTGACCCGTAAACGATTAAACTTTGGTCATATTTAATCATAATGGTGTATTTTGGCAAAATCGAACATTGGCTTCCTAGATAGTTTTTATTTTCAAAACGACCACCCTAGGGCAAAAAAAAAAAACTACATCGAGCCTCCTTAACAGTTACAGTAGTTATTGTACTAATAATTACCAACAGTTCCAATCTCCCACATGACTACTCCGTATGACCAACTGAAAGACAAGCATTTATATAAGCAAGTTAGTTCACACCTTTTCTTTTCCTGAGCATCGAGTATAAACATGAATCTTAGTATGAATATCTTTGCTTGATACCTTCCTCATCCTACTTTTGTCTTCTTTAAAGTGCTACATCAACTGGAGTTTTGCTTTTGCATTTTAACAAAGACTGTGACTATTGACTGAAAGAGTCTTTTCTCAAACCTTCTACTGATGAAAACTGTAAATGTTTATAAACAAGTTAATTCAGAAATGTCATCGAGTAGCGATTCCAGATTTTCGTGCCTTGGTCATGTACGTTTAAGCGCCGCTGGCACGGGCTATCTGAATTTACTTCGAGTTTTTTATGGTTCGTTGTGTTTTTAACTCTCGTCGCGCGGATTAGCCATTGTAACTGCTTTGGTTTTACGACAAACCACTCTTATTACGGTTATTGTCTGGAAGTTACTCCTCGATCTATCTCTCTAATTCCGCTCATTATTTATTATTTTCAAAAGATCCACTTACACGTCACTTTTAGAAGTGAAAATCTGTCCATAAAGTGATTCTGGGGCCATCCACTTGATTGGCAGTTTCTTTTGTTTCTGTACTTCATACACCTCGTGATAAACTTCTCGCATCAGACCAAAGTCTGCAATCTTGAGCAGTTTGCCATGCCCGACGAGAACGTTTCGTGCAGCGAGGTCTCTGTGAACAAGGCCCTTCTCGGAAAGGTAATTCTAAATGGTACAAAAAGATAAGTAGTACTATCATACAAAATCTCTATGCCACGACAGAAAGTTTAATAATGAGAGAACTGCAGATATTTAAAAAAAATAATAATAATAATCCACGCCGTTTAAATTCTTGAAAATAAGCCGCACTTCTGTATCTGTATATGTGATTGCCTAAGCCACCTGAACCCTAGTGCGTTATCATCTACCAATAACAAAAGCCTTCCCTGAATAGAGATATCAAGATTTAATGACGCTCTCCTAGCTTTTTGGGGGCTAAATAAGTAACCTTTCTTAGGGTTTTAGAATTATTCTAACTGATCCGAACAAAATTCTCAAATTAAAATTTTCATTATCCTTCTGCATTTCATTTTTATTGCTCTGATTACAACGATTTTTTTTTATAAACATGATATCATACTATGGAAGAGACATTTTAAAGCGTATTTACTACATGGTTAATAACGTTCTTGGAAATGAAGCTAAAGTAGTTCTTGTACAAATTTTGCTCACCATGCCTCGTGCTATCTGCCAGGCAAATGACATCAGATCAGCTGGATGAAACGACTCGCAATCTTCACTGCACTCGTCGTCTTTCTTTTCAACAGGAGCGTCTTCTTCCTGCCCCGATGCCGAAAAAACTACCAGAGGTATGGTACATTCACCAATGTCAGCTCCTTCTACAAATGAAGGGCCGGCTTTTTCTTCTGGCGCCTCCGTGTTGCTGTAATGTTCACCGCAAGCCTAAAAAATGGTCAAAAAACGTAGTTTGAATGAGGATCACGAAGTGTCTGGGCCTTATACGCCACAAAACTAGCTGGACTAACCCAATCACCAACGACGTATTGTTCGGTAACTTTTAGGGTATCAGAAGCAGTATTTCAATATTAACTGCATTATTGGCCTAGAGTTAGTAATAGAATATCTAAAAAAAAGCATGGGATCGATATAAATGTTCTTCTTCAACTTAATTACCTGGTCGACTGTTGACGTGACAATTTTCCTGCTTCCAGCATAAAGTTCCTTGTCCTCCACATTACCAGCGGGACTGTTGATCTAAACCAAGGTGATTACAGGTGATTAGAAGGTAATAAGATGTGCTCTGGGAACGGGAATGGTATGGCTCCTGCGCTAGTTAATAAAATGTAGCATTTGATTCCATAAAATATAGAAGGCGAAAGTGAGTACGTCCACTAAGATTCGTGCAGTAGACTATAGGGCACATATCACATTTTCTGTCGTCAATGTTTATACCTGACTTCTCTTACGTCTTAGCCAATGAAGCAAGTCGCCATGAGCAACGTACTCAATGATCAGAAGAAGCGGTTTAGTCGTGGTCCAACAGCCGAGAAAACTCAACACATTCTGATGTTTTCCCACTTCCTTCATGAGGTCTATCTCATCCAAAAATTCTCTCCTCTGCTCTTCGGTGGCGTTTTCTTTGAAACAAAATAAGCAATTTCGGTAACAGATGATGCACTTAATGTAGTACAACTGACATTTACACCAAATGCACGGGCTTAACCCTATTCAGAGAGGGCTTTGTTGGATCTTTTCAGACCCGGGGGAGGGTGTCGGATTCCGCTCCTATCTTTTGCTATACATCACTTGGGATGATGACGTCACATCACGTGGAAATTACACGCCATCTTGGTTTTCAATTTTTTTTTCAAAACGTCAGAAAACCGCCCAAAATTACTGAAAATTACTCAAAATCAATAAAACTTCATGATTTGTGCAATGCCACATCTGCTCGGGTCAGTGATAACGTTAGCTAATGTAGATATGACGATAAGTGTACGTGGTGTTATACTCACCATGCAGTTCCTTTACGGCAACTGTTTTCTGCTGCTGCTTAGTCTTACAAGCAAAATCTATTTTGCTTTTAAAAAACTCAAAACCATCCTTCCAGGTCGCTTTGTGAACTTTTCCAAATGCTCCTTCGCCCAGTTCTTCGATAAATTCTGTTCTGATTGGGTGAATTTCGCACTGTTCTAAGACTTGAATGTCATTGATAGTCCTAAAAGAAAAAGAATATTTCTTTAGTGATATTTTTGCTGAAAACGGAATAGCTGTCAAAAACGATTAAATAATTATATTTTTATGCAAATGTTAATTTTTATTTAACAATTAGAAAAGGAACATAATTTTTCAATAAGCGGAGACTAATTATTTTGAAAGACACCTAAAAAATTGCAGAGAACCAATCAAATTCGCCAAATTTCAATAGAACACAACTGGTTTTCTACAAAAAAACTTTTTTCAAATATAAGCTAGTAAAAAGGAGTTGTCTCGGTTAAACAAAGACTTTAAGCATACCTCTTTGTCTTAGATTCTTCTCCCTTTCGGCGACAATACCTGACACCAATAACCAGAAGAACGATGACCAAAGCAAAAAAGACGACGAGGAAGACTGTTAGAAGTGTGGTGTTAATCACTGAGGAACCTTCAAATAAGCAGAAAAATGTATTATGTTAACTTATTCAGACTGGGCTTTATTTTAACCTTCTGGGACCGGAGGAGAAGGAGGTTGGGGGTGTGTTCATAAGCTCACCATTTGTAACTTTTAAATCGTTTATGTGCACATTAATTAATAACAATACATGCTTTGTAATATGTCCATAACCACTAACCTTTAACAGCAACGTCTGTGATAAAATTCCTGTGTCTGAAATACTTGTTTGTCACAAGCAACACCAATGACGTCATTATGACGTCTTAAGTGCTGAATTAACCGCCATCTTGGATCCGCCATTTAAAACTTATATATTTCAATAAATAAAAATGGGCTGAAAATGGACTGTAAAACGTGAATCCTTTATAAAAAGCTTCAGATTTAAAAACAAATATGGGGCAATAATAAAATTACATGGCGAAATAATCTGACTACAAATTTTGTTCGCCCAGTAGGATTTTATCATTTTAAACAAACAGGTAACTCAAATTATATTAAGTAACCTATTTATAGCTAAAATGTTAAATTGTTGCTAAATTAAGTACAAAAATTCAAATGCATCATAACACATATCTACCTTGATTTAGTAAAAGGTATTTTCTGAATTTTGACACAAAACTATGGCGAGTTATGTGAGTAGAATTCTCTTCATTTGACGATGTTTTGGCCGTTTGGTTTAGCTAGCGATCAGGGCTTTCTTTGATTTGTTGTTTAGAAGCAATTTGAATTGCATGGTTTCTGGCCGCCAAATGGTATGAAACATGACCGAATCGTCTCGCTGAGTCATGAATTATTTAGTTATTTTAATCCCGAATTCCTTGAAAATGAAGTGAGCGTCGATGCTTAACGAGATGCTCATATGAAAACTACCATTTTGACAGCTGCTGCATTAGAGTAGCATTCTCAGGTTCTGAATGAATTTCAAATCATGTTATGGCGCCTTGATTGTATTCGCCAAAAAGCCCAGAACAATATTTAAAATAGCATCAATAAGAGCAGGACTATACCTTCACTCGATGTATCTTCAGCATCGTTCTGAGCATTTGCCTTACTTCCCCCTGTAGTTATGGGCCATGCTTTTGAAGGAGACTGGCTGCCTCCTTCCACATTCCAGGCTTTGACTTGAAACAGGTATGTCGTGGTACAGTTAAGAGCTAGCTTTTGATGATTGACATTTGGATCTGTGACATTTGCTATGCTCCACTCCATGTCTTCAGATCCTGTTCTCTTTTGTTTGTAGTGGACAGTGTAGAAGAGTATTGGGCAGCCATTTGACGGTGGCTGATCCCACTTGATAGTCACGTTACACCCTGGAACTGTTGTTTCAGTATTGCGTATGGTTGGTGTACCGGGACGGTCTGTAAATTGGAAAATGTTACCTTGAGCTGCTGTTTTTCATTTTTTATAGATAAATGAGTAAGTCAGAAATCCGCTGCAGCCTTACACAAGCTTTGAAATAGGGAGTTAAATGTGAAAATGTACCATACCAAAATAAATTGCTTATTGAAATGCCTCCAACCTCCCTCCCTGCGCCTCTCTGACATTCTCTTGCTAGACTTGCTTGGGTATCCTGCTGCTCTTTGTCAGGCAGATGAACATATTAACATAGTAATTAACTGCGCTGCGCAGTTCTTGCTCTGCACGTCCTTTTTTTTCTCAGTGACTAGACTGATGCCCCCGCTCGGCCAGGCTGGGGTCACGCAAGGTTTAAAAGCTAGAAAACGCTTACTAATGGGAAATTTTCAAATGCTTTGGTCTTAATAAGCATGTTTAGCGTGAGATGTCCGATTTTGAAGCGTTTTATTCAAACAAAATTCTAAATTTTCATGCCTCGAAAGAAAAATATATTTCAGCGGGCCAGAATCTGTGAATAAATACCATTACGTTGGTGTTAAAGAATGTGCTGACATGACAAGTTTCACTTTCGATCGGCTAGACATCGAGCACGTAATGTAAAGGGAATCCTTTGGTCTTTACTTAACGAATATACTGTGAAGTATTTCTCTCTTAAGTGTAATCTATTTTTTGGCTGTACCATTGAAAGGATTTTAGAGATATGAAGAAAAATTCACTTCACAAACATGCCCTGACTTGTAACGCTTACGTCATTCGGTATGCTAGGGAAATTCCCAATACCATTACGTTGTTGTCAAAGAATGTGCTAGATGACATGACAACTCTCACTTTGACAACTTTGCGTATCCTCTAATCTTTTTCTCCTTTTTTATCTTTACAAAGACTGTTAAGTGTGAATTATTCGATTTTGAAGTGTTTGACTTATGGAAAATGATAAATTTCCACGCTTTCAAAGAGAAATATAATTTAGCGGGACAGAATCTGTGAATAACTACAAATACAATGGTATAAAAGAATGTGCTGATATGACAAGTTTCACTTTCGATCGGCTAGACATCGAGTCACGTAATTTTTCATAGCTATTATTAGCTACCTTTCTTATCTTTGCGAATCCTTTAGTCTTTACTTAAAAAATTAAGTGTGAAGTATTTTGAAGCGTTTGAATCAAAGAAAATACTAAAATTTCATGCTTTAAAAGAAAAATACGCTTTAGCGGGCAAGAATTTACATTTATTTACATTACGGTTGTGTCCTGGAATGTGCTAGCGTTAGCAAATTTTTAATTTCACAAGGCACTGATCGGCAAGAATCACGCAATGCTCTGAAAGCTTTAAATCTGCTACAAATGGAAACTGAACAAATCCTTTGAACCTAGCATGTTAAGTGTGAAATGTTCGATTTTTGAGCGTTATGTATTTTTGAAGCTGTGTCATCTAGAGGATTTCTGAAATCTGAAGGAAACCCACTGAGACAAACATGTCCTGACTCGCAAGATTTACGTCATTCAGCTAAAAGCAGCTCTAGTGTTCTTCTCAAATTCGATTTAACTATTTGCTCCAATATTAGGAGCGAGATATTCAATCTTTAAACGGGAATTCAATACAACACTGGATGCTGATTTAAAAGATTTTTTGGTTTCACGGATCAGGATCGTGGAAATTAAATTTGGCCAGCATTAACATATAAGAAAAATAATTAATTGCGGATGGAACTAGTCAACCATGAAATGTCACACAAGGTGTTTTCTTACCATTTTGTTTGTCAGTCGCGACATTTTTTGACGTGACGCGGGTAAAGGGGATGGGGGGGGGGGGCATTTTTTATTTCCCCCACATGGCTCCCCTAGGGGGGTCACGTGACCAGCGCAGTTTTAAGCTCTAAGAGCTTCTTGTTGTTTTATGCGGTATTCTTGACAAACAATTGTACAATTTTAAAAAGAAAATACAAGTGTACAGCGTACAATACACAAGACCGAGTTAATAAAATGTCTTAATATATGTAATTTGCTTAAAACCACGATTAGATCTTTAAGAGTTATTTCTTTTTCCTTGTGATAATTGATTCTCTTAGTTACCTGTGTTTTCCGTTTTGATAACTCCGTGAGATGGTAAGCCATATCCAACTTTGTTCCTAGCCATCACTCTAACCTCGTAATACGTATCTTTCTTCAAGTTTGTAAACAGGCAAGATGTTGGTCGAAAAGCGTCGAATGAAGAACAATTAAACCACGGATGTTTTGAGCCCTTTCTTTTTATTTGGGCAAGATAATCTGTAACAAGTCCTCCAAGGGCTTCACGTGTTGGTGGCCTCCATGTAATGTTGATGGAGTTACACTGGCCGGAATCTGTCTGAATCATGGTTGGTCGGTATGGAACATCTAATAGACAAAAAAGTGCACACAGTCAATTGGCAAGTGTTTTAACCCTTACGGTTAGGCATAAGCTTGAAGGGATAATGAATATTCATTTTCACCTTCCTTTCTCTCCCCCCTCCCCCTCAATGGGGCACTTATCCATCACAGGCACGGCAGATGCAAAGTAAACGAGCAATTTTCTGGAACCCATTTAACCGCTCGTGTGAAGGAAGATTCCGTAGAGTTTAAAGAGTCTTTACCGAAGCCCCTTACCATGTTCGAAAAATGCCTTTTTTGTCCAGCTTTCTTGCGTATGTTACCTCTTAAAATTATTTTTAGCCAGTGTATTATTAAGCAGCGCAAAGATAAGAATTTAGTTTTAAAACACTCTTACCTTGTGCTGTTCTCAGATGCCATGCCGTGCTGTTACTGTGTCCTAACTTGTTCCAAGCAGACACAACCACCTCGTACTCCTTACTATATTGAAGCTGTAACTCGTATCTGGTAAAAGTTGTATTGGTGATGTTCACTGATGACCAGTTTTCGTCCTTGATGACTGGTCCAACTATTCGGTAGTGTAAGGTGTACATGGTAATGTGACAGTTATTGTCCGAGGCTCTTCTCCACACAACTGCTACATTTCTTCCAGTCACTCTCGTCTCGTTGTTTATTATCTCAGGAGGATCAGGTGGTCCTGAAAGCAAACGATTAGTAGTTGCTTATTAAATAACACGCTAAATTTGTTTGAACAAATAAAACTGTTGCAGTACTAGTCGAACACATCGAGCGGAAATCATAATCATAATCGTTAACCATAATTTAATCTCTGTTTTTAATCAAGGTGATTCATTGATGTGTGTCACACGTACCACGCGCTATTGGCGATTTCGATTTGAATTTAGGAAAGAGCGCTACTTCTTACTTTAACCCTATCCAGACCGGGAGGGGAGGGGGGGGGGGCGGAAAGTGCCTTACACTACCGAATAGTTTACAAGATTCAACCAAACACCGCCAAACTTTGCGAGTTTATCTAAAATTTATCTGGCAATAAAAACTATCTTAAATACAATTAGTTTCACTTTTTTACGGGTTCTAAGCACAGTTTTATTGATTTTGAGTACTTTGCAGTAATTTTAGGCGGTTTTCTGATGTTTTGGCAAAATTGGAAATCCAAGATGGCGGATCCAAGATGGCGGCTTTTATTTTGACATCCCACGTGACGTATACCAAAATATAGATTTTTGGACATTCTATTTATCCTCTAAGTTTCATTATGATTGCTTAAGTATTCTGGAAGTTACGGTGGGGGAGGAACCCCCCCCCCCCGGTCTGAAAAGATCCAAAAAAGCCCGGTCTTAATAGGGTTAAAACATTACCATATTTTTGCAGTCTAATTTACATCGTTAAGTGACAGTTGTCTTCTTACCTGTGTATTCTGCCTCAAATGAGCCGTTAAACCAATCACTTGGTCCCTTCCTATTAATTGCTTGGACGCGTACATAGTATTTCGCCTTATTTACCAAACCACCGAACAAACAGCTCCTGCTCTCGGAGGAAGTCGAGCAGCTGTGCCAGTCTTCATGTTCCATTCGCACTTGAGCCTGGTAAGCAGTTATCGGTCCTCCTCCAGAATCGGAGGCTGGTGATTCCCAGCTGACATTAAACACGCCACAATTTTTGTCTTTAACGTCATTTAGCAACGGTGTAAATGAGACTCCTGGTGTTTAAACAGAAGAAAACAAGAAGTTTAAGCTTATTTGTTTTTAGGCGCCTATACTAAAAAGATAGCACCCTTCTATTAACTCAACAGGCATTTACCTTTCTCTGTGGACACTGACACCATCGAATCCTCGTTGAAATCACTGTGTCCACGCTCATTCCACCCAAGAATTATAAAGTCATACATCTTGCTACATTCTAACCATAGATGATAAAATTGTTTGTTGTCATAGGGATAGTCAGCATTCATGTTTTTGATTTGCCATGCCGTCATGTCGTTGTTTAAAAGAACAGATTTCCTGTAATGGATAGTATAGCGTGTTGCAGGACAGCCTTTTTCTGGAGGAGGATTCCACGAAAGCTTTACACTACAGCCAAAAGACGTGGCATCTATAGAAAACTTTTCTGGTCTTTCTATGAGGCAAATAGAAAGGTAAAGTGGCAAGTTAAGTGTTTCCGTCCCATGGTTTATTCCCTGTGCCACTATAAGTGACGACGAATAAATGTTTAGAAGAAGAAAATGGAACAACAATAACGTCAGTCTTATATTATATTAGATAGATAGATAGATAGATAGATAGATAGATAGATAGATAGATAGATAGATAGATAGATAGATAGATAGATAGATAGATAGATAGATAGATAGATAGATAGATAGATAGATAGATAGATAGATAGATAGATAGATAGATAGATAGATAGATAGATAGATAGATAGATAGATAGATAGATAGATAGATAGATAGATAGATAGATAGATAGATAGATAGATAGATAGATAGATAGATAGATAGATAGATAGATAGATAGATAGATAGATAGATAGATAGATAGATAGATAGATAGATAGATAGATAGATAGAATAAATATTTGTAACGGTCAGGTAACCAACTCCAGTCAAGACTTGTTAGCTTTTAATGCTCTACGTTTCGGCCGTCTCGGCCTTCTTCAGGAGCGTTTGAACTGTATAACGGTTAGTGTCAATAGAAGTATTTTAAAAAAATGGGAAAACAATTATGATTGGTTACAGCAGTTCACGCGGTAATGTGCATGTGGTTAATGAAATACAATGCTGAACTAACTATAAAAATGATAAAATATGATGGGACAAATATACATAATACATAGAAAAAAGAAATACAGAAAGTCGAAAAAAAATTAATATAATAAAATAAAATAAAAAATAAAATAATAAAAAAAATAAATAAATAGAAAAAAATAAATAAAATAAAAGGAACTAACAAATATATAATAAAAAACAACAGTGAGGAAATATAATTGAAAGGTTAGATTAAACTGTTAATTGCCGGCTTCATTTTGTTTATCCAGTATTCTTCTCTTGTTCTCCTGGTAAACTGGTCTTTTGCCCGTACTTTTTCAATAATCGTCAGATTCATGTTTTCACGGCCACAGACTTTAAAATGTCTCACTGTAGGAATGTTTTTGTTGCCAACGGTTATATCGCAGCGGTGTTGATTAGCCCTTGTGTTAACGCTGTTACGCTCCTGAAGAAGGCCGAGAAGGCCGAAACGATAGATAGATAGATAGATAGATAAACTTTATTTAAACACAATAATGATTAAAGCTCAAAACTTGCGGGGAAGTGTGTTTAAATTTAACTCTGCTAAAAATTGAAATTACAATTAAAATATCTAAAATTACAATTCCTAGATTTACAATAAAAATTAGTTATTTAATTAATTACTAACTAGAACTGTTACTTAGATATCTACTATATGATTACGATAAACTAACTAAAAACTAATTGTATATAAAGTCACTAAGTCTGTGGCGGGTTGTTGAAGCCGACAGGGAGTTAAAAATAAAATCTATAAAATAGGCTCTATTTACAAATGCTTTCTCAGCTCGAAAAAGCGTGAAAAACTTTTATGTTGTTCGTGGTATAAAACAGTGAGTGAGTCCATTCTTTACGGTTGTCATAGACAGATAAGATGACGTAATTAATTTTATTGAGTATACACATGCCCTGCTAAACATTTACTTTTAATCGTATACAGAACGGACTTCTTGGTCTTTTACAAATTAAGTACGGCGAGAGCGGAATCTGCCCGCACGGACTGAAAACGTAACGACGTTGTTGGTTTTAATACTAAAGCTAATGTAACTTAATTTATGATATCTCGGTATATATGTCGTATCATTGTTCACCAAGACTTCAACTTGTCACTGCAAGCACATTTGGACATAAGCGTTTTCTTTTCCGAATTTTGACCTTCCCTTTTCTTTATTAGGACAATTTTCCACCTTGTTATAGTAACGTTGACATTTTTCACCATCTTTTGAATTAGATTTGATTTATATTTAGTTTTGAGGGTTTTTGGCGTCATGAAAAAATGAAATATCGGATAGCGAAGCCATTATGGCAACTGACCTTAAAGGAAACACTTCGGAGTCATTAACTGCACTGCTGTTATGGCTCACATAAACAGAACAATCAAGGATCATGTGACATTATCATACCTGCAGTTGTCCTCGTGTGTCTGTTTGCCCACAAACCAAAACCGTTAGAATTTCTTGCCCTGATTCTAACCTCATAAATTGTATTACTTTTTAGTCCACGAAACCAATACTCGTGCTGATAATAGGATAAGCTATATGCAATGACGGCCTGTCCCTTCTTGTCACTCGTTGAATTTAATTGAAGTTCATGCGATCGGAATGGCGATTTCCATTGAACAGTTATGGATCTTCCACAGTAGTCTGATTTTGCCAACACAATTTCTGGAGGTGGCGGCATGTCGGAATTCTCTATGGTAGAAATGTATACCATTAAATCAGTCAGTGAGTTATTCATCCACCAATTTGGTTATAATAATAAAATATCCAGTCTGCCATAATTTGAGAAGAAAAATCAGCGATAAGAAAACAGAACGACGTTTCGATGACGCCATGTCATTATTATCAAGTTAAAATTATAATACAGAGTTCAGACTTCCATCCATCCATCCATCCATCCATCCATCCATCCATCC
>NC_135762.1:12565907-12815907 GCF_052425735.1 Oculina patagonica
CCTCAGTGTTTTTACAAACGCATCAAGCGCTTTGTTAGCTTGAATAAATTCCGGGTCGGTTATGATGCTGAACGATTTCTTTATCTCCGGGCTTTGCAAATATTGGTCGAGACCTGCTCTAATACTTTTTAAGGAACTCGATTTGTAGTAAGTTCCGTCCTTTTGTCTTGCACCGACTTAGGTAAAACTTTTCGAGGCATTTCGCTAGTTCGACTTTTTCCATTTCTTCAATCTTCGTAATAAATTCCGTTTGTTGCAAAAACCACTCTGAAAGCAAAAAACATGTTTCTCTTTGTCGGCGAAAGAAGGATATTAGAAAAATATGCACACTTGTATGGTTTGCCTAAGACCCACAAAGAACGTCTGGCTATGCGCCCCATCTTATCTGCCACACGAACGTACAATTAGGTTAGGCTCAGGTTGTCGAAACGTCAGTCACCAACAACAGTTCTTCTCAGAACTACTCTCACCCGGACGATCACACTATACGAACTACTGATACTCCTGGGTTCAAACCATTTACTTTATTACGTTCACTTGGACGACAGAGCGAACGACTTGCGAACAACTACATCAGTTACGTAAGTACTGACAGACGAATACGCCAGCAACTCTGGTTCAACCACCGCTGCAAAGATCTTGGTCTCGTTCCGGCTGGACTTAAACTTAAGTCGCCGTTGAACACACAAGAGGCCATCCAGATCGTCAAATCCACCTGCAGACGACTGGTCAAAGCGCGGATAAACGACTGTCACAGAAGACTCAAATACTACAACAACAAACTACAACAACAACTTGACAAACTTAAACAACAGACGTAAACTACAATCTACTGAGAACTTTATTGACGCCATCAAGACTGTACAGATACCTGACGACTACAAACTTGTGTCTTTTGATGTGAAATCACTGTTCACCAGTATTCCACTTCAATTGGCTCTACAGTGCACCGAGACCGCTATTCAACAATCTACTGTTACATTACCGCTACCGACTGAAGACATTATGGACTTACTGAACCTCTGCCTTACATCGACTTACTTCCAGTACAACGGAAAACACTACAAGCAGTTGCACGGAACAGCCATGGGGTCGCCGGTTTCCGTTGTTGTCGCAGAAATTGTGATGCAAAACATCGAGGAACGCGCCCTTGCAACTTGCCGACAAACGATACCGCTCTGGTTACGCTACGTTGACGATACTTTTACCGCCGTACACAAAGACGAAATCGACGACTTTCACAAACACCTAAACGAACAGAACGCCGACATTCAGTTTACCAGGGAGATCGAAGAAAACGGAAAACTTCCTTTTCTTGACTGTCTGGTAAGCCGCGACAACAACAAAATACGAACTACAGTGTACAGAAAACCGACGCATACCGACAGATTACTGGACGAAACATCCTACAACCCGACTTCCCACAAAGCTACGACTATCAAGACTTTGACGAGACGAGCGCAACTAGTTTGTGACACACCAGACAGTTTATCTGACGAAAACAAATACCTTGACCGCGTTTTCCACAAGAACAACTACAATACTGACTTTATTAGACGCAACACTCACAGAACTACTGAAACTGACAGAAATCTGACATCTGTTACTACAGCGACTTTACCCTACATCAAGGGCACTTCTGAGACTATTGCGCGGATCCTACAACCCTACAATATCCGTGTAGCTCACAAACCTATAACAACGTTACGACATTTACTGACCAACGTTAAAGACAGGGACGAACCTAACAACAGACAGGGAGCGATTTATAAGATCAAATGCTCCGACTGCCAGGCCTCCTACATCGGAGAGACCGGTAGAAACTTGACCACGAGACTGACTGAACACAAACGAGCGACGAGAAATGGTGATGTCAACAATCACATTTCTGAACACCACCGACTTACTAAACACAAAATCGACTGGGACTCTGCTGAATGCTTAACCTACAGTACTAACTATTTTCAACGACTGACTCTGGAAAGCTGGTACACAAACTTAGAACAGAAGCCTATCAACAGATGTCAACAACTACCGGCACCTTACAAACGACTTATTCACGACGAAAAGAGAAGCGACAAACGAACCGCCAACAGAACGACTTAATTTGACTAACAATAGACGGAACAGAACGACTTAATTAGACTAACAATAGACAGATCGAAACTGACCAATTACTGATGACAAACTTTACACGAGTCTTACAGCCAATAACATCACGGCTTAACTGACCAATCAGCTTCAACGGACCAGACTTATAACATCATCGACTGACAACAACTTTTCACTTGACTCTGAAGATGACTTCCGCTCAGGTTGTCGAAACGTCAGTCACCAACAACAGTTCTTCTCAGAACTACTCTCACCCGGACGATCACACTATACGAACTATTGCATATTTTATTATGTTAATCTTAAGCGAACTTTTTCTGACAGTTTATTCTTTTCATTTTTTGTTAACTTGATAATGGAGCCATGACGACTCCGAAACGTTGTTCGTTATTATCGTTTATTTTTACTTGCTTATGTATATCAAAACCCTTGCTTATAGAAAAATATGAAAACCGAATTTCAGCTCGAAGTAATTAATTGTAATTAGTTAAGTTGAAGTTTGCTGCTTGGTTAAAAGTTATTTTAAAACTATTTCAGATGCCACAGTTGCAAAAAGCACTTGATACTGACCATTGAAAATCTTAATTGCAAACTTGGTTGACTTCTTCGTATTTTCCGGAACTGCGTTTGTTATTATTTGCTCGACTTCCGAGCTCGTAACATGTTTAAAGCGTTCCGACATCTTTGTAGCTGTACCGACGTACGGAACTACGTACACCGCAGAATATCTGTTACCTACGGATGACAGATATTGAGCGCATAATGACCATATTTGGATTGTGTTACAATGTGTTGAATAATAACAAAGGATATTAGGAGTTTGAAAAGCCAATCAGCGCGCGCCAAAAACGCTATCCGCTGTTTGAGTATGTACTAAATAAGGATATCCAGTACGTAGATAATGGCAAACTCACAACTGTGTATTGGCTACCCATCTGCTATCGTTCGTTATAGTCCATCACTAAATTTTCCTCGTCGTTATTGGTTAAACTATTAAACAACTTACGCGTGGAAAGTCTGTCTTTTGTGCAACACTTTTTTCAAAAACACGGGCGATTTCGAGCGTGCGCGCGCGTGCTTTTATTTTTTAGATAACACAAAACATGAGGTATGCGCTCGGCTCGAATTCGCTGCTCTCTCGAGTCCGTTCTTTCCGGAACGAGCGCGCGCTCATTCCCCCCCAAAAAAACGGCAAGTAATCTAGCGTGCGGGTGCGCACGATGCGCAAGCTTTCTCGAGGCTGCTCGGGACTTACCTTCTGAACATCGATTGACTCCCGATTAACTGTAGGAAAATGATATTTGTAGTGTAAACATACTTAGACGAAAAACCAATTATGTACTAAGTAACGCAGTGGTAAACGACAGTTTAGCACGCGATCAAGAGGCCTGTCGTTAATTTTATGGAAAAACTGGAAGATGGCAACGCATCTTAGAAGGCAAAGACCTACTGAACAACTTGTGTTTGTCGTGTCTTGTGTTGAAGGAGAAGTCAGGGGAAGAAGAAGTAGTGAATAAGAGCGCGAGGCGCAAGGAGACAGCGTAACTTGAAGAAGAGGCTGATAAATCATTCTGCTGTTACCTCAAGCGTTCATCAAATTTGTCTACCAAACCCGGTTGGTTCTTTTAGCTTAACAGGCACACTTGCCTGCACGTTCATTTATCACCCACTGCATTCTAAATATTGCCGAGGAAGTGAATTCGAAGGTGTAAAGAACTGATTGACTTGGTTTCTGCTGATGATTTCATTTCAGAATTTTTTCGTTTTTTTTTGCTCTACAGTGATCTGCCATGTATGGGGATTATATCTCTTTTGCTGACCACCCTTTTGTCACTTTTCTTTTTTACTGTATTGTATGTGATTGTATTTTTCTAGTTTTTTATATTGTTTTTTTATATAAATAAATACATGTGGTTACCGTAAAGAACGAATGCTCATGAAGGCACAATTTAATTTTGGTCTTTGCGGACCTTGTTATCCATAGTTTTGACACACAACCAGACAGGAAAGATGGAGCGCAGTCGATTTAGTCAGGTACCCAGGAGTCCAACATGTGACACCCACGGGCATTTTTGTCTGATTTTTGGCAGCATAGCTATTTTTACTAAATCGAGTACGCTGATTTCGAAAATCAATGTTGCCAAGCTTAATTCTTGCGTTAAGATGATGTTTTGATGCATTTAATTATGACGTCATGGTCCAAATAAGGAATTTTCTTTCCTTTAGCTATTTTAAGCATAATTCATCCAGTAATTCGTTCAAAACATTATTTGTATTCTGTAAAACGATTTTAAGAATTTTCTGATAGTTTTTATACCGTTTCTATGAATATCAAGCCGTCTTGTGAGAATTGACCACGCCCTCTCATAAAAATTCACTTTATCACGGGTATAGTGTTAACATTTTGTTTAAAAATGAATGTGATTCTTGTATTAATAGAAAGTTGTAATTGAATTGCTCCACAAACATCAGCGATGTTTGACATACACCATAACGACTGCTTTTATCCACAAAGAGCCGTGGCAAGGAGAGACAGAAGCAAGATAATGGAGCTGAGAATTCTGTACATTCCACACAACAAAATCCGGGTTGTTCTTGTCACGGACAAATGAGACATTGCAAAAAATTGCCAAGAAAGATCTCGTGACTCTAGAAATAAAACAAGATCTTTCGATTGGACAGACTCAGCTTGAACGATTCGTGGAATGGAGACGGGAACGGGAAGAAGGGATGGAAGACAAACTTTCGTGACCCTGTTCGCAAGAATAATCCACCTCTATTTTCCAGCCTTTATGAAGTTAAAAGTGCTGCAACTAGCCGCAAAAAGAGAAAGACTTTAAATTTGCATGGAAACCAGAGTATTCTATGTTGTCTAGTGACGGTGTATGAAGGCAGGCGCGAGATAAACATGCAAGCTATATTGTAGCATCTGAGGTATAATGCCAGTGCCACTGTTTCTCGCAAAAATGAACCCCAGTGTGAAACAAGTCAATTTTAGAAGACGTTTTCAGAAGAAAAGGTCAAGTGCCTAGAGTCAGTTTGTTCTTCGATGGCTTCGCCCTGGTGGCAGCACACTAATTATGGTGGCAGCTATTGGCAAACCAAAAAATGCAAATGCTTTGGGTGGGTTTGCGGAATGTTACGTAAACACTGTTTTACGGAAAGGTCCTGGATACCAGAGGATTGATGTGTTACTCGATGGGAGGCACTCCATAAAAACAAGGACAAGAAGTCGACGCTCCGAGAACACGGCGCGGCCTGTGAGCAGTCATTGAAGTACGTAAGAGAGGTTCAGTTACGGCCGATGAAGTGGCGAGCATTTTTGGCACTAGGAGACAACAAAGCGGACTTTGCACGGATTCTCTCAGATGAACTTATCTCGCAGGCACTGACTCTGCAATCGTAGTATATCTGGTGGTTTTTCATACGAAGTGGATTCTGCTCAGATCCTGGCCTAGATGTAGCTTTTTTGAGATCCAACCAAGAGGAAGCCGATACGAAGTTTGTTCGTTATGCAGTCAGTCATGTCGACAACATAATAGTTTCCACTCGAGGCACAGACTTGCTGTTACTTCTCCTGGCACATCGATCGCGCTAAGCTCTCATCAACAGTGTGGACATGGGCAGGAACTTCATAGAATCCAACGTAAATAACTTTAGAGGATGTCTCAGCAAATCTTCCTAATAACTCGTCAAGTTCATTGTTACCATCTCACACCATCACCGGCTGTAACAGCACCTCTTTCATCTGTGGAGAGTTTTCACAGAAAACTTTGTTCTTCTCTTCTCGGTCGGCGAAGATGTCCTCGAAGCTGACACCACTACCTCCGCAGAAAACGTTTGTTTGTTGAATGTATGAAATCCGATCTGACCACTGGCTATATATGTGCCTCTTCGCTATGAATTTAGAAAAACGCATGCCATGTGCACTGGGCTGTGTGGATTCCCCAAGACCGACGCTAATTGCTATATCAACCTGCGCTAAAGCGCTTTAAAGAAACTTGTTTAAAAAACAATATTAGTTCAGTGTTTTTAAAAAAGTTCAGAAGATATATTAAAAATATTTACCGATATTGATTAAAAATATTATAGACAGATTTAAACCTGAAAGCAAGGAGCAATGTTATGATCATTTTGAATTCGTTAATTTTACATGCGTTCAACCAAAGTCTTTATCATGAGCCTATAACAGAAAGTGCATTGTGAAATAAGTTAGATTCAGCAATATACAAGACAATCAATAAAGTTTTATCTCTAACTATAACAACGATGATATATTACGACATTAACTATGATGTTATTTCCATTTATTTTACCACAAAACTTAAACGAAATGCTGAAACAAGGGAAACTCGATATATGAAAATTGTAATGGCGTCATTCTTGATGCTCGCTAGCTCTTAGCTTCAACGTGGCACGACGACAATATTTTTCTTTCTTATTGCAACTATAGCGATTTGTTAATACAAAAATCGCATTTGTTCTTTGACAAAATAACAAAACTACACCCGCGATAAGGTTCCCGCGATAGGGTGAATTTTGAAGAGGGCGTGGTCAATTGTCACTAAAGGGCTTGATTTTTACAGAAACAGCGTAAAAACTCTCAGAAAATTCTTGAAATTATTTTTACAGCACACTAACAATGCTTTAAATGAATTTCTGGATGTATTATGCTTAAAATAGCTAAAGGAAAGAAAATTCCTTATTTGGACCATGACGTCATAAATAAATGCATCAAAACATCATCTTAACGCGAGAATTAAGCTTGGCAACATTGATTTTCGAAATCAGCGTACTCGATTTAATAAAAATAGCTATGTTGCCAAAAATCAGACAAAAATGCCCGTGGGTATCACATTTTGGACTTCTGGGTACCTGACTAATTAACTGATAGTGTTTAACAAACGAGCGATGGCTCGGCTGCACTCGGCTGCACTCGGCTGCACTCGGCTGCAGTCGCAGCCTTAATTCCTCTTTTCGTGTGTTACGCTTGTTTCTCCCTTTTTATCCATTTGTTTCTCTTTGTCCATGCCGAAATAGTAGCAAACCTCTGAGAATAAAAATCTTTGCAAAACCAATTTTGGTTGATGCAAGATTTAATAAATAAAATACTATATTTCAACTCTATCCGCCTTCTTCCTAGTTTACTCGAAACTGAAGGATGGATCTGGATTTTAAAATAGTCGAAAGTATCCCAACTTGAGAATGAATCGGAATTTTAACTTGGTACACAAGCTAACGTATTCTACTGAAAAAGTAGGGGGAAATTATTGAATAAATTCACGACTAGATTATGATTACGTACCTGTGTCGGCTGTTGGGTTCAAGTAATCAGAAAGCCCCGCAAGAAAGGGCAAGAGGCTAGTTGAAGAGAATTTTGCTTCCCGAGCGTAGTCAATGAAACCTTGTAAAAGCAGGTATGCGAGTTTCTTGTTTTTGACACGTCATTTTAGATTCTAACCGAGGAATTATGCCTTAAAAAACTCGCCGAGGAGGAACAGTTGATTAAATGTGCCGAAGAGCTCGACTTGAGCACTGCAAATATAGTCTATACTAATGGCATAATTGTAAGTTTTTCAAGAAGCCTCGAGCATTATCTATAGTTTAAAAGCTTAGGCTCTTTTTGTATTTTTGGACAAAATGTAATAGCAGTCTCTCTGTCATAACGACTTTTTACTGCACATTCTGTCGAAAAAAATACGACAAATCGACTGTGATGCGAAGTAAGCAGTTATTTGGTATTGCTCAAAGCACTGCTTACGTACATACACTTCATGAAATTTTTTGCAGTTGACCGTTTTGTTTTGACGTGCCATATAAAGACTAGCTCAAAATGCTGCTCACACATTGCGTGGAACAAGGGCCGGGTCCTTAAAACATCCATTAACTGAAAAGAATAAGAGGTTCAGCACTGGGAAGGAAAATAACTAAAAATGAAAGAAAAGTGGACATTTTAGTAAATCTGTTTTGTAAAGTGTATTGCTACATTAGAATGCCTTTTTCGAAGAATGAAATATTAACAAATAGCCCATTTCCGAGTTCTCGCATTTTAGACATCTGGTGTCGAAATCGACATCATGAGATCGAGGCTAAGTGCATTGCATCCTATCAAACATGGAGGCTTTGAGTGAAAAAACAACATGCAGTGAAAATTTCTCGAAATTAAAGGTCGATAAATTGAAAAATTATTTGCGAGAGAGAGGCCTACAATTAAGCGATGGTAGCAAAGGAAAACGGAAAGCTAAATTGCTTGATTTATGCCAGAAAGCAGCGGCAATGAAGAAGAGGAAACTGGATGATTCTGCCAAAGAGCGCACAAAGCTACTGGAGGACAAATTGCAAACAAGTGAAGGGAAGTTGCCAGACCCTAAACTTTGAGCGCTTGGGCCCACAACTTCTTGAAAATTCCAGAGTTCATGTTCGGATTCCTTCACAATTATTTGGTAGGTAAAGAAAATTATTCACCTGAAATTCTTCGTTCGTTCAAAAGTCTTCTTGGCTTAAGGTTGTTTTGTGATGGCCACGTTCAGCTTTCCGTTTTCCTTTGCTACCATCGCTTAATTGTATACCTCTCTCTCGCAAATATTTTTCAATTAATCGACCTTTAATTTCGAAAAATCTTCCCTGCATGTTGTTTTTTCACTCGAAGCCTCCATGTTTGATGGGATGCAATGCACTTAGCCTCGATCTCATGAGTCGATTTCGGCACCAGATCTCTAAAATGCGAGAACTCGGAAATGGGCTATTCAGTAATTTCCCTATACATATCATTTGTTAATAATAGGCAAGGCAGTTATAAACATCTGCGATGAAATTACCATGGAGCCATTTAACCCTTAAGACGTCTTTCTATTTCAATTTACCATTAAAGGCTCAATGAACGCTCAAACAGAAGAACGTCGTTTCGACCATTTAACAGTCATTTTCAAGTTAGGTTCTAGAAGAAAATTACATGTATATCTTTCATATGTATTTCATTTGCACAGTTACTTTATTTAGCCTTTTTTAATTATTATTGCTATTATTATTCACCATCATCAATTCTCCTCGCGCCAGTAGGCGCATAAGGCCGTAACGCTATTATTATTGCCATGTTCATATTTTAGCGATTTTATCATACATTATATTTATAATTTTATTCTTGGATCGAAGTTGAAAATAACTGATGAACGGTCAAAAGTGGTCTGCATTGTTTATTTTTAAAACTTTCATTGTTTATATCGAAATCAATTTCAAAACGTATTGATTGAAAGAGCCTCGATAAAGTTATATATGAAGTTGTCGTGCATGCTTTTATTTTCAATGACATCCTGAAAAACTTTATGGAATATTTAAAGCTCAACAAACAAGGAGTACGAATAAAGTAAATGCAAAATGAACAGCGGCAAGTTACAGAAAAAAAGCCAAGCAATTGCTTTCGGGTTTTTTTCTTCCCAACGAAGTCATTAGCAACGTCTACAATGCTCAGAGCATCTGTTCTATTCTTGTGAAAATACAACATCATAAGGTGGTTAAGTCAAAAATCTCCAGTTGGTGAGCTCAAGTACGCCTTCGCCCCCTATAAGGGACGGACCATTATTTTCTTGGAGGAGGGGGGATGAAAAATTTTCCTCTGCAAACTTTTTTTTTAGTTTATGCACCTCTGCAAACATTTTTTTTTTCGAAATTCTTACTATTTTTTGTTATACATATCGTTTTTGCAAACAATTTATTTAGTCTTTCCAGGCCCTGCAAACAATTTTTTTTTATATTTTTCATCCCCCCCTCCCTCCAAAAAAAATGGTCCGTCCCTAAAGCCAAACACGATTAATCTCGTTCCCAGATCTCGCGGGTGGGCGGTTAAAAACGATCTTTCGATCTTGCAAGAGGACAAGTTCAGGGATCAATGTCAATAGTGTATTTCAATATATTTTGGTTCTACCTGCATACACCGTCTTTCGATCGTTCATTGCACAACTGTTTCATATTGTAAAGAGGAGCAACAGTACATATAATCTTAATTACATCGACTGTACTTTAAAACTGTAGCTACCGGAAACTTAGAGCCCTCTACCTAATTATAAGAAATAAATGCTTGTGTTAATTTCAAAATCCTTAATAATAAGGTGTTTGAAATTAACGTGCCTTAAATTAACGCAGCTTTAACGCGAATGGAAGGAAAAATTACTTCTCGAGAAAGGAAGTTAACGCGAAAGAGGGGGTAACATTTCAAAATGAAGGAAATTAAGGAAATTAACGCGACGTACACAAAGGAAAAAAACACTTGTTGAGATAACAGGCAAGCTGCCCACAGTCTACAAAGCAAGGTATTTTATTATTTTTTTATTTTTTCCAATCACACCAATTAAGCAACTAACGCTTATTTGAATCTCCTCTCGTGTTCTTAAAAACTCCCACAAAATTTATTTAACTTAACTTTGTACTATAGTGAACGCAATTAACTTGAAAAGTAGAGAACATTTTGCTATCGACTAGAAAAAGAAGTTAAAGTTTGGTTGAACGAAAATTATTGTGGAGAAAATAATGCAGGTGAGTGTGAGTACTCTAAAACTTTCACTCGATAGATTTCAAACAGATTTTTTTTTTAGCAATGCGCACACCCCGCACCAAGTAAGTAGGTGATACCCCGAGGTGATATGCAGGCTCTTTCGATGCTCAAACGGTGACTGCGATCCACGCTGCATTGGTGGAAATCGAGCCTAGACCGACGGTTGCAGATTGTTTTCAGCTACTTGTTCGTGGAATTCTTCTTCTACCTTTTTAATGAAAGTTGGTGCACTTTTCCAATATAATCTGTGCGCATAAAGTGAAACATATAATACATGAATCTCACTTTGAAACAGGAACATGTTATTCTTCCAAATGCAGTATTTTTGTTATCATTTTACTTTTCTTCCAGGGACCGCGCAGCAAGTTTTTGAGTGGGGGGGCTAAAGACGAACGGGTGAGCGAAATTGGGGGGGGGGGGGGGGGGGGCAGGGGAGAGGGGGCACAGGCTTCAAAATTTCGATTTTTATGCATCTAAAATGCCGGGAAATGCATTCATCTAAAGCAAACTAAATTTTAATTCCCAAACGTTCAGTGCTGTTGCTATCGGTTAGATTGAAATATCTATCCGAATTACTATCATTAGATTGAAATATCGTTGACTGTTGTACTACTGATATCAACCAACCCAGAAATCCAACGCCTGAGCTACCGTGAACTCAACGGCGTATAAAAAATAAAAAAAAATGCTGAAGTAATTAGACAGTGGCAGTTATTGACTGTACATTGGACCCCAGCTGTTCAAATTGTGGATAACGCTATCCACCGGATAAATCACTATCAGTGAATAGCGCCGAAGTAGGTTTTGTTAAACAGTTGTCCACCTGATCAGCCTGATAGCGATTTATCCGGTGGATAGCGTTCTCCACCTTTGAACAACTGGGACCAGATACTTTAAAGTTAACAACATTTCGCTTTCTGGTACGGTTGCGATCTGTAAATTCGTTTGCAGAGAAGGGAAAGTCTCTCTGTTCTTTCTTTGTGACTGTTTAAAATCGTCAAGTTGCTAAATAGCTCTTGGGTTATTGTTGAACGAAGCCATGTTTTTAATCTCTGGGCAGTAGAAAACGATGGCTTACCAGCTGCACTGGTTGCTGCATTTACCAGTACAAGTTTGCATACCGTGATGAAAAGCCAGGACGCAATGGCGGCATAACATCGTACCATTATTAACTGGACTCGACAACCGAACAATTTGTTTTGGAATCGCGTTATACACCTACCCAGTCGCGAGTTCGGATCGAAATTAACCAATTGCAAAATTAAACATTTTCCTGAGAGGTCTACTTGCAGAATGAAGCCATTTAAGATACATAAACCTGTACTAGTACAAGGTTAAAATTGAAAAATAATTTGATAATTATCGCCAGTAAGTTTTGTTCCTAACGAATTCCCAATTTTTTTTGCAATTTTATTTGCTTCTTTATTTGTTCTTCTTATTTTTTGTTTTATTTTATTAATTTATTTATTAATTTATTTTTTTGCACAAAAGTGGGGGGGCTAAAGCCCCCCTAGCCCCACCCTCTGCGCGGCCCCTGTCTTCTCGCAAGCAGCAGCGCATGGAGCGCTTGTTTGTTGGCTAACGTGACACAGGAATTTGCACCAGGCTACGTTAACCAGGCATAACTAATTGATGACATCAATGAAATCAATGAGTAATCAAGAAGTAATCGATAGGTAATCAGTTGATTAGTCATTGATTATTGCCGATGATCAATGACTAATCGATGACTAATCGATAGGCCACAAAATTTTTGGCTATCGATTGCATCGATTAGTCATTGATTGCATTGATTAGTCATTGATTTCATTCATTACTCATCGATATCATCTCATTCTGGTGCGTAATGTAACTGCTTATGCCAGCTGTTTCCTTATGCCGAAGCAGTTTTACTTTCCTGACAAACATCTATAACAAAATCTATAGAGGCCCTGCCAGGGGTGGGTCTCGTGTCGCTTGTCTTAATTAAAAAAAAAATGTTCCATGTCGCTGTTTTATCGCTCTTCGTGTCCCTGTTGGTAATTAAATTGAAGGAAAATTGCTTGTTGTTGTCGGAATTTTAAGTTTTCCATTTAAGGGTTGTCATTTGTCGCGATTTTATTTTATGTGCTGTCGCTACTTTTTGGGCCATGTCGCTTGTCGGAATTTACCGTGGCAGGGCCTCTCTAGTCTGTTGTTAGTTTCATTTTCAGACTGGTTGGTTCCTGTTCAGGTTATTTGACCTTTTATGAAGGCATTATTTTGTCAATAGGAACGCCAGTTTTGAAGAAAATTATGTCTAACACAGATAAAAAGAATCACAAACGAACAAAAATGGTACAAGAAAGCCAGAAATGTGTCTTTTGTTCGCAGCATAATAGTCGATGAGTGATCGATGGGTCATCGATGAGTAATCAATAACACCAATACCTAATCAATTACATCAATAAGTAATCGATAGGCCACAAAATTTTTCGGCTTCGATTAGTCGTCGATTACTTATTGATCATCGCCAATAATCAATGACTAATCAACTGGCGTTAAGGAGAAAGGCGAAAAACGGCTCTAAAAATGCCGCTCTTCCACGTACCTCCCCACACCACCGCCTCCTCGCCCCTCCACCCCGCTCCCGTTCTTCAATAACGCCCTCGCATTCTGGATGCATTTCACGCTTAACCATTGTTACCGAGCCAAAAAATGGCAGGAAAAGTAAAAAGAGAAGCTGTTAATTGACCTTGAGCTAAGAAAGGTGACCTTAATTCCATGTTTACGAATATTCAAACACGCTATCGTGATAAGCCCAACTGTGAATACACGTCCAAATAAACATGACAAATGTACAGAGAACGGAAATTTTCTTTGATGAATGATTTTTGTTCTCATTTTCAAATTTCCCATTTATAGTCAGTTGTACAAGCAAAAAATTTCCACTTTCTGTTAGGGAATGTTTACTCACCACAAAGGAAATCGTGGCATCTCGAGATGATTTAAAAAAAGCGATACTGCCGAAAGCTGAAAGGAAGTTGATCATGTGACTGGTGTTTTTCAAGTCTTGCTAGCTGCTCGTTGGTTTTCTCCTCAGTTATTCATCTCGATTACGAGAGAAAGGCAGTGATTAAATCCCTTCAACGTTTCACGCCACTTAAACGAGTTGCACATTGAACGAATTGCCATCACGGGAAGCAATCCTGGTAAGCTAAGCTACAAAAGTGCATGTAATGATGTTGAATCTCTGTTTAAAGGCACTCGAAATACAAAGATGCGGTGTTTATGTTCCTGGCGTTCAATTCTTGATAGTACAATTTTGTACGAATCAGTTGGTCTACGTACAGTTTCCCATAGGTAATCGCAATCCCATGCGATTATATAACATCTTTTAAAAAACAAGATACGTTAACGTGATATACGTTCACTGGTTGATGATGGCTGAAAGGGCTGTTCTCACTGCTCACATCATAATTATATAAACTTATCATTTTCATTTCTACTTTTTAGCGATTTTCATTCAATAATACATTATAATACCAGCTATTATTAGATTATTAGATTAGTAAGATTACTGAGTATTAGATTTTTATACTATTATATTTGATCTTTTACAAAGTTTTTAATATATTTTTGGGATGCCTAAGGGCATCCTAGTTGTTTTCAGGGTGCGTGTGTATTTCCCTTGGGAGTCAGGATAATTGGATTAACAACCGAAATAACCAATAAAAGCATCATATATAGGTCCCTTGGGTGTTGGGCAAACCGGTTTTAGCAAGATTGGGTTAAATTGTGAGGAATTGAGGAAAACAGGTTTTTATGCGGAAGACAAGGAAATTAGTCAAATGCATGAGCTCGAGGATAACTGGTTTTGCAAGGTGATTAATCGATTGCTTCTATTTTCGTGTTCAGCTGCGTGTAAACAAAAGCGCTTAAGTTGCTTTCAATAAACCGGGGAATAAACCGCCCGACCTAGCTAACATCTAAATTATTCAATTACAGCTGGACTCTCATTCCTCATATCGTTAGAGCGACTGGCGGAATTACGTTGACTATGCCAATATGATAAGTAAAAGCGAGTTCTTTTTGGTATTTTCCTTCGTAAAAGCTGAAATTCCTTACCGTTCCGTTTCAGTGCGTTGCTAATTAAATCAGCTAAATCAGTTACATGCGGCTGACTTTTCCCAATAATATTTGATCAATACAGTACTGCATGTGTCTTAAAATTTAAACAAAGTTTTATCAACAAAAAAGTGTTTGTTTGACTTAAGTAAACTGTAGTAAAAAATACTCGTGAATTAAGACGTTTTTCGCCACTTTTGTGTCTTCCGTGATGTCTGTTAAAATTTAATTACCAATCAAGTAAATGCGCAAAGAGCTCGCTTTATATTTTTCGCAAATACATCGCTTTATTCGAACTTTAAAAGCATTGTAGTCGCCGAGTTTAAGTCTTTTGTCGATCTTATTTTTTTTTCGCTCCTAGCGATTAGTGCCGAGATTAAGACATGCACTTTTCGCTAGGGACAATAAGAGGGAGGCTTATCAGGTTCTGTACAGTGGTACTCCCCTTTAAAGTGTTGTAAAGGCACCTTGAATGAATTAATTGAGATGTCGTTCATGTTTACGGTCCTTCAATGTTCTCAGTTTTAAATATCTTATCCTGAACTATATCAGTGACGGGAACACTTTGGCGGCTAACGTCTACCGCAGTTGCCCTTATCATAAAAAAATACTATAACGGAACTCTTCCGACCAATGCAGTCTACGGTTTATTATAAAGCATTACGGCATCCCCATTTGTTGCTACTTTTCCAGCAACAAATGTACTTGTTTTAATTGTATATATTAGTATTTTAACCATATTCAGACCGGGCTTTTTTGGACCTTCTCTGAACCCCTATGTAACTTCCAGAATATTTAAGCAATCATAATGAAACTTATAGGATATATAGTGTGTCCAAAGATCTTTCTTTTGGTATACGTCACGTGGAGTGATGACGTCACATCACGTAACAATTACATCATGATGTCAAAACAGCCGCCATCTTGGATCCGCCATCTTGGATTTAAAAATTTTTCCAAAATGCCAGAAAACCACTTAAAATTACTGCAAAGTACACAAAATCAATAAAATTGTGCTTAAAAACCGCAGAAAGGTAGAAATTAATTGCATTAAAGTTAATTTTCATTAAAAGAAACAAGAAAATTACAAATTTGGGAAAACATGCCTTTCAAAATGCCGTTGCCATGGTGGTGGTGATGTCAAGTTACTGACACAACATCCTATCCTACCAAATTATTCCCAGATAATTTTAAGATAAACTCAGAAAGTTTGGCAGGGTTTGGTTAAGTCTTGAAAAAGTTATAAGCGTTCGAAGTCAGCGCGGGCCTCAAAAGCCCCCCCCCCCCCCCCCCCTCCCGGTCTGAATAGGGTTAAGGAAAACGACAGTTTTTTAACTTTGTAAGACATGTTTCTTTGGTCATCTTCAGTTGAATGATTTACAAAGCACAGTAAGTTGAATAATTAGTAGACAAGAAATGCTAATTGAGACAAATAGTAACAACAGAACGTGAAAATTTTAGATTTACATGGTGTAATTGCTGATTGAGGCAAGGTAGTTCCTTTTGAATATGGATAGCCTCCTTTATCTCACAAGAAGCGACAACGTTCAGAATTCTGAAGATGTTTGAAAATGTGAGAGGCCTTATCACTGGCTAAGTGCTCACGTACGCGTGTGGAAAAGGAACTACCTTGCCTCAATCAGCAATTACACCATGTAAATCTAAAATTATCCTTTATCCTTTTCATAGACTACCAACAGATGGAATCAATGTACTCAATGTGCAATTACAACGTTTTAATTAATTAATGGATGGATGGAACTAACCTTAACTGCAGTAATTAAGGCATTAATATTACATTGGGGAGGGGTAGTAGTTCAGGTGATAATCAACTCGAAACTCGGCAAAAGTCAAACAAATTCAAAATGCACTAGCTTCCCCTCCCTCTTTGCATGTAACTATTGACGGGTCCTCAGATCTACTTAGTACTGTACCCTAGTAGGTTATTCTAATCTAACTGGCAGCCATTTTTTTATAAATATAAAAGAACAATTTTCATTTTTCAGGCTTAAAATGCTGTATCTCAATAACATTTTGAGGCCAAAATTTATTGGATTACAAGATTTCTTTTCTCGAAAGTTGACCAACCCTACCCCCTGCCCGCACCGCCCGCCCTCTCTTCCAAAATGCCCTCGCATTCTGGATGTATTTCAAAGTCACGATTAACCATTGTTACCGAGCCAAAAAAAATGACGAAAGAGGCTGTTAAATGACCCTGAGCTAACGAAAGGTGACCTTAAATTTCCTGTTTACGAATATTCAAACAAGCTTCCGTGATATCACCCCAACTGTAAATACACGTCCAATCAAGCGTGACAAGCTAAAAAAGTGTACAGAAAATTAATTGAAATTTTGTCTGATGGATGATTCTTGTTTTCTGTGTCAAATTTTCTTTATAGTCAGTTGCCCGAGAAAGCCTGTTTACTCACCACAAAGGAAATCGCGGTATTTCAGGTGATACTGCTGAAAGCTGAAAGGAAGTGATCGATATTCAATGTGAACATTACGTGACTGGCGTTTTTCAAGTCTTACCTAGCAGCTCGTTGGTTTTCTCATCAGCAATTCCCGTTCGTCTGGTGTATTCTCTGTTTAAAGGTACCTCACATACAGTTTTGAAATCATTTATGTCATTCATGTCTTCATGGCACAGTTTTCCCCAGCCTGTCTAGCATCAATATTCGCAATCGCATGCGAATTCGAAACGTGCCAAACAGGACTCCATAAGCTGATGAAGGCACTCACTATGACAAACAAAGAATCTAACGTATATAGCCTGTGAAATCATTAGGTTTAGGTTGGTGCTTTTCGTTTTGGTCGCGTGAACATCGTATCTACTATTCTTCCATGTGGAAAGGCTTTATTTTCTTTATTAGGATATGGGGTGGGGGTGGGGGGAGGGGGTGGTTATTCACATATATGAGCTATATAGGTATGTGCCGCTGTGAAGGGCATATAGAAATCATAGAGTTTTTGTCCAGAATAGGGTATAAGTTGCCGAGAAAGTAACCAGAGGTATGAAGAACTCAGTCAAGAATAGGAATAGAGACTCGGAATAGAAAAAATCTGTTCTAAACGTAAATAAAATCCTCGCGGCAACGTTGTTGACGGACGGTTTCCCATTAAAAACACTTAGAGTGACACAGTTCTAAAAACAGAAAGTCTGGAATAGGGCAGGGATTTTCACTAGCTAGTCTAGTAAAGAAATTTCAAATTGAGCTGAACATGGTCTGCATGGTATATGGTAACGGTTTCAGAGTCCCCAAAACACACCCCCACCCAAAAATATACAGAGTACCCTCCGGATTAGGATGTGTTACAAAAATATTAAGCTGAAGTCAATTAGTAGAGCTGGGAAAACAAATAACGTTCGTTACTGGAAGTATGTCAGTTACTTAGAACAATTATACAGATAAATTTTGGACGTGTAACTCAAGGGTCCTCGAGATTATGTTTTTTGGAAGAGTTTATCTTCTCATCGATCAGTAATGGTAAGGGTTGTTCTATGTATCGACTATGTAAAAAAGGTTTATCGCATCCGTTTTTGTCATTAGCTGCTTGACTGCGGAATTCTTATTGTACCTTGTATCATATGAGGTAAATACCCACAAAATTAATTTTTCTGTGTAACACATGTATTTCCTTTTTGTCTATGTTGAATTACGATTTGCGATCGCCCCCCCCCCCCCCCCGCCCCTGGGATGGAGCGGGTATTTGGGTCAATTCTTGCTGTATGCCGTGCCGCTGGCCTTTCAGAGCCCCTACCCCATTATAGTCTATCATTTTGTCAATTATAGACCCCATTTTAAACACTTTTGTGGCAATGATATTTTGCGATCCCAACTAAGTCACTTTTGGTTTTTATGCATCTACCTCATAGACAATTTAACTTGGTCATCCTAAAACGAATTGACACATTTGTAAAACAGAATGTAGAGCACTTAACTTTTTTTCTACAAATATTCTCGTACATTTGCTAACCGTAAATATTTTCAAACGTTCTGTTTTCAAGAGCGCCGATTGTTGAATATTAAGGCAACGTCACAAAATACGATAACATTTTTTTACCGGAAATCTTCCAATTTTATTTTTCTATACCAAAAATCCCTGTATCGGCTCGCCAGAATTCTCTTACTCCCAAAATCACGAGAGTGTGCAACCCCATTATAGTAACTGTATTGAAAATTACAATCGAAAGATCATAAAATTTTATAAAAAAAGGAATACAAAAATGCAATGATAAAGTCAATCCAGCGGTACAGACCCATCGGCCGATTACTAGGAACTATCCCCCCCGCCCGGGATTTGCCTTATTGTAACTCACTTATGCTCTCAGCTAAGAACTGCAAACTAAGCGTTATCTTTCAGGAAATGTATAATAACAAAATAATTCGTGTTGAGGGAATAGCCGGCTTCTGTTATCTCGAACTAGTTAGCAATTCGTAATAATTTAATTCGTAATAATTCGTAGCAATTCGTAATAATTTAATTGACGCCCGAGGCGTCTATTAACTGGGTCCTGGGGGTGGCGTTCAATAGATATGCAGCATTTAAAAAAGAGAGGCGTTTATTTCCCTTTTGTCTGAAGCATGTAAACTTTTACGTTTTACGTTCTAAATATACTTCACAAATCGTACATGTAATTGACAAAGCCTGTGTTGCAAACGCTCAAATGGCCCTTTTCCTTGGTGTTTCACAAACATATTTACTTTCCTTTTTATGTTTTCTATCGATCAAGCGAGAAAATTGAAGCAATAATGTCAAAATTGCTTTGGTGGTTTCTGGTTTTCACCCTTGTCGTGATGGTGGATCAAACAGAAGGTCTTTGGCGGAGGCGTCGACGTCGACGACGAAGTTGCTCAGCAAGAAGTTGTGACGTGAGTTCTTGGAGCTGGTGGAGTTCTTGTAGCCAGAGCTGTGGCTGGGGGAGACAGAGCCGTTCACGCGATGTGATCAGTTCTGCCAGTTGCGGCGGTTCCTGTCCGTATGCTCTCTATGGCAGCCAATCTTGCATCAATCGCTACTGTCCAGGTGAGGAGCCATCTCTGCATACTGTTTGATTTGAAAATCTTTTCTTAACTTCAAAACAGTATATTCTATTCTTGTCCTGCCGAGTCAGTGTATTAATGACAGAAAGGTTTTTCGAAGTAAGTATTGCAGTTTCCTTTTCAGCAGATTGTATTGATCATTTCGTTTTCCGTTTGCCTCTGAGACTTAACCTAACTATACAAACGTAAAGACTCGTTTTTTTTGGTCAGCTGCAAGAGGTGACCACCGGCCGAATGAATAGCTTCAGCAACAAAGCCCAAAAAGCTGCATTACATACAGTGAAAAAGGAAAATAATCAAAGTGGCTATGAGCCACTATAAAACTTGGAAGATTTATTATGAAACAAGGATCGAAAACAATAAACTGACAAATAAAGATTTGCTAAAACAAATGATGTTAAACTTTCCACACTTCAGTTCACTTCACTTAGTTTGATTCTCATCTAGCTGCTCATGGAGAGCAGGCCGAAAGGCCAAGTGATAGAGTTCCCATCGGTTGCAAATTGTTTACTTTCTTTCTTTTTTTCGTTTTGTTTTATGAAGGTTAGGCAAAATAATAATAGCTAATAATACCATTAGAAAAAATAATTTTTGGTCTATTTCAAGAAAATTGACATTAATACAATATTTCGGCTGGTAGTATAGTTAAGCATGCATGTACCTTATTTATAAGCCGATCCCAGCTATAAGCCGAGACCCTAAACTTTTCCTTCAAACTATAAAACAATCCACGCGCAGCGAATCAACATATTCGTTAAATCACAACTATGTAATTGAAAAACAACAAATCACTGATAAAAGATGAATTGATTAAATAAAACCGTACACACGCGTGACAAAAATTTCACCTGAGTTCAGAATCCCATCTCAAACAATCACGCCTTCTTACGAAGAATTAAGCGGTTATCGATCATCATGCCAAAAGCTACTCGTTTTCAAACAACTAAACCTTCAAATTGAAAGCTGTTGCCGAGGTAGAGACCGTTCAGAACAACTGCAAAATCGCCAGACAATACGGGGTGATTCCTGATGATTCAGTGAATCTTCAGTTGGACGCAATTCACCAAGTTGCTAGCGAACAGATCAAGCAGATCAAATGGGTGAACTTTAAATGTCATCAAATCGAAACGCGATGTACTGTTACCGGTATTTGTCGAGTATACTCAATCCAATCACTCTTTTGAAATGGTTTCTTTTAGCAGAGAAGTCGTGGTATTATAAGTTTGGGCTCCTGGTTTTGAACAAAAAATATTACATCCAGCCGATTTCTGTCAGATCGGGTTACAATGTTTACCAAGGCCGTAGGAACGACCGCTTCTGATTGGCCAGTTTGTGGTGTCGCCACAACAAGTCAAGACAAAAGATCGATTCCTTCTTGACCCTTCTTCCCTTGAAAAGTCACGTTAGCAGTGATTCTGCAATTTAACTAAACTTTAAGGAAAGGAACAGAAGGAAAGGAACAGAAACAGTCCAGGCAGAAATAATTCTTGTAGAAGAGATTGCGGGGAAATTGTTTAAGACATGCGGGATTTCGAATGCTCTCGACAGTTCAAAAGACGATCACGTACTCCGACAAAATAAATAATACTCCAGAGCGAGCCAATAAACGACGAGTTCCAACCTAAATAGCAAAGAAAAGACGAATAAAAACTTCATTCCTAACGTTGCTTCATTAAACCAAGTAGACCAAAACCAAAAGTAAATGGTAATGACCAAGAATAAATTACAAAAACTTGTTAATTTTCGTTTGTTGATGATCGCTCGGCTTATAGATGAATATTTCATTCAAATTCAACTCTTTCTAATACCACCGATTTTTTTCGGAAATACTCGGCTATAAGTCTAACCCCTAATTTTGTTGAGTTTTAACCAGTTCTCAGTAAGATTTGATGAAAAAATCAGAGAAGAGGTCTAATTCTCTAGAGGCCTTTTAACCCTTGCACGCATTGTGTGCATATGTCTAACAGGAAACGAGTGAAGGAGTGAAGGGGTGCAATCACTTCGCTCACTACAACTCTTTTCCGAGTTAAAAAGAGAAAACATTTTTCAAGAAAACATTTTCTGTCGATTTTTCGTAACCATGTCCATCTGCTTTACATATTTTGCACATGCAGTAAATGGTGGCTGGTCAAGTTGGAATAGCTGGACCTCATGTAACAAATCCTGTGGAACTGGTGTTCAAAAACGTTCCCGATCCTGCACGAATCCACCAAGACGTTATGGAGGAAGTTATTGCTATGGATCATCGTCGAAAGAACAACAGTGCAACAAGCAACCGTGCCCTGGTAAGAAATAAAACGCATAAAGTCGAAAGTCGAATCTCCTTACACAGACCAAAGCGTCCGTATTACGGAGTTAAGGGTCACAGATTTAATAAGCGTATTTTACTTCGCTGTTTATCATTATACTGATCAGTTACAATGATGGTGGTACATAGTTCCAACGCAGACATGCAAGCACGGACAATCTGTAGTAATGTATGACACGGTGCGGATTCAATTTATTACTGAGTGTAAAAATTCCTAGGCTAATTCGCAAGCTAGTTCAAACTACTATCGTACGGCCTGTGTAAAAATCACGCAAGCTCATGGCAAGTCTTGTTCAATTAATTCACCATCATGGTTATAAACTTAACATGGTCCATATTTCGGCATTTTTCTGGAGAGTTGTCGTGAGTAATTTCCATGGGTTGGCCCACGTTCCCTGAGAGTTGAAAAAAAAATCTCATGAAAACGTCATCTTTTAACTCTAGGCGATTCTCTTTCTTATTTGCCTGGGCTAGGATAGGGTTAATAAGAAAATTGTTAACCGGCCAAACTGGAATTAAACAAACTTTGCAACTTACTCAAAATGTATATACCACTTTTAAGTGGTAATAACTATTTAGCTTTACTTGTACTGTACACTCACTCATATATTGTTGTTTCTTTTACTGGAATAAACTAAAACGCAAAAAATGGTCAATACAACCTACAACAACTGTAAGCCCGTAGCTTTAGACCGAGGCCATGTGTAATCCCGTGGGCCTTTCACGAAAATTTTAATTTCTTTGCAGAATCTATAGTTTAAGAGGTGCTAAATAGCCTAAAAAAAGATTGCAATCTTTTTCAAAGTCATTTAAGCCTAATTTATGCAAATTAGATTTTGACCCCAAAACCACATGGTACCCAAGTCTGGCCTTGTTTTTTCCTATCCGAAAATGCTTTCATAATGCACAAACCTTTGCATACGTGTACTTTTTAGTCTGTTCTATTAAGGCCATTACTTATTGGGCACGTCAAGCTACTGTAATTCTTTTCCCGCAATTTTAGAGTTCTGGCTCAAATTAACAAGTGTCATAATTTCTGTACAAATCCAATGTATCACTAAGAAATGCTAACATAGCATAGATGATTTTGCATAGCGAAGCATTTCCTTGCTTCTTTTAATGTCCAAACTCACTAAGTTCCAAACTAGCTGACGGGCCTAGATATGGCAGATCCTCATCAACATTGATATCTCTTGTAACATGCCCAACTGAAAGTGTTACTGTTCCTGTTCGTACATTCACTTTACATGAACCACACATACCGTAAAATTCCGGTTATAAGCCCTGGGCTTATACAACTTCGTAAGGGGTTTTGGGTGGGCTTATAAGCGGAGGGGCTTATATCCGGGAGGGCTTATAAGCGGAATAAAAAAAGCGTTTCGAAACGAGCCACGGGCGTGTTGATCGAAATACGTTTTTAAGTGAAAAACGCATAATAAAGCAACATTTAGCCCTGTTCAGTACTGTCATCCGGTAGAGGGGGGCTTATATCCGGAGGGGCTTATAATCGGATGTATGTTTTTGTTTCCAGGTAGATGGGCCTTTAACCGTGAGGGGGGGCTTATAACCGGAATTTTACGGTATTTGTGCATTTGAGGTTGGGCTAGCGCTTCCTGCACGTACAGCTCATTGTGTTGCAGGTTCCTTTAAATCCACACTTTATCAACTCCAGTACGGCCTTGGTGCAGATGGAAGTGTGGTTGGAACAGGCTGTAGTCTACCCCCATCTTGTTGCCAGCCGTGTAATGTCGAGCTAGGAAAGCTGCGATTGGGATTGTCTCAAGACTTCCAGTCCAATGAAACTAAATTAGCATGCCTTGTCATCTGGTGTAGAGTTGCTTCATTACGGGGGTAGCTGTTCATCTACGTATTGTCTCAGGTTTTATTGCTCAGGGGCTTTGGCCATAAAAGGCCAAAGTAGAATTAGAAGAGCAGAAGTTTCTGTATCATTTTATTAAGCAATAAACAGCACTTTCTAGGGCTTTACTGGCGTAATAAAACCACGCCGGCCGGATGTTGGGAGAACACGAGAAAAGCTTGTAAATCACGAGCCGTCAGCTGGCGAGTGATTTACAAGCTTGTCGAGTGTTCTCCCAACATCCCACGTGGTTATATTACGCCAGTAAAGCCCTAGAAAGTATGGTTTATTGCTTTTGTGGAATAACTATGGAAAACGTTCGTCAAAGAAATAGGAATCTAATTCATATTTTGTGATCAAAAGTCTTATTCTCATTATATAAGTTTATCGGATGACGTTGTAGACCAATCACTGTGGATTGACGCGACCGCGGCAAAAACGCTTAAAGTTCTCTTAAAGCTTTAAAAGTCATTAGAAAGGAAAGGAAAAAGGCAAACTGTCACGGAAAAAGTGTATTTTAACGATTTTAAAGTTCCTTGTCGTGGAAATTAAAATCTAGCAAATTAAAAGTAAAAGTTTACAAACTTCACAGACTGACGAAGGTACCTCCGCAAACTCTGCTTTATGAATTTATTTATTCCATTTTTCTTCATTTTTGCCGAGTAACGTACTTGGCAGAAAGCACTGAAAGCACATAAACTAAAAGTATAGTTCAAGCGCGTACAAGGACTCAGCGTATCAAAATAATTCAAGAAAGATTTCAACGCCACCAATTTGATGTAGTTTTTATTCCTTTTAAATAGCGTTTTCGAGTAAATGTTGAATGGAACGATATCCATGTTTTCTTTTTTATATTTTTCCGATTCGGTGAAAGGGGACCTGTTTATTGTGTTCCTTCTCATATTTTTGTCTCTGCGTTTTCGTTTCAGTTCTCTTGTTCCTTCGCTCCAACTGTGCTGGGCGGAAAATTTATTTATGTGATCCACCTTGAGTAAATTTTCTTAATGATCATTTACGAGAATCATATCCTCTGTTTTAACCACAGATAGACTTATGCGTGGTCGAGCGTAGTGCGGCCATGTCGGGACGCCGGAAGCGGGAGTTCCCCAGTACAATAGTACATAGGTTTTTTGACCAATTTGACCAATCAGAGCGCGCGTAGTATCTGAGTTATTTGCCCGATAATAACACTGCGGTGTTTTCCAGATATTTCGCATGTAAAGTAGTAGTCGTCAGGTAAATGTGCTTTCGCTGATGAGAGAGGATGAATAACCAAATAAGGTGTTGCGTTCTAAACCACATAAAGACCATCAAAATGCATGCCTTTTCTACCTGTATTAAGACAAGATTATAACCATACACTATCTGAAGTAAAAGCATCGGCCAAAAAACTCTCAAAACCTCTTAATCTAGAATCGTTAATTTAAAGGTGATTCATTGAAAATATGTAGTAAAAAAACTGAAGTGCATAGCCAGTATTTCTGAAATTAAATCGCGTGTTATGATATTCGTTCTATTCGTTCAGTCTTGAAACAGTAAAAATTTGTTTTTACACCTGCATTAATGTATTTTATTTAATTTTACAAGTCCCGAATCAAAGTGAAGGCATTTTTTGGTCATTCCTCATTTGTATAATGATGTCATACCTTATTTGCATAAAATCTGCCTTAAAATTAATGGCTTTGAAATAATTGCAGACAACTTTTGCTTTCGATTCAGCACTTCTACTGTAAGTTTTTGCAAAGAAACTAAAATGTTCATGAATGCCCACTGGACCGAAGTCTCTGACACATGGCCTTAGACTACTAACGGGAATTAGCGTTCGTTTGCTTTGTTCAGAGGCCTGACACAAGTTGAAAGCAGAGTTGGCCCTGGGGAGGAGGTTGTTGTTTAGATTATCCCGATTCTCCTCGCAGCGAAATCCCACCTGCTAAGCAAGCTATCTAACTTTATCATCATTCACGGTATAAATTATCCAGTTGATGGCGGTTGGTCAAGCTGGTTTGTGTCGACACCATGCAACGTTACTTGTGCTAATGGGACAGAAATCCTTTCACGCAATTGCACAAATCCAGAGCCTAAATATGGCGGAACACCTTGTCATGGAGCCGCGCAAAAGAAACAGGCCTGTGCATTGAAGCCTTGTCCAAGTAAGTACAACATGCTTTTTTAAAAAAGATGTTTTCTTTTTCTATGAGATCTCGTATGAAACGCCTTTAAGTAAGTATAACAACTAAACAAAAAACTACTTGTAAACACAAACATAAGCTCTATCCTAACGCCCACGTCAAGGAAACGCCACTAACATTGACTAAGAGCGGTTTTTGTGTACAGTAATTTGTGTTTGCTTTGCGTTTGCGTCTTTTTAGCTCTAGTATTGGCTCAAAACCCTTTTGCAACTTGCCATAACTAACAAAAAACGCGTAGTTCCCTCATCCACATGTGATCACACGATCGGTGTTTGATTGACAGCACTAGTAGGAAAAAACCTAGTCCAAATCGTCCATTGGTTTATATCACTCCTGATTTGTATTTAAAATAAAAACAATGATGATGATGATGATGATGATGATGATGATGATGATGGTTATTATTATTATTTTACAGTTGACGGTGCTTGGTCAAGTTGGAGTGAATGGATTCACTGCAGTAAATCCTGTGGACCTGGTATTCAGCAACGCTTAAGGAACTGCACGCGACCCGCCCCCCGTTATGGCGGGAAAACCTGCCCAGGGGCGGCACGAAAAAATCGTTGGTGTTACTTGCGTCCGTGTCCTGGTAAGTCTAGAGGGTCTGGATGAGGCTGCTGAAATCTCAGTTATCGGATACATTTTTGGCGACTTCTCAGCTTTCAGTTAAATTTCTCTGCTCTCAGTAAATTTGGCAGATCCCAGAGTTCAGCTATGAGATAAAAAGCTCCGTAATTTTTCAGCTGACAATTACAATTTGGATCTCTATTTATGATATATATAATTTATGTTTCAGTTCCTAAAAGATTCAAAATGTTACACATCGTATACATCTGTCAACTTGACCATTTAAGTTGAAGTCTGCTATCTTTTTACTCCCATCAGATTTGTTGCTAAACGGGTTCATAGATACGATATTTTGAGTTAGGAAACACTTTTAGTTTTACCTACAAAGTAATTAAGACAGAATCCACCAGGAAAACGAGTAATATTTATTTACGTTGGACAAAAATCGAGTATCTTATTACATGAAATTTTCGCGACACTTAAATTTCGCCGAATTTCGCAATTAAAAAATAATCGCGAAATTAAAGTGACGCGAACAATAAGTGTCGCGAACATAACAGGGCGCGAAAATTAAGTGACTCACACTAGGTCAATAATCAGGAAAGAACGAGTTTAGTACCACTGAAGGGAGGAATTTTCAATGTAAATGAATGTTGTGGTCAATTGACTCAAGAACAATAATTCACGTATAAGCATGAACTGAGAACTGCTCTGTTGTTACTGTTGACATTTAGTCCCACCGTTGCGTTTTTCAGGTTTTTGTTAATTTTGACGTTATTGTTCCTTTGATAAAGTGAAAAACGCGAAATTAAAGTGATTCAAAATACAAAATTTTCGCAAAATCGCGAAATTTAAATGTCGCGAAATATTATGTGCACCTCAAAATCGCGAAATTAACGTGTCGCGAAAATTTCATGTAATAAGGTACTAGAATAATTAAAATCCTATTGCGTTATTTCCTACCCTTAATAAAAGGTAAAGATGTAAGTGATTATCCTTGATAACAAACAACAACAATTTCTTATCATAGCCTGGGAAAATGAATTTAAAAGTTCACAAGCTACAGACAAAATCTCACGTGTAGCCATTTTGTAAAATTGTCTTTTAAGCCATTCAGTGGAATTCAGTGGAACTTCGAAATTGGTTTTCGATGTTTGGTGTTGTTAAGAAAGATTTCTTTTGATAAGATATTCGAAGCAGTAACACAAAAGCTTGCAATAAGGTGTAAACGATATTGGTACATAATTTTGTCCAATAACTACTCGGAGTCCTGGCGGATTCCATCTTAAACTGTCAATAAGAGCAGTTACAGAACTATGATGTGAGAAGTGAGAATTTTTGTAATGATAACATTTATTTATCACTTCCAGCTGAAAGAAATATAACAGCGATACCAGAAGTACATAATTATGGACTTCTTCTGGTGATAAAGTTAATTATACTGTTGGGTTAGACACACTTGAATTTCTTAATTTCTGTGACAGTTCATGGTAGCTGGGGTGCCTGGAGCTTGTGGTCTCCCTGTGACAAAATCTGTGGTAAAGGTGTGAAGGTGCGCACGCGTTCCTGTACAAATCCACCTCCCTTTTATGGAGAAGGCTGTGGCACTCATCATTATGAGTCAAAGGAGTGTGCCTCAAATACGTGCCCAGGTTAGGACTGTCTGTCCTTCTGTTTATCTGTTCCGTCCGTCCGTCCGTCCGTCCTCCCATCCGCCCGTCCGTCCCTCCGTCTGTCCGTCCTTCAGTCAGTCAGTCAGTCAGTCAGTCAGTCAGTCAGTCAGTCAGTCAGTCAGTCAGTCAGTCAGTCAGTCAGTCAGTCAGTCAGTCAGTCAGTCAGTCGGTCCATTCGTCAGTGAGTCAGTCAGAATACAATATAAAAATACAGCGATTTCTCAGCTTCAACTAGTTAGAAGCTAGATGAAGATCATGTGAGTGAGTTAAATATGCATACAGCCTCCATGTTTAATATATGGGGCGCTTTGGGGTTAACACTTTTAAGGGGCTATGTCACGCGCGCTATGCCATAATTTTGCCAATAAAAGACTTTTGCTCTGCAATTTAAAGTTTAGAGCTCTTAATTAACGAAAATAAATAGAATTACCTAAAATACCGTGACATAGCCCCTTTAACAGTTTAAAATTTTGTTGCAGTGCACGGCAGCTGGAATGCCTGGAGCTCCTGGTCTCCCTGTGGCAAAACCTGTGGCGGGGCTGTAAGAGAGCGCACTCGTTCCTGCACAAACCCACCTCCCTTTCATGGTGGGAGTGGCTGTGGCTCCCATTATTATGAGTCCAAAGAGTGTGCTGTAAACAAGTGCCCAGGTGAGCGTTTCAAACTTGTCTTGTCTGTCGCTGGCTATTCACTGAGAGTTGTTAAGTACGAATGGCTTTATTTTAAGCATTTAGCATTTAGATCGATGCGAATTAATTGAAGGCTGTGCGAGCGGCAGAAACGTTAACGATCGATATCTGGAATAAATCTTCTAGTATCTAAACACAATCTAAGATGATGCAAGGGAACGGCTAAGAAACAGCGTTTGAGGGCGTGTCCATTATCGACGGTTTTTCTTTACTGGAGATTAAAACTGAATTGTTTTTTGTTTGGTTGGAACCACGTCCAGTATCTGCTTCATGTAGGCGTCCTCTCTAGACGTTCGCTTGTTTCACGTCCTTTGGCACTAACGCTTTAAAAAGCGCCCAATTCTCTTTCCAAAGACTTAAATTTCTTTTATTTAGACAGCTATAACATCCATTATCTAACGTCAAAATATATGTTGTGCCTTAAATTTATCTTGGTTTAAAATCTTTCAAAACAGTTTTACTTTTTTATTTCGCTTTGTTTTAGATTATGGTAATGATACGAGACAATGAAAAAAAAAAAATAAACTGTTTTAAATAAACTTAAACCGAAATAGATTAAATAAGGGAAGACTCTTAACTTCAGATCCAGAGCAGTTGCTAAGGGATTGCCAAAGACTGTATATTGCGGCAAGCGATTTTGGAGAGTTTTAACGTTTTGTTTTTCTGTAATGGTCACAAGACTTGTCAAATATGGCCGTGATTTGAGATTCTTGAAGGACACGTCAGTAGAACAAACCTGTGCAAAAAGCTTATCCCTACGAGGTCTGGTTTCCAAAATATGATAGTTAAAAGCCTTTCTTAGCAACAAAGTCGTAGTTAACCCTTGGACGTACAAGCAAATTCATACCCCCAGCATCGCCGTACAAGGGAAGGGGGGGGGGGGTGGTGGGTGGATGGAACCCCTCCCCGGAGTTTTCGTTATATTAAGGCGAAAAAAAATCCGTAGCTAACTCTACAAGATGACATAATTTTAATTGGCTGTGACGTCATATGACGTCAAAGGACGTCATTAGAGCCGCCATCTTGGATCCGCCATTTTGGATTTCAACATTTTCTTAGAAAGTCACAAAATAACGGAAATGATGTAAAATAAAGCCAGAATGCTTATGGAATGTAAAAATAAACAAATCGTGCAATTCCGTTTCAAAAAACTGGGAAAAAGAAGAAAAATGTTTAAAATGACGATTTTGGCAAGACCTGCTTATAGTTATGACGTTGCCATGGCAACATCAAATATCATGGACATATGGTTGACATATCAAAATTTCTGCAAAGAATGGATGAACAGCTTCTGAAAGTTTCAGCATTGTAGAGTTAATCCCCTTTTTACCGAATGGTAATGCAGATGACGTGTAGTGATCATTCTCGTTCTCGAAGTGACGTATTTCCGTCACTCCATTCTGATATTAAACCGCAATTAATTCATGCATTTAACAGTAAACGTGCTGACAGAAAGGTTCTTTAAAACTCCATTCAGCACATGTCAATCAAAAACAAATTATTCTTCAACCTCGTTCCCAGGGTCTCTCTCTTTCAGGGAACAAAACAAATCGAAAGAGCCGAGGATCAGTTACACTTAACCTCTGGTGATAAAAGAGAATAGAATTCACTCTACGATGCCTCAGAGCATACGCTGTCAATGACCCATTCACGTAAAAAACATGCAAAGGCAAATAAAGTGAGATTGTGACATTACTGATAGCAGCTATAAGCTACGTGCAGTTACGCTTGCCACGTGACGCGTTTTAGTAAACTCAACATTCATGGACACATTCATGCACGTTTTTGTTTCGCGTCACATCATCGTGTCACGTCATCCGTTTTTCATCTTTTTGAGTCGAGCAGAAACGCGCATCTGTCTCTCAAATTTTATTCGCTACTCAAAATAACGCTAAACCTGCTGACAGAAAAGTAAACATATTCAAAACAAATTTACCTAATGCTAAAATGGATCAAAGGTTACACTTAAATATTCTTGTGATGAAATAGAATTCGCGCTACGAAGCCTGAGAGCACGAACCATCAATGACGTACTTCCCTTGGAAAGTGAAATTGTGTTACTTTATCGAACGCTCATTTGAAGAAAAAAAACCTATCAATGACCCATTCACGCGAGCAAACATTCAACGGCCTATTTAAAGTTAGCCTGCAACACAGGCTAATTTAAAGTGAGATTGTGTAACATCATTGAACGCTTATTTGAAAAAAATATATATATCAATGACCCATTCACGCAAGAAAACATTCAAAGACAAATTAAGTGAGATTGTGACATTACTGATAGCAGCTATGAACTAAATGTAGTTACGCTTAAATCATAATAAAAAATTATTACGTTCGCCATGTGTTGTGTTTTAGTTTTAAACACCACATCCACAGCACGTTTTTGTTTCGCGTCACGTCACCTCGTGACACGTCATCCGTTCTTCATCTTTTTGATTGGAGGAGAAACACGAAGTGCTCGGGCGTATTTTTCTCTCAAAGTTTATCCGCTGCTCAAAAATAACGCTATCCGTGCTGAAAAGAAAAGAAAAGAAATTCACCAATTGTTTAAAAGGATCAAACGTAAATATTTTGGTGGTGAAAACTGAATAGCGCTACGACGCCTGAGAGCACGAGCCAAAAATGCGAAGGTCGACACTTCATTCATCGAATTACCATGAGGTTACTCGAAAAGCCTTTGATTTTCAAAATTTGTAAAAAACCTTATGTGGGGGGAGGCATATCCACCCTCCACCCCCCCCCCCGCCCCCTTGTACGTCCGAGGGTTACCCTTAAACCCCAACATATATATCTGATGAACACCGAAATTCTAGCTGACAAACATTTTTGTATGTCACGCAGTCCATGGTGGTTGGTCAAACTGGAGCAACTGGACAGATTGTAGCGTGACATGTGGAGCTGGAGCCAGGTTACGCGAACGGCACTGTGATAATCCCGTACCGGCCTATGGTGGACGTCCTTGTGAAGGAATTCACATGGATAAGAAGCCCTGCAGTACTGGTGAAGTTTGTATAGGTAGGTTTTACATGATGTAACATCCCGACCGAGCAGTTTATTATTCAAAGCACTGCAGCTCAAATCTGAATGTATTCTGTAATTGCCTTTTTTTCTCCTTTTTAGCTCATTCTCAAGAATGAGGTATTAGAGTCATACAGATGTTGACGGAAGTTGTTTTGCACGCGTGTGCGTGTACCAAAATTGTGTGGACGGAAGTTGTAGAACGGAAGTAATTTTACATGCTACCCTTCCCCCCTTAGTAACGTCAAAAATAACTTCAATAAAGCTCAGATGCAAATGTGAAAAGAAATGAAATCCTTGTATAGGGTAATAAATAAATTTAGATGAAATCACAATTTCGGAACTGTCTACAATGAACCAAAGATAAAGCTACGTCAACTCTCTTAATTGTAGTAATGCACGACCCGCACGCGTCGTTATTACAAAAATTTATCAAATGTAAATTTTCATTTTTTTTCTTTTCTAAGACCCCTCAACATGTCTTCGACCCTGACCCCAATCTGTCTACGTCCAAGAGAAAGTATAAAGAGCGATCTAAAAAATAAAATATTCAATGGAATTTTTTGGTACGTTTGAAGCAGAGTTGGTTTTAGCTGGTGACGTGACGCAGCTGATGTTCACCCGCACGCGACCCTGCACGCATTTCTGTTCGTGCACAATGAACCAAAAATAAAATTACGTCAACTCTCTTTTTAGAAATGCACGATCTGCGCACGTGGCAAAATTAGTATCAAATATCTATTTTTTAGCTCTTTCTAAAAGAATGAGTATTATAGTGGATCAGATGTGGACGGAAGCGGTTGTCGTCCAGCGCGTGGGCAAAAAATGTGTGGACAAAAAATGTGTGGACGGAAGTTGTAGAACGGAAGTAATTTTACATGCTACCCCTCCCCCCTAATGTGAAAAGAAACGAAATCCTTTTATAGTTTAATAAATAAATTCACATCAAAACACAATTTCGGAACTTTTAAAAAGGGAAACGTGTATCAAAAAGTCGAAATGTTGACAACCTGGGGGTTCATTTTATCATGTGCTGACACGTAATCAAGGTTCATTTTAACGTGCGCTGTTACACGCAATGAAGTCCCGCCAGGCAACCGGAAGTAAATTTAATACACTACCCCTCTCCCGTTAGTAAAAGTCAAAAATAAGTTCCATGAAGAAATCTCAATATGGAGTGACGCTTGCCATATAACGTGTTCTAATTAACGTTTATAAAGCTCACTGATAAAAACACGATATCCGAGCAGCACGTTTTTGTCTCTTGTCACGTCATCTCATTTCCCGTGACTCACGTCATCCGTTTAACACGACGTGTTCGTGCGCATCTTTCTCTCAAATTTCATTCGCTGCTCAATCCATGAACAATGATTGTCACTGCCCGGTAGATGCGTGCTGACAGGTTTTCACATGTGTATCTGAGCTTCGTGGAAGATGTGAACTATTTACACACTATCCAGCCAGAAGAAAGCTCGTAACCACAATGTCCACACGTTTTAGCAGTAAAAACATGTTCTTCAAATAACGAAATTATATTTGTCAAGAAGACGAAAAGCTTTGCAGTTTAATTACACAATAGAAATACCAAACGACTGCGATCCTTCTAAGATCGATTAAAGCGATTTATTGGTGAAAAATATTGTGAAAGCCCTTTCCGTGTTTAATTGTTATGTAAATATTCTAGCTTTTCTGTCTATGTTGTTGTTGACTTTGTACATTTTCCATCAATAATAGCGCTAAGAAGAGCAAACAAGACTGGATGTCTTCGGATGTCTCGTGTGTTTGCTGGCACAGAAGGGTAAAGGAATGTGCATGCATGCAAAAACTCCACTGTTTCGCAATTCCTCCCCGCGTAATACTGATTCTCGACCTAGGATCTTCTCTTCTTATCATTTATATTTTTATTTTGCTTATCGTTCCGCGATCCGGAAACGAAATACTATTTCTTTTTTAAATAACTGCTTGTGGACATTTACGTAGCGGGGAATGGGGCCATGTAAAATTACTTCCGGCTGCCTCAATGGACTTGATCGCTTGTGTCAGCGCGTGTTAAAATACGTGAAAATACGTTTAGGGTCCCTTAGGTCTAAACAGCTGGGCAACTTGATTCACGTTGCACCATTTTAAGAAGATGTGAAATTGTGATTTCATTTCTTTTCACATGCGTATCGGATTTTGACTTTACAAGGGACTGTACTTGACTTACTGTACCAGTACATTTTCATTACCCACCACCACTCCCAAACCCTACCCCCCCCCCCCCCGAAAAAGGCAGAAGAATGAGCTGGCTCTAAGTGCCCTTTGATTTAAGCTGGAGTTGGTTGCTATAACAGCTTTCCTTCAGATCGCCTGGCAAACTTCACCGACGAGATCCAGTGGCTAGGTCACTTTTCGTCACAAATGCAAAAGATTGTAAAGAAATGCGCTCATCTAGCAGTAAAGAAGCGAAAGAGGTTCTTTGCAGTGGAGGACTTTGGCAATTGTTACGGAGCGCAAAATTTTACCTCTGGCAGTGAATCGAAGGCCGCCCGGTGTATTTTTGGTGTCGGTGTAAAGCACCATTATTACGTGTACGAGGCTTCCATGTAAGTGTTTTTTTTAATGAGTTGTCATCGAAAGAAGTAACAACAAAAATGATGCGGTAAAATAATCTTATTTAGTTTTAGCCATTTGTCGAAGTAGTTTAGTACAACATCTTATGTGCATAGGTCAATGCAATTCCATTGCAGTTTTTTTATATCATTAATTTATTTTTGAACTAGTATTAAAAAGTTTCCCTTCCATGGAAAAAAAATAAATTTCGCCGACGAAGGTGAAAGTGTCCGTGGCTGCGTATTGAGAAGGACTGTGAATGGTTTTTCCATGGAAGGGAAATTTGTTGTATCTTTTGATGTTTAAAGTCTTTGAACTAGTATTATTTTCTTCTGCGTTTCGTTTTCGTTTTCAGAACATATGTAATTCCAATTGATCATGATTGTAAGGAAAAATTGACACCTCATAACAACTATCTGATCAGAATCTCAGATAGGAGGTGAAGTTCTTTGAAGTTTTGTTTGAACATGTAATTCCAATTGATCATGATTGTAAGGAAAAATTAACACCTCATAACAACTATCTGATCAGGATCTCAGATAGGAAGTGAAGTTGTTTGAAGTTTTGTTTATTAAAATTTTGTTTATTAAAATTTGGCGGTTAAAGTCACATGATAAACGCCCGCGAGGGGGGGGGGGGGGGGGGCGCTGCGAAAGGTATGGTTTTGAAGCAGTTTAGTCTGCGTGGGATAGGGTTTAGAAATCAAAGAGTTTTGGTCTAGAATAGGGTATCATTTGCTGAAAACCATAATAGGAAAAAAAAATCTCGGAAGAGTAAAACCCGTTCTTAAACGTAAATAAAATCATCGCGGCAACGTTGTTGACAGATGGTTTCCACTGGATTGTTTTTTCATTAAAAACACAAATAGTGATACAGTTCTTAAAAAAGCAAGTCTGAGGTAGGGTAGGGATTGTTGGTGCATAGTCTAGTAAAGGTTGCAAAATCAGCTGAACATGGTCTGGTATAGGGTAAAGGTTTCAGAGTCCCTGCGACACACCCCTACTCAAAAATATACAGAGTACCCCCCGGGGACAAACGTCGAGGTAGATCGCTGTGAGTCCGTATCTACTGTCCCTTAGTATTAAGGCTGTCGACCTGGACAAGTGATGGTTTCTGCGGTCCTCCTCTTTAAAGTGTCACCTTTCCTTGTGAGACAGTAAATTTATATACCAGACAGGTTTATGACGATTAAAAATATCCAGCTTTTAAGAACGATTTAAAAACACTGAGAGACTTTGAGCGGGATGTGCGACAATTTTTATTTTTTTAATTAGTTGGACGAAATATTGTTATCAAGACTTTATACAATTCTAACGAAGCTTTTTATTTTTCTATTTTTATTTTTATTTCGTGACGTACCTGTATACTATCTTTTAAGCTAAGCGTACCGACCGCGTTAAATAAAGATTGTTGCTGCTGTTGTTGTTGTTGTTGTTGTTGTTAAGACTCTTCCAACGACTTGGAAGAAGTGTCCGGCGCGGGGTGTGACCCGTTTCCTCACGATAAATATACCGCGATCGTAGTATATTGTTATCTGCTTCAACTGAGGCAATGGGCCAAGGCAATATCGATCCCCGCCCTCCTAGTCCAGTACCTGAACTCTCTCCACCCCTCCCCCCTTCCTGTCAGGGTAAACTTGGGGAGGTGAGGTATTATCCTTTCATAGGGCGGGGTAGAGAGAGTTTAGGGACTGGACTACCCCCAACCAAGCAATAGAGTACAGGGCCCAGTTTTTGTTCAAAGGATGAATAAGGTTATTTACCGGATAAATCACTAGTCAGTGGATAGCGTAGTATGTTTTGCCAACCACCTATCCACTGGATGGTGATTTATCCGGTGGATAGCGCTATCCAGCCTTTCAACATGTACAGCGCCAAATTTTTTAATTCTTTGGACACAATTTACCCTCCACCTCTTTGATATTATCCCTCCCTCCCGCTCGTTTGTGTACAACATTGAAAAGGGGGAGGACTAGTAGTTCATAAGCTGTACCGAATTTAAGGTTGGTAAATGTGAATGTTAGAATTAGTATTAATTTTAACCATCTGTCTCAACGACTTTTGTCGCTCAATGTAGATTAAGTGACAAAGTATTTTCGTGGGAAAGTCTCGAAAATTGCACCACTCAGTTAACCTTCACTTTTGTTAAGTGGTCACAACTAATAAGATGGCGAGGACCTTTCACAAAGCCGCCACTATAGTATATATATCATAGTGTTTCTTACCTTATCTGCGATTTTTAAGTGCCTGAGAAACTTGTGCTCTGTGTACTTAGTTCAGAGTCACGTTTTAATTGTTCGAAAAATTTAAACCGTTTTAACTGCAATATTTTTTAAGTGCCTGAGAAACTCCTACGCTGTGTACTTATGGTATTTTCTTGATTAAACGCCCCCGGCGTTTATTTCAATCTTGGCCTGGTGAAGCCGGCATTTATTTGACTTCTTCAGTTTATTCAAGCCCGATGTTAATAACTAACGGTTTTTAGATCTTTCAATCCGGGGCGGGGAAATTTTGAATGCTTGAGGGGCTTATTAATGACTCCCACTTTGGAGACCCGGCGTTTATTCGGGGCCCGGCATTAAATCGAGAAAATACGGTAGTTTAGAGTCAAAGAAACTTCTGCTCTGTGTACTTAAGTGAGTCACGTCGTTCTTTATCGGTTATGTTTTTGTTGTCAATATTTACACGATATTAACATGTAGGAATGTTTTTAGCTGATTAGGATCGATTGCCATGCATACTGCAAAAGACCACTACCGCACGCAAACGCATAAATTATAACACACCTTAAGGGTTTAAAAAGAGAGCAACTGTCGTTTTTGTTAGTCAGTAGTTTTTGTCATCGCGCTGTGGTTCATTACACGTTCCAAGGAAAAGGTAGGAATATCAAACATGGAAGAAACAAGTAGTTTTATTTCATTAATTTCATTCGCCGAGTACAACTGCTGATTTGGACGTTCAGTGTTTAAATGCCATCTCGTAATTAAGGTCAATGAGTCACTCCCCGATTTATTTGCTAAGCTTAGAAAATGCCGAATTTTTCTTTCGCGACTAGAATGTACCGAAAATATTTCAAATGACTGGTAAATAATACAATACCGGGGAAGAGCTTATTTTAAAACATTATCATCAGTTAATCAGTGATATTTGAGAATGATTTTACAATAAGAAAAAATATCTTTAAACTTTCAGTTGTATTGCCCCGAGATCGGACACTAATGAAAGAACTTTTTATTTTGCGCATAACAAGTTTATTATACATTTCGTATACATTGCTGGTACAGTTGATCATAGTTTACACTGCTTTAAGACAAGGATTAAAAAAAAAAAAAATACCTCAATATATAGCAAATTGGAGGCCGCTCAAGAAATTGAAACTTATATTAAACACCCAACTTCAAGTATCCTAAATACTGGACGTCTAACAAATAAGAGCAATCATAACATTCTAAAATTATATCGATCACAAGAAAAAACTAACATCTAACGCGCATTTCTGAGAATAAATGAACAAAAATCAAGTTGAACGCAACAGCGTTTGACTTTATACACGAGTACATTATGCTACTTTGGTGCAAAAATAAAGGAAAGTTTTATAAATAAAAAAAATAATAATTAATGTCAAGTCAAATCAAATCAAATCAAATCAAATCAAATAAACCATAACATCTAACGGGAATTTGCTGCATAAAATGAAGATCTCAGAATCTCCTCGTTGAAAATCTTGAAACGAAATAGAATCGCTGCCACACTTGTTAGTTAACTGCCCCAACATAAGAGACTTCTGGAATTCAGTGCTACTTTGGTGGTACAATCAAAACAACGAGAATTTTTCGCTTGAAGAATTAGGAATCATGTATGGTTACAATCCTGGGAATTTCAGCTCCCATGTCTTAAATTATTTTATACTTCTAGCCAAAAGCATGTTTTTGTGCAAACGTTAACTATGCATAAATTAACCTCCCGATATTTCTCTCTTTCTTGAGCTTATAAAAGAAAAAGTAAAAGTAGCAAAATCAATAGCGTACCCTAAATTAAAAGGTGAAAAAAGAGATTTAAGTAATTTTGGAAGCCACTATTATAGCTTTTACGTTAGTTTTAGTTGTGTGTGTGTTAACTTGTAAATGTATTGAAATGTTTTTCATTAATAATAATAACAAATAATAACAATAATAAGCGGACAGGTAAATATCACAAAAATAAGTTGTTAATGTCATGCACTCAATGTGCATCAACACATGCAGATCATGTCAGATCGAATTGGAATCCTAGAATACTGAAAATACGTTTCTGTTTACTCGGCGCGCAATACTACTGTGACACGAGCAACCGAGCAACCTCGTTCCCAGGGCATTTCGTTTGGTAATTTGGATGTAGTATGGGATCACGATCTGCCCATCAGGCAAGGAGCATTTACAGTCCTTTCCTGTTTTTCACGCCTTTTTCGGGATGCGATAGAACTTCGTTTTTCTCTAGAAAGGGCAAGAAAACTGCCTTACAATCACGGTGATCCTGTCTTGAGGCCACCGAAGCCTTTCTTTAAATGCAGCAAAACTCAGATGGCGGGTGAAAGAGATGTCTGGTAATATCTTTTCTGATAGCGCGGGTAGAGAGTTCAGGGACTGGACAACCTTCGCCCATGCAACAGAGTACAGCAGGGTAGCATTTATAGAGGCCCGAGCTTCTGTTTGCTTCTCAACCTGTTTAAAGTGACACAGTATTTTCGTCACTTTCTATAGCAGATGGAAAAGATTAGCAGATGGAAAAGTCTATTAAATTGCACCACTCACTTATTACTGTGAATATTCACTGAGTAGTCACCTCTGAGAGGTCCTGCACTAAATATAGATACACTGTCAGAGAAGTTTCAGGCATTAACTTTTTTTATTTAGTATCAAATCCCGAGCGAAAAAAAATCCAACCAATGAAAATTTCTCGATTGATGAAATATTTCGATCGATCATAATTAAATTTTTCGACATGGTAAAGTGTTATGTTGGCAGGCCTAAAATGTTGGCTGGTAACCGCCCACGGTTTGATATACCCGAAGTCATTTGCATCCCGTTGGCTGAAATGATAGCTGGGCTTATTTCTCATAACGCTGGACCCTCTGGACCGTTTTATTCTTCCCTGGTGCCGTGTGCTTTTATTCATAGTTTAAGACTGTTCGCAGTCTTTGTAGTATCTTTTCTTCAGTAAGGTTTACAAACCTTTTAATATCAAACAATGAACGACGCATTATAAACTGGAAAACAAAGAGAGGGGCGGGGGTTGAGTTGGGGGTGGGGTGGGGGAGGCACTAACAACCGAGAAGACCCTGGGAACAAGGTTGTTGAGTTCGATCCCGGCGGAACAAACAGATCGAGTGATCAACTTGGAAGGTACGGAAAAAGAAGCTCCTTTATCTTGTTAAAGAATCTTTCCTACCGTTGCTAATATTCGTTGTTTCGTTTTAGAGCTCATTGCTACACAAGAGAATGTAGTTTTGAATTATAGGCTAACTTTGAACTGCTAGTTTTGGATGAAAGCTAAAAGAATATTTTGCTGAGTCACGCGCCTGGCTGTCATTTCTTTTAAGCTCAGAGATTTTGTACATACGAGTAATTCCAGTGTTTATTTACAAAATTAGGCGAAACTCGATAATTTTCTTTCTTGCTCTCATTTAAAGTAAACGTGTCATGCTCCAAATAGAAATAAGCTTGTGCGTCGATTGTCGCGAAGCTACATGACGTTAAATACCCTGAAACTGAAATGTAGGCTTTGTTCTTCCCAAGAACTTGCTACAGTATTCCGCTTTAGAGTAAGCTGATTTAAAGGTTAACATATCAGGTCTAACTCTCAGCTTTTTTAATTGTGTCTCGCCGTAGGAATCACGTTTTTGAATTCTCACCATGGCGTTTCGTCTTCCTCTTCGGTCGCTGTCTCGAGTTGTTGCCCGAAGGCGATTTGTTCCATCCGGTAAAATCAGCAGGTTCTCTTATGCCACGCTGGCAGAGGTAATGTAAACTTTGTATTGCATGATTGTAGCCGTATTTCATGTTAAACGGGGCTGATAAATCGTTCGAATATAGCTGCAAAGGACTTCACCTTGAATGAAATGCAATTAACATTAGCCGGTCTTAATTTTGCATCTCGGTCACGAAAATTTATTTTAAATATATTCGGTTTGATACAATTTGTAAATATTATAGATTGGTAGCGTCTCTGCCATAAAGTCGCTGTAGTAAGTATGAGAGGAACATGTTGAATAACCAACAAGATATTTGTTGTTGATGAAAGGGGTAACATTTACACGCTGTGAACTTGCATATTAAACAGGGTGAATGTATTTATAGAATTTGAAAAAAAAATGCAACGCAACATGATTATCTTTATAATTTGTTTTCAAGTGGGATGAGATAAGCCTCTATAAATCTTGTTTGTAGATTATAAATTGCCTGACATCATGTTTCACAGGTTTTTTCTTAACTTGACATATATAAAGAGCTGGATAGACAGAATCAGCTAACGTGTAACTTACATCCCTGTGACCAACCAAATTCAGATCATGTGATAATTTATTTGGGAGGTAACAATTGTTCTGTTCAAACATTTTTGTCTGTACTCAGTTGTGTGTGACAAATTGCACATTTTATCCTCTCAAAAGAATCATGAATTAATCTCAATAATTTGAGTGCCAAGGAGAATGTAAACATGAAATCATGAAAAACCTGATTTGAAATTGTTTGCATTTTCCAAGCCATCCTATTAATAATTTATAAAGTTGTTGTTCCTCAGAAATAATTTGATAAATTGATTAGTTTGTTACGAAATTCTCATGTCAGCTCCTTTGCTTAAGAAATAGAAAACATGTTCCGTGTTTCTATCGAGTTATAGAAACACGAGTGGAAGTTTGGGAGAACGAGAAATGCTGTGGGAACACGAGTCGATAGACGAGTGTTTCCACAGCTTTTTCGAGTTCTCCCAAACTTTCACCAGTGTTTCTATAACTCGATAGAAACACAGAAAACATGTTTTCTATTTCTTTTAGAAAACAGCACAAAGAAAATAACGCACATCAAAGTAATATTTAGCGCTTTCTTTAACATCAAAACGTAGATTCTCTTCACCTCGCGGTTTTACGTCATAAACATAATCAACCAATCATAGTAAGGAAGTCAATGAACAGAAATAAATCAACTGTTCAACATTCGCTTCAAGGCTAAAATCACCGTTTTTTGGCCAAACAAACAAAGAAAACAGGCCTCAAAGTTAATGTAATTATGAGAAATAACTTAGCGGATGGTTTAACTGAAGTCAAGCGCTGGAAGGAGTCAAGAATTTGACAAGAATTGTGGTTTTATTTCGCTTCATTAACGTAACCGAATGGTTTGACGACTGACGCTGCCGATCGAGCGACACGAACCTTGGAGGTGAAAGTGCATTATTTTTATGTCAAAAGAAGTTTGACTCGGCATTCTGGACGAATATCTTGTCCTGTTAAGGAGCTGTGAATAGTTCTGAAGTGCTGCAAAGCCTAAAATGGAGTGAAGTTGTGCCAATTGAATTCATATACTTCTTTGGAAGGTCAGCCGCTTCGATAATTTTTTTCACAGCCAATATTGAATGTGTAGCGGGCTCTGTAAACATCTTACTCGCTTGTTTTCAAGTGTGCAAATATTTGTTTAGTCTTAACCTGGTTTTTGTCAGCTGTGACATTAAAATTTGACACAATTCTTAGTTGTTATTTTTGCATTGCTTATTTCAGCGCCGTGAATATTATTGATTGCCGTGTCTACGACAACTGTCTGTGTCTCCATCGAGTTATAGAAACACAATTTTTAACCAATCAGCGCACGTATTTTCTTTGTGCTATTTTCTAAAATGTGTTAAGATATAAATACTGTAATATAAAATTGTTTCTATAACCAGTGGGATTGGACGACAGCAGTGCAGTTTTGTCATGTACCTAACTGATGATACATCAATAATTCAAGGTTAAACTCAGTTAGTACCGCGTGTTGCAGCTCTCATAAGCTTGTAATTCTACTGGTTCTCTAGTATAGCAGTTGCTATTGTTTTGGACGGAGGCTAGAGGCATTGTACTTGTTGTGCGATGTTGTGTTATTGTTCTCTTGAAGCATATTTTTTAGCAAGCCATTCATGTGAGAAGTTGTGACAGCTTCTCCTTGACCCAACTATTGGCTCTGCACAAAGTAACTATACAGGCTCAAAAAAAAAGAAGAATAACTTTTTTCACCATTGAAAACCTGTAATGTACAGTACGATTATAATATTATGACGTTATGAATTCATATATTTGTACTGCAGATATATACATTTTAAGCAAATGAAGGATCATCACAGTAATGTTCTCAACTTAAGCAGTTTAGAAAAGCAAGCCTGAAAAAAATTCAGGCTCAATGGGAATCGAACCCATGACCTCTGCGGCACCAGTGCAGCTTCTCCTTGACCCATTTAATTATTGGCTCTGCACAAAGTAACTACGGCTCAATAAAGAAGAATACCTTTTTTCACCATTGAAACCCATTGAAAACCTGTAATGTACAGTACGATTTTCTTCTATTTTACTTGATCCATCTTCCCTCCCCCTTCCCCTCAGAGCTAGTGGCACAAACTATAATCTAATTAAAAAGATAATGATATAATTATTTTAATCTAATACAAATTCTGGCTTTGTCAATTTTACAGGTAAAGATTGATGACAGCCCTGAAGTAAAATACAACCAGGTAGGTTAAAATGTGCAACTCTGAATGGGAGGGGGTTAATGATTATTGAATTCTGAGGTCATGGTGGGGGGGGGGGGGGAGGGTAATGAATTTTGGAACTTTTTTTTTCTAAGGCAAGTGGGTGGGGGAGGGATGGTCTAAAATATGGGAGCCATCCGTGGTTGGGTATTTTCTGGAATCGCCCATTAGGCGGCAAGACGTTTAGTGTAAGGACAATTAAAGAGTGGGACTCGCTTAGCGTAGACCTAAACCGAAGCTCAAGTGTTAAATTTTTTAAGCGTTCTCTTTTTAAACAGATTTTAAATAATCAAATCCATACACAATCATTTATGTAATACAAATTTTAAATTGATTTAATGTATTTAATATTTACTGTTGTGTACATAGTTTTATTTTATTCTATGTATTTTTACATGTACATTTTTGACATTCTTATATTTCCGTTATTTTATTTTTATTTTTTTTAATACTTCTTCAGAGGGCCACAAGTTTATCGGTTTGATTTTTGTCAATTGTTACCCTCACTTAGTTACCCTCACTTACTTACATTGCTGATATCTTTTTGTGACCATCAATCTATGTGCAGGTTTTCATCAACAACAAGTTTGTAGACTCTGTCAGTGGGAAGACATTCCCCACAATCAACCCAGCAACAGGAGAGAAAATATGTGAAGTAGCCGAAGGAGACAAGGTACTTGACACGTATACTGCTGTTTAGAGAGAAGTTAATTCAAAAGTCAATGCCCAAACGTAGTCTGGGAATTACTAAATGCCCACAACCTGAGTGATGCCTCAGACTACATAATTTGGTTTGCAGTGCAATGTGGATGAAAGAGTTTTAACAATGATGATATTCTAAAAAAATAATTGTTTTTATTTAACAAATTTTCCAAAAAATTGTGCTTTTGTAGCGCTTTTCAAGGTATTTTTGGACAAATTGTGGCAACACAACCTGAATATTTTGTTACATACAGATGGCAGTTCTAACTAACAACAATGACTTTCTGACCATTTTGGGCATTGTGATAATTTGTTGAATAAAATTATTTTATTTATAGTGGAATCCAATTTCTTTGCTTAACTCTCGTATGAATAAACAAATTATGCAATTTTACCCCCTTTAGAGAGGCCCTGCCAGGGTAAATTCCGACAAGCGACATTGCACAAAAAGTAGCAACAGCATTGTGACAAGCGACAAACGACAACCCTTCTGGAAAAACTTAAATTCTGACAAGGAGAAGCAATTTTCCTTCAATTTAATTACCGACAGCGACACGAAGAGCGATAAAACAGCGATACGGCACATTTTTAAATTTAGACAAGCGACACAGGAACCCCCCTGGCAGGGCCTCTTTAGGGGCTTGAGAAATCAGGATTCCACTGATCATGGATTTAAAATATCAGAAAACTAAGCGGATTATTGTAAATCTTATATTTAGGCAGACATTGATGTTGCTGTTAAAGCATCCAAGGAGGCTTTTAAACTTGGCAGTCCTTGGAGAACAATGGATGCATCAGAACGAGGGAGGCTTTTGAACAAACTGGCAGACCTGATTGAGCGTGACCAAGCTTATCTTGCAGTAAGTGACTAATCAGAAGGAATTTAGCAAGTCTCTCCTACAACACCTTTAGGAGTGGTTTACAGGTGTGATATTGCAAGCACAAATGCAAATGCAATAACGAAAAATGCGATGCTGATATGTAAAGCGCAACCAAGCAGTTAAGATAGTCAGGTGCACTTTATTTTTTTCCCAAAAATGGCACACAGGTAATGCTTTGCATGAGATGAGATTTATTATTTCACACTATTTACAACAATTAAACATTTGTTTCAGTTTGCATATTCCTTGCACTTTCATTGGGTGGCAATTATTTAAATTTGCATTGCTTGTGTGAACCAGGCTATACAGCTAATTCGAAAAAAGGTTGTTTAAAAAAAAGCACAAAAGTGCAGGCGACAAGATCAAAAGGTAGTATGGGTAGAAGTAGAGAGTTGCTGCACATGCAAAAATACGAACTTGTACATTTCCTCTAGGCCAATGTATGCAAAATTCCAGTGAATACCCAGTCTACCTTTCGGTCTTGTCACGTGAACGTGTCACTTCAGAACCTCTATGGAAACAGCTGTATACTGTCCTTGGTCTACATGTAACTCGATTATACATGTACAATAAGTACTTTTTCTTACTTTCTTTATTGGAAAGTTGCTAACATGTCATTGGTGAATTAAAATCTGAATTTGTATGTACTGCTGATACATATGCAATGTATGTAAAGGGACGTACATACTTCTTTTTTATTTTAAGTCAGTTTGCAGTATTTTGTTGGTAGATATACCAGTATGATTGTTGTCAATTTGATGGAGTTGTTTGATGTGGTGGTAATGTAAATTATGCAGATGAACTGATCTCCAAGTGGAAATAAGATCATGTCAGATTACTCCAGCTGAAACAAAAAAAAAAGTTTGAATTGATATGTACATGTAAGGTGATACGAAATAATTATAATAATTAAAAAATTATATTGAAGAAATAGTAAATAAACTATAAAAATAAATACTGATCGGCCGATGGCTTATGTTGACATTCTAGCTGACAGATACCTTGACTGGATAGCCCTGATACACATGTATTGAAGAGGCTCAATAGACTCAATCTTTTTTCTTTGCTGCAGAGTTTGGAGACTTTGGATAATGGCAAGCCGTTTAGTGATTCTTTCACAGTCGACTTGGAAATGACAAAGAAGTGCTACCGATATTATGCTGGATGGGCTGACAAAATTCACGGCAAGACAATTCCTATTGGTTAGTGCAGACTTCTGAAGTGTTTGGTACAGTGTTTATTTTGAATTATTATACTGTAAACCTGAGCTATTTTATGAGCAAACAGCCAGTGAGGCAGAGTTGACAATCTATGATAAAAAACAAGGGTGAGTGCTCTAGTGGCTGAACACAGTTTTTCTTTCTTTGGAGTACGTAACTTACTGTATAATTATATTGCTCTGACACGCCCAAACCGTTGCAGTTGACGGGCTCAAATTTGGCATTTTACAAGATCAGCTACTGCATTTGAATTTTTTTGTGTGTCACGTAAGACAATGTTGCATTACCATGGCAACCTAGTTCATTAAAAATCAACCAAAAAAGTTGAACTTGGCTCAAATTCAGAAAATTCAGTCAATATTTTTTTCATCATTTTTGTACAACAATTGAAACTGGGATAAATTCTGAGATTTTAACACTGAAGTAGTAAAGTTTTAACAGAGGGAATTTTTATTTTTGCAGTTATTTATGTTTTATTGTAATGTCTAGAATGTTTCAAAATTCCTTTGTTAAATTTCAGATTTTTTGTTATCAACAGTTTTCTTGCTTTCTAAAGTACATCCTTGCAAAATTTTTCAAAATTCTAATGATGGGTTTGTCATGCAATAATTAAAATGCGCGGTCGCAGCTTTTTTATCGACTGCGCACGCGCAGCATTTAAATTTTGTTTGTCTCATCTCAGAGCGTGCAGAAACTGTTTTCAGCCTCAAGTATAATAATAATAATAGTTAATATTTCTATGGCGCAAATTAACATTTAAATATGACCAAATGCGCCTTACAAAATTTAATATATACAGTAAAAACCCGCGTATAAGAACCTAGGTTTTTTCAAGTTAGCCTAAACAGGTTCTTATATAAATGGTATTTAGTGTAAAATTAGGCTAACTAGGTTCTTAATTAGGTTCTTAAATTTTGCTCAAGAAATAAAGTAGAATTTTTAAATGATCTAGACTTTAATGCCCAATAACATTATTCTTGGAGGCTTTGGTAAGCAAAATACTATACTATTTTAATCTGATTCTGTTAAAATCAAACTTATACTGTAACCTTCACTATAATTCCCAATAATTCTATATTTTTGAGAATATTATTTTTTCGTTTTTTGAAAATAAGAACCTGTTTTAGAAGTTTAGTCCAAAATGGTTCTTATGTGAAGGGTGCTCAAAAATTAAATTTTAGCCTAACAGGTTCTTAAATGTTAGGTTCTTAAATGCAGGTTGTTACTGTATACAAAGTGAAAGAATTGTCGGTGAATACATGTAGATGATATGGTAAAATGATGAATTAATTAGATTCACCAATTTCTATAAGAACACAGCAGAGTTTCTACTGACAGTATTTATTGCTTATTGTCACCAAGCGTTCTCTTGTTCGTTGTTTTGTTTGCATCTCTGCACTCTGAAAACTGCGACCTTGTACTATGCATGGAGTTAACCATTGATGTGAGATGTGATGATTTTTTCAGATGGTGATTTCTTATGCTATACCCGACATGAACCTATTGGTATTGTTGGTCAAGTTATTCCTTGGAACTTTCCACTCTTGATGCAAGCGTGGAAGCTTGGCCCCGCCCTTGCTACTGGAAACGTGGTAGTAATGAAACCTGCAGAGCAAACACCACTCACTGCCTTGTATGTTGCGTCACTCATTGCTGAGGTGAGATTTTAAAAAAATCACAACATCGATGCAACGCGTATGTAAGTGTTCCGATAAACTGTGCTCATGTTTGAAATCATAGGGTAACACTTTGCAGCAACACAAAGGATTTAACGTATTAATATATTTTTCTCCTGACGACAAAAACAAAAAATGATGGTTTTCATCAGTGTTATGAAAAACTGTCTGTTTGCATAACAAAACACCAAAATTCTGTCGGATAATGTATCAAGTACAAGTAGATGTTTTTGCCTAAAATTATAGTTCTTTTAGCGTTTTTCACAACCGATGTTATTATGTGCGTAAATAATCTTGAGGAAACGATGTAGTATTTAGTATGCTGCCGCCACCTTTGTGTCCCTCTTTGCATGATCACAAATATGGCGGCCATAGAATTGTACAGTCAGTAATTTAAAGTAGATTTATTTCTAAATTACTATCACGCCTGAAAATTTGAAAAATGCGAAAAAATATCTGTCATCCGGGACATCACAAAATTCAAAATGCTTTATCTCCTAAACAAAGTACTGAATTGATACAAAATTTACATAGGGGTTAATGTTCTTTATCTCTAGAATACACGTGTGAAATAAGGAGCTTTGTAGGATATAGCTCTATAGGTCTCTGTAGCATCACTGAACAGTTTGATTTTATAACTCGTAATGATGTTACTGAGATGGTTACCTCCAATATACATGTAGGTGCCTTTTTTAAAAATGAACAGTTAAGAGGGCTAACATATCTTGTGTTTTGTTTTCCAGGCTGGATTTCCTCCAGGTGTTGTAAACATTGTACCCGGTTATGGACCTACAGCTGGAATGGCAGTCGCTGAACACATGGATGTTGACAAGATTGCTTTTACTGGTTCCACGGAGGTAATTATGGGAAGATTAGTTCGATAAAAACTGTCACCAAAATGACAACTAACAGAAGAGAACTTTTAACACTCTAACATATATATATATATATATATATATACAAAAAAATCCTAGTTGATTGAAAGGAATCGGACATTACAAAAAGGCAAAGAGATTTCTAAAGAAAAAACGTTTTCAAAAGGAAGAACGTTAAATGGTTTTCTTCGCTTTCTGAAATGTTTCTTTATTTCAATTCGTTTTTTAGTTGTACTCATTCTTTGCGCTCATAACGAACATTTTCGCTTTCCTTTCTCAAGTCCTTGTGGGAGGCTAAAACAAATAAATAAATAAATGGGAATGTGCTGTGGCATTTCCACAAAATGGCTTTTCACCCAATTGAATCAGTTACAAAGCGTTGGATTTTGGGGTCTGAGGGAGGAAAACCAGAGAACCTGGACAAATAAACTCGGGGCAAGAACGAGAGCCAATTATCGACTATCTTAACAAACATTTGACTGTCCCCGAGTCCGGGAATCAAACCTGGGCCACATTGGTGGGAGTTCCAAGTTATGTTGTATTAGCCGGGTTACTACATTAGCCATGAACATTAAAGTTTCTTAGACCCTTCTGCTATTATTTGCTTCTGTTCACAGGTTGGACATATTATCCAACAAGCAGCGGGCAGAACCAACTTGAAGAACGTTACCTTGGAGCTTGGAGGAAAGAGCCCAAACATTGTCTTTGCCGATTCTGATCTGGACGATGCTATCAGCATGAGTCATTTTGCCCTTTTCTTCAACCAGGGTCAGTGTTGCTGCGCTGGGAGCCGCACTTTTGTGGAAGAACCGATTTATGATGAGTTTGTCAAGAGAAGCGCAGAGAGGGCCAAGAACCGTGTGGTTGGTAACCCTTTTGATCTCAAGACAGAGCAAGGACCACAGGTGACGATTCTTTGATGAAACGTACGAAGCGAAATCGCTAATAAATCGAAGGAATAGTCTTGTAAAGAAAAGCCACCCGGGAGAATGAGTGACCAGAAACGAAAAGCAATACTCAGAATAATGGTCGTTTTCACACTAGAAGACGGACAAGTCGTCTGACGATTTGTTCGTCTAGTGTGAACTTAAGACGGCTTTTGTCCGTCTAGACGACCAAGTCGTCCTTGAGAAATCGTCTTCCTAGACGGACAAATTCAGACAACTTGTACGTCTGAATTTGTCCGTATTCCAAAAGTTGACTTGTCAGCGTATTGCGGTGTGGAGTAGTAATATTATCGTTTTGCTAAAGGTGGACCAGGAGCAATTCGGAAAGATTTTGTCGCTGATAGACAGTGGAAACAAGGAAGGAGCTAATTTGGTATATGGAGGAGCACAACATGGGGACAAGGGATACTTCATACAGCCCACTGTGTTCGCTGATGTTCAGGATGACATGAGAATTGCCAAAGAAGAGGTATGTTTAAGCCTTGTTTTCACTAGCGACGCAAGCACAAGCGCAAGCATAACAGCTCTTATTTCACCGTCAAAACGGCCTTGACGCAAGCATAAGCACAAGCGCAAGCGCTAGCAAAAAGATCAGAATTTTTCCTTTTTTGTGCTTGGCTTGTGCTTGCGTTCGCGTTATGCCGTGTGAAAACGAAACATCACATAAGCACTAGAAAAAATTCACGACATCTGGCCGTGTGTGGTCAATTAAAGTACTCGATTCAGATACTGCGTCTGAGCATTTTGTCGCTATTGAAATCCAGGATTTACAGCAGGAGCTGTATAGTTTTTTGGGAATTTGAAAGGCGAGAGATTGCTAGACAGGCACGTGAGGGAAGAGAGACGCGTGGCCGCCTCGCCCCTTTCGCATTTCCCAAATGCGCGCCCAAAAAATACACAGGCGCCTGCTCCGCAGGCTAAAACAAACAGTTGTTAGCTTATTTTACTGTTCTCGCCTTTCTTTTGGTAGATTTTCGGACCTGTGATGCAGATCATGAAATTCAAGGACATGAATGAACTGATCGAAAGAGCCAACAACACCATATATGGTTTGGCAGCGTCTGTGTTCACCAAGGATATCGACAAGATGAATACCATCGCCTCTAGTGTCCGCGCTGGTACTGTTTGGTGAGTGAAGAATAGCCTTTGCAAAGCGGGGAACTAATTTTTCTTTTAACTGCTGTTTTGTGACAAAATGTAGGGAGCGCCGTGGCCTAATGGTTAGCGCGCTAGACTCCGTGTCGAACGGCCTGGGTTTGAGCCCTGGCCGCGGCACTGCGTTGTGTTCTTGAGCAAGACACTTAACTCTCACAGTGCCTCTCTCCACGCAGGTGTATAAATGGGTACCAGCAAATTTACTGCTTGGGGGGTGGGGGGGGGGGGGTGGGGGTGGGGGTAACCCTGTGATGGACTAGCATCCCATCCAGGGGGGAGTAGCAATACTCCTAGTCGCTTAATGCTACAGAAAGCGGCTGTATGGGTTACTTCGCTCGGACACAGACTTTTCCTTTTTCCTTTTTTGTGACAAAAAAGTTGTCGAGGAAGATATAATCTGGTCAGTGACACAAACTACTCGGTACTAAAAAGAATTTTGTTTTTAACCTGTGACCTTCTGTACACCAGTCGGACACTCTACGATGCCATATCTGCTCTAACTTATGCCGCCATGCCTGGTCTAGGTCTAAACTATGCTCTGATTATTACAGTAGATGAAATTAGGCCTAGCTAAGGTGATTGAATAAAGTTTTTATTTTTTTGTTAGACCTAACTTAGATCCACGCCTAGGTTAGGAATGAGGATTGGCTCATCTATTATAGAAGTGAAAAGAAAAGCCGCACCTAATGTAGTTAAATTTTTCAGGGATTTTGGGCAGATCAACATGGTGATGTAGAGGTGAAGGCTGGGATGTTAATCAGCCAGAGGCTTTGGGTTGGATCCTGGGTAGTGACAGGCCTTTTTTTTTTCTTTTAGAAGAAAACTGAAAAATTTCGATAATAGTGAAAAAAAAAACAAATCGTGTGTCGCTAAAAAGGAAAATGTGCCTCGTAGCACTCAGACTAAATTACCACTGCACCTTGTACGTACTTGCTGACGTTTTCATCACTTTTTTTGTTCATTTTTCAGGGTTAACTGCTACGATGTTCTGCATTCTCAAGCTCCGTTTGGCGGCTTCAAAATGTCTGGACAAGGAAGGGAACTGTGAGTAGTAGCAGTTGTTGTCCTTTTTTTACCCGCTACCACTACTTGATTAGCACTGGAAAAGTACAGTTGTTAAATTCTCTCATTGAGAAAAAAACAAACAACAAAAGAACCTATTTTGTTAGCAATGGCTGTTCATAATGCATTAGTCAATTGACACCCCGGCCCCCCGACCCCCGGGACTTATCGGGGATTTAACGCGTCCAAAGCCGGGATTTAACGCACTTTTAACGGCGCGTTGGCCGCGGTGGGCGGTGGTTTTAACAAAATGTCAGTAGACCGGGGCCATGGAGCGGTGATTTAACAGCACGCGATCACTTAAAGCGGGGACGGCAGCCGGGATTTAACATAAAGGACTAAATGTTTTTCTCAAAATGTTCGTTCTGAGGAATCCCTTCTGAAAAGTCTCCACGCTTCTTCCTTGATATTTAAAGCCTTTCGCGACGCCTGGGTTTGTATTTAATATGTTCACACGATAAAAATAGACTCATTGTACTTGAAATCTGCCATCTTTGTACACTATCGTCTCCAAGAAAGTAGTTTCTGTTTCTGAGATTTCAGCCGTGAATCATATCATAGGGTGAAAGCTGTTTACCTTTAGAAGAAATTCTTCTATTTTGTCACTTCTTGTGTCCGTCGTCAATAAATCGTTTCCAAAGGATAGGCTTATTGCTACTTGTCTGAGTATTTCGTTTTCTATTTTGGCCGTGAAGATGACAGCGGAAACTGCGGCGATTGTCGTGCCCATGGCTGTTTGATGTGCTTAAAGATAATCTTTTCCATTGAATTGGAACGAGCTTTCTTGAAAGATCACACTGAACAACTCTCTTAACGAGTACGGCAGGGCCGTAGCTAGCCAGAGGCAAGACGAGGCACTTACCTCGTCTAGATTTTAACCCAAATTTAATAACAAATTTTTTTGTTGGGGAAATGATCCCAAGTTAAAAAAGATTTATTTCTCTCAAGAAATACCTTAAGAAAAATCTTGAAGAAAGAGTTTCAGGACTTCTAGATTTCAAAATTTTCTGAAGGGCATGCCCCCAGTTCCCCCTAGCAAGATCTTGCCTCTTCTATGGTAAATGCCCTGTACGGGAGGGTTTCCTTGATGAAATTCTCCGTATGCTTCGCATACAGTGTTAATGAGAAAAGGAAAGCTTTTTTTAGGCTGTTTGGGCATGGCACTGTAATCTTCTCAATCAAGTTATTAAAGTCTGTCGCATGAAGCTTGTCGCTGTGCTATCGGCTTAAGTAGATGGTCAACAAAAGCTGAAATACGTTCTGTAGGGCAATCACACCCCGATATTATGGGTCTTTCGGCAGGTGTGTTCATAATGGCTAATTATGGGTTTTAAATTTGACAACTTTGTTTCTCTGACCACGAAAAACAATTTTTTTAATAAGTTTTTGGCGGAAACAAACTACATCAGGTTTCTTTCCGACCTCGTAACTATACATGGACAATAAATGAAAGAAATAGATATTTCAACTTCGGCCACGAAATCAAGATTTTTGTCCGTTTTTTTTTTCCTGAAAGTCGATTCGGATGCCCCCGCTATGCGGGGTTTTTAACAGACGTCTAGGCCCCTAGGTTGGGGAAATAGCCCGGGTTTTAACACTTGGTAAATGTTAAATTCCCCGGTAAGTCCCGGGGGTCGGGGGGCCGGGGTTTCAATTGACTGATGCATAATGTCTAGATTATTCATTATTGCCCTTCTGTAGTTCCATGGCCTTGAAAACAAAAATTAACAAATTTTGGACTACGTTAGTGATACAACGATATCAATATCTTTTCCAGCTCATTTTAATCTTATTAATATCTTTCACTAGGGGTGAATATGGTCTGGAGCAGTATTCTGAGGTGAAAACGGTAAGTAACAAAACATATGTTTTAGATATAGAGGGAACCGGGTGGCACCCGTGTAAATAGGATATTATATATATTTTTTAAATGTATTTGAGTGCCGATAGTTGGTAATACTGCCAATACACCAAGTCTCCTTGGATATTTACCCATTCAAAGTTAAGGAAATTTGGGAGGGTTCCCACGGGCAAAGAAAATTCTTGACCTCGGTGGGATTTGAACCCACGACCTTCGGATTAGTTCTACCGACGCTCTACCGACTGAGCTACGAGGCCAGACGGGAGCAGGTCGGGGTAATTTAGATAGTGAATCGCGGTAAGTATACAAGCGATGTAGATATAGTTAGAACCGCATGGCACCCGTGTAAATAGGATATTAAAGATGAATTCCAGTCCGTACTGCGCAATCTCGGCTGCAATGTTTATGCGAGCCCACCACGAAGGAATGTTTACAAGCAAAACTAAAAATTCCACGACAAACTTACGTTTTTCTTCATTATTTACGCCAGATATCCTTGCAGAACAAATAATAACGAGTAGAAGAACCTTGACGCTATTTCAAACCGACGTTTTAGCTCATCGGAAATCCTTGAACGAAACGAACTGTAATGGCGGACTAAAAAACTTCATGTATGCTGTCACCAAAGTGTAACGTTTCAAACCCCGAGTCTGCGCAGTACGGACTGGAAATCAGCTTTAAATATTCTTTTTTAATGTATTTGAGTGCCGGTAGTAGGTGCAAAATGTTTCCCGAATTACCACGAAATACTGAAATGCGCTTGTTTGCTGAGACAGTTTTCTATAATTACCATTGATTATCTTTTAATGATATTTTTTGTTTGTCCTGTCAGGTAACAATCAAGCTCCCACAAAAGAACTCTTAGACAACGACAGTCTCAGAGAGGAAAAGAATGAAAAGCTTCCAAGTAGTGATACGGACCTATTGCGTGCTAAAAACATTACTAGAAAGGCAATTTATACTAAATAATTATAGTCCTTAAACTCCAAGCTGCTAAAACCTAAGTATCTTAAAGCGTGTTCAGTTAGTGAAAAGGTAGGAATTGGATTCCAAGCAATAAAAGGTTTTTTGAAGAAGGAATTTTGACCAGGATGTTCCGACCATGTTTTTAGACGCTTAGGAAAGAGCTGGCATCCTGTAAATAAAATTGATCCCAAATTTTTCAAGTCCATTCGTAATCTGTGTCGATCAAGCCAGTGCAAGAACGGTTGACATGGCAACGTACGTCAGCGGGAAATCTAACTGTTGCCATGCCAACTGCCATTCAAGCGTTGAAGGTTTTGGCTGGTTAGATCAAAAGGAAACCCATTAGAAGGCTCTTGAAAACATTTCAAAACTTTCAAATCTAAACCGTTTTTGATTAGCCCGATACGGTGCATGACTGTCAAGTTTTACTTTGTATCCAGACCAGTTTGTGTACGATAATCGTTTTAATAGCAGGGCCTTCTTAGCTTAAAGTAGAGTAATGAATGCTTACTAGATAGTAGAATTTCAGTAATGAAAACAAGCATGCTTGCTATAGGGAAGCAAACAATGTATTTATAAAATAATCGCACTTACCCATAATAAATGCAAACTTCGTTATTTAATAATCTTTGTTTGCTTGGTGACTCTTTGTTAACAACCTTATTATAGGAAATTAACGCTCCATGAAATTAACGCAAACTATCAAAATTCGCGTTGATCTCCAAGACCTTAGTTTAATTCCAATACAAATACTGGATACTGTCCGTAGACATAGAAACTAGGACTGAAACAATATCCTTCCCTTCTCTGTACACCATTTTTCAGTTTCAACAATATAAAAGCCTTAAAAATATGTCTTCTGCAATATATTCAGTTTATTCTTACTTTCAGGAGAGCGGTAAAGCAGCCAAAATATCTTTAGAGACGTAAAAAATGGCGTTTTCGACCCGTTTACTTTCTTCATATTGAAACATTTTCCCATCCCTCGCGTTAATTTCCTTTATTCAAAATAAATTTCCCGCCAATTCGCGTTAATTTAAGTCGCCTTAATTTCAAAGACCTTAATAATTGGGAGCGTTATATAATTTTCTATAATAAGGTAGGTTTAAACACAACCCACTAAACCCAAGGAAGGAAACTCAACGAATAAAAAAGTACATGGGTAGTTAACCATTTCACCTCCAGAGTCGATCCTTGTAGCAGTAAAAGTGGTTCTTAGCTTTGAGTCAGTATTGTTAGCTGCTTTTCTAGATTTCATAATTCACCTAGGTCAAAGTGCTCTTGAACGAGCATTCCTTTGGTGGGTACTAAGACGTCAGAGTCATTTTGTACACACTGATAGAACGGGAGTTTTTTTCAGGCAATGAAAAGTCCACGACCGATAAAATATTTGGACCGACAGGCTGGTTACCCACCATTACAAATGCCCGACGTCAACTTTGCGTCTAGCTAAAATTAAAATGGAATCATTTTGTCATTTAACAGGATCCCACAAATAGTTCTCCGGGTTTGTACGGGTTTGTTCCTGGAAAGTTCCGTTATTTAAACTCAAGTAACAACTGAATTCTCAGAACTAACATTATAAGAAATGTACAGACAGTAAGGAGAAATAATATTGTGATCTTGGGAGTGAAAGGGGGTTAATGCGACGGTGAATTTGGAGTCCTGGTAAAATCAATCTGAGTCCTTGAAAAGTCCTGGAAAAGTACTGAGGAATTGTTTGTTTGAAAGGGTACGAACCCTGTTCTTGACGACAGGTTTTCAGACCTAGTGTATTTGCCCACCCCGATGAAATTTAGCTCTCTCCCCCCCCCCCCCATCTCTGACGCAATGAGTCGTGGAAAACTTTCGTCAAAGTGATGAAGCGATTCTTTTTTCTTTCTTCCTTTTATTGGATGTATTGAACTGAGTAAATGATTTGTTCTTGGAAATGTTATTATTTGCCAGTTCGACGTTTCTATTCGAGCTCCTAGCCACTTTGTTGATTACGACGCATTGCATTGTGGTCATTGTGCAAAGGGGAAGGGTGCGGGTAGGGTATGGTGGGGGAGGGAGGGAGGGAATGACATCTCAAGTTACAGCACTAACTACCAAAAAACCCTGGGAACAAGGTTAGTGACGGAACAAAGCGGTACAATAACAGATCGAGGGATCAACTTGGAAGGTACGGAAATTAAATATCTTTTATCTAGTTACAAGTTCTTTTCTACCTTTGCTAGAACTTGCTGTTTCGTTTTAGAACACACTGCCCCACAAAGGCATGTTATAATATCATGGATGCCGGAGAGCCAGTTGAAAGAATATTTTAATTTGCTGGGTCACGCTAGCGCTGTTATTAAAACTTCAAGTCTACAATTTAGATATTGTACAAACAAGTCGAGTATTGACCGCAAGTACCTAAGCTAACTGTAGGCTAACTGGAGTGCTATTATGAAAGGCTAACCAATGTGTTATTTAGGCTAACCGAAATAGCTCGCATGACTGACGCTGGCTCGCACTGAGATTGTCCGGAACCCAATCGAACAGAGTCCCCTCATGTACAGTAGGCTAATGTTCTACCACGGAACTTGCTAATCCGTTTAGAGTTAGCTAATTTAAAGGTTAATATATCTGATCTAAGTTTCAGTTTTTTTTAATCGTCTCTCGCCACAGGAATAGCTTCTTTGAATTTTGACCATGGCCTTTCGTCTTCCTCTGCGGTCGCTGTCTCGAGTTGTTGCCCGGAGGCGATTTCTTCCATCAAGTTCAATTAGCAGATTCTCTTATGCCACGCTGGCAGAGGTAATGTAATCTTTCATCTTTATTTTGCATGATTGTAGCCGTATTTCATGTTACACGGGGATGATAATTCGTAAGAATATAGCTGGAAAGGACTTCACCTTGAATGAAATGCAATTAAGGCCCGGGTCGCACTTGGGACAAAATCGGGACAAGTTTATTTTGATAACCAAAAAAACTGTCAGATTCCTGTCATCAGTTGACCACGCCAAGTGCGACCTACTTGTCCCTACGCGGACAAAAACTTGTCCACGGAGACAAATCTTCAAAGAAGCCGTCGTCCTGCCTCAACGCAGGACTTTTTACGAACACAAACAAAAATTGTTTTTCTTGTGACAAAAGTGTCAATCAGTTCAGTGATCCTTAAAAAATTGTTCGCTTCACATTTTACTGTCTAGTCTGATGAATACGAATTCAAGCGGTTTTCGACCGAATATTTTCGTTATTTGGGAAAAGAGCCCTCGCCAAGATAATTCAAATGAAAGAAAATATCGGTATACATGTAGGCTAGGGCAACTGTTCTGTAGCCGCAGTCCGAATCATGATGCACACCAAGTTGCTCATCAAACTTTCCGCTTTATACGGCGGCACGCTTTCTTTTATATGAGCTTCCTCATCGTTACGAACGCTCGCATTAAGAAGATAGAAACAAAAAATTGCGTTGATTTGATTCAATGCGACCGGTTTGTCTCTCCCTTTTGAATGTTATTTTTGCTGCGAAATTAACACAGTATCAAGTGACGGGTAATTTTGTGTGTCCAAGTGCGACCCTAAATACAACAATTCAAATTGTCTCGGACAAGTTCCGAGACAAACATTGTCCTCAACATCTTGCAACATTTCAAATGTTTGTCTCAAGTGCGACCCGGGCCTAACCTTTCAATTGCAAGCGTTTTATTTTTTTTCATCCGGTCACGAAAATTTAATTTGGCTTGGTACAATTTGTAAATACCACAGATTAGTAGCTACTGTGGTATAAAGTAACATGTAGCAAATACGAGAGGAAGATGTTAAATAATAAAAGAGATATTTCTTGTTGAAAAAAGTAAAATTTACACACTGTTTGCATATTAATCGGCGTGAATCATTATATAATTATAATAAATTTAATGCTTTGTTGCAGCCATCGAGATGTAGACAATGATCAAATTTAAGACTATCTTGAAAGTAGTTTTCCGGTGAGATGTGATGAGCCTTTAATCTATTTTGTAGAATTGCCTGGCATCAATTTCACATTTTTTCACAAAACTCCATACAAATAGATAGCTTTAGCTTAGAAAGACAAAGTCGGCTAACAATGTTTACATCGTTGTTGCCACCCAATTCAGATCATGTGATAATTTTTTAGGAGGTTACAATTGTTCTGTTTGTACATGCTTGAATGTAATCAGTTGTGTGTGACAAATTGCACAATTATAACCTTCCAACTGAATCAACAGGTGTTCTGTCAAATTGGTTGGCAACAAGAATGAAAACACATAATTAGTTAATATTTCTATCTGTTATTAAATGAATATTTCTATTCTTGATTGTTGCCTGCATGGGAATGGGCGGAGGCACTGAACCATGATGTCACGCAAAAGTCATGAAAACCTTTACCGGAATGGTTCGATTTAGCGCCCTCCTTCCAATAAGCGCCCCCTTCCGAATAAGCGCCCCCCTTTGAATGTGTTTTTGTTATTGAGCGCCCCTATTCCAATAAGCGCCCCCATTCTAATAAGCGTCCCCATTCTTATAAGCGCCCCTATCTAATAAGTGCCTCTATTGTGGATAACTGCCTCTACTGAAGTCATTGTCGTCAAATTAAACTTATGAACATTCACCCTACCGTACATGTATATGTTAACTGCAAAAAGGAACAATTCTTTCCAAAGTAAATGAAATTTCAACAATTGGTTACTGTTACAGTTCTGTTATTGTTAGTTATTTTAATATTTATTAAAGTTTTGGTTTGAACATTTGGTGGTTTCTCAAAAAATAAATAAGTGCCCTGTCCTGAATAAGCGCCCTGTTTCGAATAAGCCCCCTCCCTTGAGGTTCCAAAAGTAAATAAGCACCCCGGGCGCTAAATCAAACCATTATCGTATGTTGAAATGTGTTTACACTTTCCAAGCCCTCCAAAAAGATGAGGTTTTGCATAATTTTATAAATTGGCTACTTAAACATGTTGATATTAAGGGGGTCCTTGTTAACTACCAATTTGTTGCTAAGCCAGGAAGGTTACTAATTTCTAGTTTCCTGAACCTCTTGATTTCTCAAAGCAATTTTGTTTCCGCTAGATGTTCAAGAAATCAGGATTCTACCATACTTTTTTCTTTTAATTGGATTATTTTTGCACCTTTGGCCCCTTCCCCCCCCCCCCCCCCACACACACACACACACAAAGAAAAAAGATTGTCACTGTGGCACCTAAAATTATTTTAATTTAATACAAAGTAATGGCTTTGTTGATTTTACAGGTAAAGATTGATGACAGCCCCGAAGTGAGATACAACCAGGTAGATTATTTTGGAGTTCTTTGCATTGGTATACTTTATAAATTGTTGACTTCATTTTTAGGGAGGCAGCGTTGAGTGGTTAGAGTGCCGGACTTGAAATCCGGAGGTCACGGGTTCAAGTCCCGTTCTGACCACTAGCTGGTGTTGTTTTCGGTAGCCCCGAATTCAACTTGTCAGCTACGCTTGTAAATAGCCAACTGGTCTGCCTCCTGCCAGTTGGGATTCTTAATCATGTTTCATTCATTAACAATATTTATTTCAGAGTTAGTTTACATTGGCCCTGAAAAGCCCCATTCGGGGAGAGGTCAATTACATGCATATTTTTTTCATAATTGTTTTATTTTAGCAGAAATGTAGCAGCTCTCATAATTAAGCTTGTGATTCTGCAGACCCTGTAGTGTAGCAGTTGCTATTACTTTGGGGCTTGGGGCATTACTCCTGTTATTTGTTATATTGTTCTTGTGAGACCTTGCAAGAGCTACTACTCGACGTCATTTTGGGTACTTACTGTAGAGTATAAGGGGTCACTAATGACAGTGGAGTCTTTGGAAATAATGAAGCGTTAAATACACCAAATTGGCCGTATTTGTCCCCCCCCCCCCCCCAGTGTATGGCTTGACCAAAAAAAAACGGCTGAGATTCCGATTGGGAGGGGGGATTAACGATTTATAACGATAATAATAATTATGGAATTCTGAGCACATGGGGAGATAATGCATTTTGTGCATTTTGGAATTTCCGAAGACAAGGGGGGGGGGGGGTGAAATATGGACGTCAACCATGGTTGGGTATGGATATTTTCTGGAATCCCTAGCAACGAGTATATGATTTTAATGAGGACCTATAATTTATGTATTTTTCATTAATTGATAGAGACTTTAGATTTCTTGCAATGCCGTGGTGAAAAATTTTCAGACAAAATTTCCTGCCAAAAATTTCCAAACAAGAAGTTAAGTCTTTCAGGCCCCCACCCAGCACTCCTCTCTCGTTACAATATTTCAGAGTACAATTTTTTATAAATTCTGATCAGCAAACAAATAATCAGCTTAAAATAAACAAAAGTACTTACCAATAGAGAAGAAATCAGTGCAGTTACTCTGTTGTGTCTGTAACGTTACATTACTGATATTTTCCATGTGTAGGTTTTTATCAACAACAAGTTTGTGGACTCTGTCAGTGGCAAGACATTCCCCACATTTAACCCAGCAACAGGAGAAAAAATATGTGATGTGGCTGAAGGAGACAAGGTACCCCACTTGTATACTGCTGTTTTGAGAAAGGTTGCCCAAAGGCATACATAACTATGCCTTAAAAGGTAGTCTGGGAAATAAATGTAGTCGATAAATGCCTCGAATAACGAAATAATTAACAATTATGATTTATCCTGCATTATCGCCTGATACAATTAGCCGATGAGGCCATAGGCCAAGTTGCTAAAATCAGACAATATCTTGCAAGATTGAGCAGATTATTCGACAATTTTTCAACAAAAAACATTTCGCTGCTAGATTAACTGTGGTTATGCAGTACTTTGCAATTCTTTCCCCATTCTTGGCAACCCACCTATGTCACAGAATATCTGTTAAATTGTACAGATGAGGGATAACGGCTACGCATCATTTAATTGGTTTACATTGGTTTCCGAAAAAAATTTACTTTGCGACTTTTCAGTGAGTAAATCTCAGTACATATATAATAAATAACAAATTGTTATTTATTATATATGTACTGTATAACATTCATTCTTATCAGTTCTGATGAAGGCAACAGAAAAGTTGCCGAAAATTTAATTTTAACATTTTAAAGGTCAGATACAACCATATTATTTTTTAATTCTTAACATTTCGACCATGTATGGGCAAGGTGCACATTTGTTGAATAATAATTTGGGATATGAAGCTCAATGTGGATGAGAGACTTTGGGCTCAAATCTGAAGATATTCTGCAAGATTGAGGAGGATAATTGTCTCATTTTCAAAACTTGTCAACAAAAATACTTAACAGCTAAAAACAGTGTGCTTTATTTATTTTGTGCAGTGGTTTTTAAGCTAGACTAATGGAATGAATTTTGGCAACTTACAATGATCACCAAAAATTTGTCTAAGGTACTCAAAAAGTGCAGAGTGTCTCAACACTTGTAGCGCCCATTGTATATACATATCTCAGCCAGAATATAAATAAGAAAAATTCTTACTTAATCTCTACTTAAATGTAAGCTGATCTTTTAAAAGCACCACGGGATTTTGATCATGAGCGCTGTCCCCAGGGTGGGGATTTTGATCGTATGTGATGCCCCCAGGGTAGGGATTTTGGTCATTTATAGAAGGTTTGAAGGACATCTGACCACCTTTCATGGGGATTTTGACCAATTATTTTGTCCCGGGGGTGGGGAATTTGACATTTTTTTATTTTTTATAGAAAATGTCAAAATCCCCACCCCTTGCCCGACCCCCCCCCCCCTCGGGCTTAACATTGATAGGTGCATAACTTAACAAGGAATTAAAAGGTTACCCTATGTGTATTTATAATTAATTATTGCGCTTTTCAGTGAAATGCGAACTCTGAAATTTAATCCTCAACCAACGGTTTACGCTTTTCGCTGCCGTCAATCATCTTTGCGGACCTCTCGGGAAACAGACGCTCACTTCCCCTGGGTCAAAAGGTCACGTCTCTCGACTGTGATTGGTAGATTTCGATCCATTTTGTTTGTTTCTGTTTTTCATGGTTCGCTAGCTGTTGCCATAATCATGATTGACGGCAGCGAAAAACGCAATCATTAGTTGGATTTTGAATTTCAGAGTTCGCATTTCACTGAAAACCGCAATAAAGTTTTATTTCTACTTTAACAACAAATTTAATCAAAACTTAACCACCACACATTTCGAACTTAACATGTAAAGTTCTATATAACGTGTCTTCTTTCCAACTTTGGCGAAGAAGAGAGAAATTTTATCAAGAATTTTCGCAAGATTCGATCACTATCAAAACATTCAAGTGTGGATATTCATAAAATAAAAACGATTTTAATTTCATGATAATTTATATAATAAGTAAATGAAATTCTGGCATAATTCACGGAGCTGTTACGGTAACTGAAAAGAAGACACACTAAAACATCGATCTACAACTGCACTGCATCGACAATTTACCATAAAGTCGCCACACTTTGGTTTAAATGAAGATATATAAATGTAAACTTTACGTGTTTTTGTCTATAACGAAATTTTATGAAAGGACTATCATTTTATACACAAACAAAACGAGAACTTACCTTTTTTAAAATACCTCGAACTGCCGTTTCGTCAACCAAATGTGCTGCTGGGCCGAAGTCGTTTTCGCAGTCTTTCATACGTTTTTGCAGTTCTTTTTCGGCCTCGCCACTTCAAAATGCAGACAAGAATCGTCTACTTCGTGTAATAAGCGTTATCAAATACAAGGCCCTTAAAAACTGTTTATCTTCATCAACTGTTGTTGTTCAGTGCGCGTGCGTACAGTACAGTCGAAGAAGGCTTGAAGAAATCTTGCAGACTGTCCACGATGTGGCTCGAATTAACACGCAACTTTGAACAACTCTAACAAAGAAGTTTTTTTTCCTCACGATAGGGCCGAAATGTAAGCGTTCAATCAACGAAACAACTTTTTTTTTCAGTCCGTAAGCTTATGTTTGTGAAGCGAAGTTTTTCAGCACTCAAACTCACCGCTTGCGTAGCTTGCGAGATGGCGTGTACTCGGTCCCACGTGACTTAACTCAGCCAATCGTATTGCTCAGTTAACGACCTTGGCGGGAAATGCTCGTGACCACGCTCCTAACATCTTCTCTTCCGGTGTGGTCTGTGGCAAAATTCAACAAATTTGGACTACCGTATCTCGCTTCTACCGACTACTACTGAACAAAAACAGAGATGAAATCGCAAAGCAACTTTTCAAAGCTTGATTACAAGCATTATAATGCTTTAAGGTCGCGGGGGACACCTTAGGTTCATCATTATGTATTTATTAAAAGCGTATGCACGACGTACAACGACTGACATCGACAACTTTACGAGATATTTATGACTGAATAAAGATATGGGCGCGTGCGCGTGATTTGAAAAATATCCCTGTTTCTTTGATATTTTAACCAATTTAAAGCGCTGCATTTTACGTTGTATAATAGGAGGTCTATGAGTTAGTTTTCATTCAGATTTGAATATTTCTGCAACTCAAAGTAATCACAATAATATTCGGCATAAACAATCGTGTCCTTTCTAAAAACGCATTGTTCTCACCATGAAAGCGTGCGTGAATATAATTACCATACAATTACATCTCTGATCGTGTTTTGGTCGGGACACCTTCGGAAATTTCAAAGTTTGAACTTTTCCGACAATTTTGTGGCAGAGAATACAGCGCGGATACAAAACTTCATTACTTGTCACTGCAGATAGGTAAACTATGAATTCTGTAGTGTGTCATAACAAAAGCGGAATTTTAAAAGAGCGGTTTTAGTAAGAGGTAGAAGGCATTAAATTCAAATTTGCTCATTTAAGGTGATTCCACGGAATTGCATTGCGCATCCTTGCTGCGCATACGTTTTAGCGTCATTTAGGGCGCGCACGAGCGCGCGCGCACACAGAACACTACGAGATTCCCTTCAGCCTACGCTCGGTAGGGAAAGAAATGGTCGTTGTCTCTTAAACGAGCACGGTGACCCCCATTTTTTAATGCATTAATTTAAATGTCATACGGTTGTCTACAATATAACGCGATTTAAAGAAAAGTTTAAAATTCTACATTGAGATATTTTAATTTTAATGCCGTAAAAAGCACGTTTTGAGGTAGTGCCGTTAACGTGCGCAGAAAGCAAAATCTTTAATTTCTTTCGTTATCTTAATTCCTGTACAATAAGAATAGTTTTTAATATAAGATCAAAGTCTATTTTGTTGAAATAGACTAATACTTTAATGCAAAAATGAATTTTTTTCTAGAAACAATGTTTCCCCATTCGAATTACTAGGGTTCCTAATATCTACCTCGCGGGTCGTATATTTACTAATAATGCGCATCCATTTTACACAAAAACTAGCGCGGTGACCCCCATTTTTTATTTCATTTTTTTTAATGCTCATAACATAATTGTAACCTAGACCAAGTTTCAGAAAATTTTTAATACTCCTTCTATTTCAGTGGAATCACCTTAAACCTCCATAACTTGCTGGCAAACTTTGACTGATTGATCTTTGACAAGATCACAGTGCGCTGTCTCATACTCGTTCCGCAAACTCTGCCACAAAATCATGTTCTTCCCAATTTGGCAGTAACGTGGCTATAACATCGCTGTTGAGTGCAATCTGCCAAATAAAAGATTACATTCGTAATCGTTCATCATTTCTTTATGTCTCTGTAAAATTTGAGCTAAATCGCACCCATAACAGCCGAGAAATAAGCGTTTTAAAAGGTGCAGGTCAAGCAAAATTTCGCTTCATGAATTTATTCATACGTAGGTATCCCCCGCGACCTTAATAATGGTCTCCTGTGCTTTAAGAATGCTCAAAAAAGCATCACCCTCTTGAAGCTAGTTTAAGAAATCAAGATTCTACTGTACTGTAATTGATGGAAAAGGGAAAGTTGGCATTCAAGTCTAGAGGCCCATTAGCCTAGAGCTTTTCCCAGTTTCTGTAGCAATAAGCAACTATGAGTATTTCTACTTCTCCTACGCCTGGAAGGGATGCTAGTCCATTAAGGGTTACCCCCCCCCCCCCCCCACCATTAAATTTGCCGGTACCCATTTACACACCTTTACACAACACAGTACCCCGCCCAGGGCTGGAACCTGGACCACTAGATTCATTGTTCAATCTTGTCCTTAGAGGTCACGATCCTTCTGGTCAGAGACCCTGAACTGGGCTTAAGACCTAAAGCCTGCCAAGAAAGAAGGCCAAATTTTATTGGCTGTTGAAAACTTCTTCATTTCATTCACAATCTCTGACGAAATTCCCGATTCCGGTTTTTGAATCTCCTAGAGCCGTTGCGTCTCCCTAAAATTTAATTGGCATCATTCTTAATCTGATATTTAGGCCGATGTTGATGTTGCTGTTAAAGCAGCCAAGGAGGCTTTTAAACTTGGCAGTCCTTGGAGAACAATGGATGCGTCAGAACGAGGGAGACTTTTGAACAAACTGGCAGACTTGATGGAGCGTGACCAAGCCTATCTTGCAGTAAGGGTCTTAAAAAGGAATTTAGCAAACCTTTTACAACATTAAGCCTATTTTACACATGTACATACGCATGACACAAACACAAATGCAAATTCAAGGGCTTAGATGCCATGTTTACACATGTGAAGTAAGACCAAAGAAATAAAGGGCGGCATGCATTTTTTTTTTTTTTCATGATGGCAGACAAGTGTCCACTAATGCGCTTTCATTGGGCCTGCGTTTGTGTTTGCATCGCTCATGTGAACAAGGCTAGATACCTTCTTAACCTACATGTAACTCAATTAGTATTTTGTCATATCAGTTTTATTGTAAAGTTTGTTAAAATGTTTCGATGAATGAAAATCTGATTTGCTAGCCTGTGAATGCAACGGCATCTTTGTGCTCCGGCCGCTATGGAACAAGCGGTCGGAGCGCGGAGAGGCAGCTGTATTTGCAGGCTACCGAACTGCATGTGCTGCTTTTTTTAAAGTCAGATTGTAGCATTTGTTTTTAGATATATGATTGTTGTCAATTTTCCGGAGTTGTGTGATGTCGTGGTAATGTAATGACGCAGATGAACTGATCTCCGAGTGGAAATAAAGATGAAGTCAGATTCTTCCAGCTGCACAAAAAAAAAAAGTTTAAATAACAGTATAGAGGATCTGTATCTTAAGGCTAGCTGATACAAAATATGCTACTGACAGCTCATGCTCACATTCCAACTGACAGAGTACTTGACTGGACAGCCCTGATACACATGTAGTCAAAGATCTTCAATATACTATTTCCTTTTTTGGCTGCAGAGTTTGGAGACTTTGGATAATGGCAAGCCGTTCAGTGATTCTTTCTCAATTGACTTGGAAATGTCAAAGAAGTCCCTCCGTTATTATGCTGGCTGGGCTGACAAAATTCACGGCAAGACAATTCCCATAGGTTAGTGCAGACTCTTGTTGTGATTGGATCAGTACTGTGTGTACCATTTTTTACTTTATACTATGAGCCCGGGTTTTCTATGAGCAAACATTAATTCAAAAAGGCGCAACGGCTGAGTTGACTTTAACGTTATTGTTTTAGTAGTCACTCTTAAGGATTGCAATAAAATGTACCGTTTCACGTACATGCAATCCAGAAATCAGGAATAATTTGTTTTCTTTTCAAAGCATGCTTCAGAAAGTTCTTTCGTCGAAGCGATTAAAGAATTAGATAAACTTCGGTAATTTCTTGACATTCTCTGTCTTTGCTATTCTTTGAACGCACGATTTTGGAGTTAAAATATTAAAAAAATCTCTGTTTACTGCTATAAATTTCGCTGAAATCTCAGCCTCGTCTTGGAAATTACCGAAGTTCTTTTCAAAGCAATGCTCTTGATAATCTGTCAGTGACAGTGGCGGTGCTAGGGGAAGGGTCCGGTGGGCCCGGCCCCCACCTTATTTTCAGGCCAAACCAAGGCGTGTAGGGCTGAGAAAAAAATATTTTCGAGAGCGGGCCCCCTCTTATTCTTGGAGTCTGGATTATCGATCCCCAGTTACCGGAAGGTCTGGATCCGCCGCTGAGTGAGCAGAAAACAGCGGGAGAATAATGAATCAATCCGATTAATTTTGTTAGCATCTCTGAACCGTTTTAATTGTGACCTTTTGTACAAATTATAGTTTAATCAATGATTTAATGCGATGATTCTTTTAGATGGTGATTTCTTATGTTATACCCGCCATGAACCTATCGGTATTGTTGGGCAAGTTATTCCTTGGAACTTTCCACTCTTGATGCAAGCGTGGAAGCTTGGCCCCGCCCTCGCTACTGGTAACGTGGTAGTAATGAAACCTGCAGAGCAAACACCACTCACTGCCTTGTATGTTGCATCACTCGTTGCTGAGGTAGAATACTGAAAAATACATTCAGTCGACCCAATAAATGTTAATTTGGTAGGTTGTATAGTGTGATCGTCCGGGTGAGAGTAGTTCTGAGAATAACTGTTGTTGGTGACTGACGTTTCGACAACCTGAGCAGACTGAAGTCATCTTCAGAGAAAAAGTCATCTTGACTCTAAAGATGACTTCCGCTGAGGTTGTTAAAACGTCATGATCAGCCACCAACAACAGTTCTTCTCAGAACTACTCTTACCTGGACGATCCCACTATACGACCTACTGATACTCCTGAGTTCAAACCATTTACTATAAAAGTTAATTTCAAAGTTAAATCAAACATGCCCTCTTTATGTGCAGTGTGTATTTGTATACGTAATTGGACTATATGCTGTCCAATTTGAAAATAAGTTGATGAAAAAATTCCGAGGGCAGCCAATTTGGCTGTCAGAGGAATTTTTTGAATCTTATTATTTCCAAATTGGACAAGCATGTAGTCCGGTTACATATTAATTATATAGCTTGTAGTCAGTCAGTCCAGCGTTAAACAATAAACTTATGTCCAGAACAGGAAAAACATTCAAAAATAGTAGGCATATCACAGCACATGCAACTCACTCAAAGCATTGTCTTTACAACAAAAACTTAAACAAAACAGTGCAATTTTTTTCACCTGAGTTTGCGAAGCTTGCTACAAAGTGAGTGAAAACACTACATCATTCAATGAAAGTCGTAAACAAAGTGTCCGAAGAGCTTTACAACTTCTTGAATCTGACATACTCCTTTCCACTATCTCGTTCGTACTTCATCGCCGTCTTTTCCTTTTCGAATTTCAGCATAAAATGACAGAGAATTGCATGAGCTCATGGCGATGAATATCTGACAGATTTCTTGCTTCGCTTCGCTGGACTTACGTTTACCCAAGTTTTGTACTATTGGAGGTTTTTCCTCTTGGTTTTTGCTTCTTAGTGTAGCTAGCTCCTCTTCTGAAAACATAGAAAATTTTTCTTTGTTGTAACTATTGCTGAAAAGCTCAAAAGGAATGGAAAAACGTAGCAAACTTGCCTTATAAAATTACGCCATTGTCGACTAACAATGCGACAAGTTTACAGGGCTGACGCTATGCTTTTTGCTTATGTTGTTTTTTCTTCAATTTGATTGGCTGGGACAAAACTGTCCAATTTTTCTTATATTGGACAGTTTGTGCATTGTACCTGAAAGTCCTAATTGAAACTATCCAAATTGAATCCCAAATTGGACAGTTCTCAGAAATTAAGGAAAAATAGCTGCGCGGACAATATAGGATTAACTGACAGCTATATAATTAAATGGCTAACAAATAGTTGATTCATGCAAATGTGAGTCTGACCTTGCAGCAACACAAAGGATTTAACCGGTATTTTACTCCTAAAGACAACAGCGTTTATTATAACTGCCTAGCTTTATAACATGTCCTGTGTATTTATTTTTCAGGCTGGTTTCCCTCCTGGTGTTGTAAACATTGTACCTGGTTATGGACCTACAGCTGGAATGGCAGTCGCTGAACACATGGATGTTGACAAGATTGCTTTTACGGGTTCCACGGAGGTAACTTTGGGTAGATTACAATCAAGCCTCCAAAGGGAGGGAGGGTGGGTATTACAAATTTCGAACTAGGTTACAGTAACACAAGAAAGCGATACAACTAGCAAATGATGCTAAAGTTCATTCCATAAACTTTTATAGCCAGACAGTTGTCTGGATTTAGGCCAATGGCAAATAGTGTACCATAGAAAGCAAGGATCTCATGCAGGCTTAAATGAGACACGAATAGAGATATTCACAAGAATAGCCATACAAAATGCATGATATAATTGTGCTAGACAGTGTTGCAACATTTATATCTAAACGGCCATTGTAATCATTGCCCTTTTGAGACAAGAAAAGCGTACAGTTTCATTGCGTTACATTACACAATCAAAATAAACATTAACGACCCCGCAGGGGCCACGAGCGTCTCGCTCCATTAACTGCGCTTTAATGTTTGGCCTTAAAGCTTAATTTGATCAAAGCTGTCTCCAAAACGACCCTACCAGTCACAGAAATCGAAGAGAACTCGTAACACTTTTATTCTTAGAAAAGTCCATGGTTGAAGGAAACAGCATGTTACAACGAGTTTTTAAAAGGAGAAAGCGTTAAATTGGTTTCTTCGCCTTAAATTTCGTTCCATTTTAACCCTTTTTAGTCGCACTCATTCTTACCCTACGCAAACACTCTGCGCTCATCAAGGACACATTCAGTTACCTCTCAAGTTTATAATTATGTGGGAGGCTAACTTACGGAATAGAATGGGATGGGATGGATGGGATGGGAATTTGTCATGGCCTTTCCACAGTGTGGTTTTTGATCTAGATCAAATTGGAATTGAGAAGTGTTAGCTTCTGTGAAGGAAAGAAAACAAGAGAACTCAGAGAAAACCCTTGGAGCAAGTACGCAAAGCAGAACAAACTCAATTTTAATGTAATAGTAATGTTACTAATTTTATTGTAAATAGTCGTGCGTTTTTAACACGAGCCCCTAGCTCGGGAGATTGGGCAACCACTCCCAACGTTACCGACTTTAAATAAAATACCTACCTACCTACCTACCTACCTACCTACCTACCTACCTACCTACCTACCTACCTACCTACCTACCTACCTACCTACCTACCTAACCCCAGCATGATTCCAGGTACGCGAATCGAAACCCAGTCCACATTGGTAGTCGTGCGTTTTTAACACGAGCCCCTAGCTCGGGAGATTGGGCAACCACTCCCCGACCACTCCCAACGTTACCGACTTTAAATAAAATACCTACCTACCTACCTACCTACCTACCTACCTACCTACCTACCTACCTACCTACCTACCTACCTACCTACCTACCTACCTACCTACCTACCTAACCCCAGCATGATTCCAGGTACGCGAATCGAAACCCAGTCCACATTGGTAGTCGTGCGTTTTTAACACGAGCCCCTAGCTCGGGAGATTGGGCAACCACTCCCCGACCACTCCCAACGTTACCGACTTTAAATAAAATACCTACCTACCTACCTACCTACCTACCTACCTACCTACCTACCTACCTACCTACCTACCTACCTACCTACCTACCTACCTACCTACCTATCTACCTACCTACCTACCTACCTACCTACCTACCTACCTACCTACCTACCTAACCCCAGCATGATTCCAGGTACGCGAATCGAAACCCAGTCCACATTGGTAGTCGTGCGTTTTTAACACGAGCCCCTAGCTCGGGAGATTGGGCAACCACTCCCCGACCACTCCCAACGTTACCGACTTTAAATAAAATACCTACCTACCTACCTACCTACCTACCTACCTACCTACCTACCTACCTACCTACCTACCTACCTACCTACCTACCTACCTACCTACCTACCTAACCCCAGCATGATTCCAGGTACGGGAATCGAAACCCAGTCCACATTGGTGGGAGGCGAGTGCTCTCACCACTGCGCCACTCCTGCGTCCTGCTAACTCGTGCTTAGATCTAATGTAGGGTTACTAATTATTTGCAACTGAGTCTACATTGCTTATGAGCATTAGCATGGACGGTTTCTTAGACCCTTGTGTTATTATTTGCTTCTGTTCACAGGTTGGACGTTTGATCCAACAAGCAGCGGGCAGAAGCAACTTAAAGAACGTCACCTTGGAGCTTGGAGGAAAGAGCCCAAACATTGTCTTTGCCGATTCTGATCTCGACCATGCTATCAACATGAGTCACTTTGGCCTTTTCTTCAATCAGGGCCAGTGTTGTTGCGCCGGGAGCCGCATTTTTGTGGAAGAACCGATTTATGATGAGTTTGTCAAAAGAAGCGCAGAGATGGCCAAGAACCGTGTGGTTGGTAACCCTTTTGATCTCAAGACAGAGCAAGGACCACAGGTGACTATAATCAATAATTGATCGGATTTTATTATAAGAGAGAGAATCAGTAGACGGTATAACAGTACTTAACAGTGGTCATAATTTGATGTATTTTTGCCTGTAGGTAGATGGGCCTATAATTCAGGATTTGTTAAACAAGCACCTTATTACATGAAATTTTCGCGACACGTTAATTTCGCGATTTTGAGGTGCGCATATTTCGCGACACTTAAATTTCGCGATTTTGCGAAAACTGATTTTGTATTTTGAATCACTTTAATTTCGCGTTTTTTAGTAAGACACAATTTACATTTCCTTGCTAATATTATTTAACATGCCCTTGAAATACATAAAACGACTTCATCAAAGGAACGATAACTTCAAAATTAACAAAAACGCAAGGAAGGGATTAAATCTCGGCAAAAGCAACGACAGAGCAGTTCTCACCCTGTCTACAGGTAGGTCATGCTTGTACCTACATGAAGAATTGTTCTTGAGTCAATTCGGACGACAACATTCATTCACATTGATTTTAGTTGTACTAAACTTATTATTTCTTGATAATTGACATAGCGTGAGTCACTGAATTTTCGTCATGTTATGTTCGCGACACGATTTTTTTGGAATCGCGACATTCGCGAAATTTTAAACCTGTCGCGAAAATTTCATGTTATAAAAAGGTAACTAACGTACCCCAACCCCCCTCCACCTGACTGCGTCTATTGAAGGGCCTTCAAGCTTAATTTCGTTTGTGTTTTTAAGTTGGAGTAACCCCAAAAGGTTTTAATCCCTATCGTCAAATTAAGATATTTGATCAGAATATTTCAAGAGTTGTCATAGAGTCGTTGTATGGGACCAGTAGTTAGTGAAACAAGTGCTTTTTTTGGCAAATTGCATGTTGTGGACTAGGATGAATAAATTATTGTGGCGAAATTTTGAACGGATAAACTACTTACTTTGTTATTCCTTGGAATCTCCTGTGGGATCTGCTTGCCCCCTTCTCCCCCTTCTAACCTTATTTCATGCCCACCTACGGTCAGTTTCTTCGTATTGCTTGATTGTAGTGGTTGTCAAGTGGAATCTTTTCGCTGTAGGATTTTAGTATTATCGTTTTTTCAAAGGTGGACAAGGAGCAGTTCGGAAAGGTTATGTCGCTGATAGACAGTGGAAACAAGGAGGGAGCTAATCTGGTGTGTGGGGGCGGACAGCACGGTGACAAGGGGTTCTTCGTACAGCCCACTGTGTTCTCTGATGTTCAGGATAACATGAGAATTGCCAAGGAAGAGGTACGTCCACAGCAGTTTAATTTGACTTTAAAAACCATCCAGTCCATAGAGTAGTCTTACTCCACTAGAAAGGGCGAGGTAGGAGGAAGGGGAGGGGCGGATCGGGGCAGTGAATAAAAGGACCATCAAATCGGAGTACAAGTACGACTTTCAAATTCAGTCCAGTTACGTCCCAGAGCCCTCAATCCGCCCTGTTGCTGACCAGGTGAAACGGTAGACTATCGGTACGAGATTGGCGTGAAATGTAACAATCGATAGCATAAGTACTAGGTTTGAAAAGTCATACTCGTACTCAATCTCGTACTCGTACTCCGATCTGAAGGTCGCTAATGACTTCATACTCAGTGAAAAGAATTGGTCACCAATTTATCCTCCCCAATATATTCCTCTTTCACTTTTCCTTGTTTACTACAAGAAAATGGCAGCGATTACTACTACTACGTGTGCTTCCTGTGCCGTGTTTAAAAAGGTTTCAAACAAGTAGCGCTGCAAAAAAGTTCCCAAGGAAGACGGGACGTTTGAGTGAACATGAAGTAAATGTGCCTTGTTGAGGAGGCAAGACCGTAAACGTGCAGGAACCTAAAAGCTACACAGTTCTGACTACTGCAAAATAAACAGTTGTGTGCTTATTCTACTGTTCTCACTTTTCTTGCGATAGATTTTCGGACCTGTGATGCAGATCATGAAATTCAACGACATGAATGAACTGATCGAAAGAGCCAACAACACCATATATGGCTTGGCAGCGTCTGTGTTCACCAAGGATATCGACAAGGCGAATACAATCACCTCGAGTATCCGCGCTGGCACTGTATGGTGAGTGAAGAATTGTCTACGAAAGTTAGATTGATTTGAATTATCTTTCAAATGTGGTTTGTGGAAAAGTTAATGAAACATATTATTTTGCCAGTAACACAAGCTACTCGAAGAAAACTTCCGAGTTCTCCAAACAGATGTCGAGCCCAAGACCTTCCGAACACCGGTCGGACGCTCTACCACTTCACACGGTTTAAATTAGTGGATGATTTATTCATTTTTTTTTTGGTTGATTCGTCTTTTATTAGGGTCAACTGCTACGACGTTTTGTATTCCCAGGCTCCGTTCGGCGGCTTCAAAATGTCTGGATCAGGAAGGGAACAGTGAGTAGTAGCAGTAGCAGTAGCAGTAGCGGTAGCAGCAGCAGCAGCAACAGCAGCAACAGCAGTAGCAGTAGCAGTAGCAGTAGCAGTAGCAGTAGCAGTAGCAGTAGCACCAGCAGTAGTAGCAGTAGCAGTAGCAGTAGCAGTAGCAGTAGCAGTATCAGTAGCAGTAGCAGTAGCAGTAGCAGTAGCAGTAGCAGTAGCAGTAGCAGTAGCAGTAGCAGTAGCAGTAGCAGTAGCAGAAGCAGTAGCAGTAGCAGTAGTAATGAAGTGCTCTTTTTATACCGGCTTCCACTTTACTATACTGTTGCCACTTGTAATGTACAGTTGTTGAATTCCTTCATTAAAAAAACAAACAACAACAGTGATCGTTGTTTTGTTAGCAACGACTGTTCTAATGTCCAGAATATAATCCTTCTGTACCTCCATCATGTTGGTTACAAGGTACATCGATATCTTCATAAGCTTATTGAAATATTTTTGATATCTTTCACTAGGGGTGAATATGGTTTGAAGCAGTATTCTGAGGTGAAGACGGTAAGTGACAAACTTGGAGTTGCACGTAACAAATGATTATCTTTATACGTTGCCAAATATTGTTTGCTTTCTTTTACCGACAATCAAAACAAGAAAAGTCAGTAAAAGACCCTCAGAATATTTGCATCTTGAATTAAAAAAGTATACTCAGAGAGAGAGAGAGAAAAAAAAAATTGGAGCCTTTCAAGGTCAACAACCCCCCCCCCCCCCCACCCCATCGTCCCTACCATATAGAAATATAGAGAAAAAAGCAGCCAAAAATGTTGATAATGATGAAGAAAAATAATTAGAAAAATATGTTTATAGTGGTCATGAACTAAGCCTCGATACTGCTAGTTTCCAGGCATGCCACTCAAAACAGAATATCGCAAAATGTCGCGCCACGAAAGAAAATGTTTATCGTGTATACTGTCCTTGCAAAAGTGAATTTATGGCTTGAAAGTCTTTGAAAAACTTGAATTTTTGATCCAAAAAAGGGTACGAACCCTGTGCAGAAAACAACTCAAGTATTGCGCGTCTTGTACGCAGTTTACATGTCACAAGGCGTGTGACTTAACATTTTTTTTTCTTTTGTCTTGTCAGATAACCATCAAGCTGCCGCAAAAGAACTCTTAGATCGTGACATTCTTAGTAAAGACTCATGGGTGAATAACAAGCTTCCAAGTAGTGGTATAGACCTGTTATTGCGTGCTCATAAACAACATTACTAGGAAAGCCATTGATACTTGATTACAGTCTTGGAACTTCAAGTTACTCAAACCTAAGTATAGATTTAAAAGAAAAGGCAGTAAATGGATCCCAATAAATAACTCAATAAATGCAAACTTTGATAATCTTTGTTTGATTAGTGACGCCATGTTAATGAAGTTTATTGGAACCCATGAAGTCTCGAATGAGGAAAATTAACGTACCTTTGCAGTTTATCCTTTTACCCCCGGAGTCGATCCTCAAAGTAATACGTAACAGTTGTTCTCAGCTTTTGGGTCCTTTTCTAGGTTTCTTATCTGCCATTCAAGGTTTCATCACTCGCCTGGGTCAATGCTTGCGTAGTTCCTGTACAGCGTTTTTCCCAGGCCTTCTCGGTATCGTAGACATCACTACTCGTTTTGGTGACATACCCGAATCACGTGACCCGAAACAGACTGACCGCGACGAAAATAGAGGCATAGGAACTAGGCATGGAAATGAAGACGCAAGCGAAGCAAGCGTGGAGCTTGAGGGAAATGGGGAAGGGGTGGGGTATTGAGACACCCCCCCCCCCCTTTTTTCCCTTCGACCCACGCTCTCTTCCTGTACACTCGCGGTTCATTTTTGCGTGTTCATCGATCTCAGAAGATAGTGGCAGTGAACACTGTTTCCATTTATATGAAATCTAATGACCAGAACGTCAATGTGGTTCTTTTTTTATTTTTACTACTTTCAAAGTAACAATTGAAAATTCACTCGTAGTCGGTGGGCAAAGAAAAGGTAAAGATGATTTGGGCAATCCCGTTTTAAGTCTTGTTTCGCAATCAAAGTTGTTGAAAAAAATGTCTGTAGTTTTGACCGACCGAAAGTAACGGTGGGCTTTATATGCTTAGGGACGGACCATTATGTTTTTGGAGGGGGGGGGGGGATGAAAAATATTGAAAAAAATTGTTTGCAGGGCCTGGAAAGGCAAAATAAATTGTTTGCAAACACGATATGTATAACAAAAAATAGTAAGAATTTCGAAAAAAAAGTTGGCAGAGATTCATAAACTAAAAAAAAAAGTTTGCAGAGGAAAAATTTTCATCCCCCCCCCTCCAAGAAAATAATGGTCCGTCCCTTACATTTAAAATTGATTAAAAATTCACGACCCCGCCAGGACTCGAACCTGGAATCCCCTGATTCGTAGTCAGATGCCTTATCCATTGGGCCACGGGGCCTTCCTTGATAGCTACGATGATATTAAAGCCCATATCATTGAAGATGGTAAAGCCCCCCTCGTTAAAGATAGTACGGAATCCGGACTTATCCCGTTGTATTTCCAAAATCCGTGAATCCGTTCAGTGTATCTCAAAAATGTACAATCGGTTCGCTTTTTAAGACCAAATCCGTCGATCTGCGAACTTATTCACTCCCCTCTTATCTGGTTCTACCAGTGGTTGAGTTTTTATGTCCCAGTCGCCCTACATTTTTTTCAAAAAAAGACAAGTTTCATCTCCTTTTTTCGAAATGCTGAAAAAACGGCGATAAATAGGCCATTTCCGAATTACCCTTCCCTCTGTTTCAGAACGAGTCTACGTGCATGAAAATGGCCCTGTAGGTGAAACTCATTTTCATATGAATGGTTTCTCACTTAGACTGGTGTTGAAGCAGAGGCAAGGGGTAACTCGGAAATGGCCTATTGACGTTTTTCGAAATTTATAAGTCAAAAAGGTTAGCGACCCCGCCAGGACTCGAACCTGGAATCCCCTGATTCGTAGTCAGATGCCTTATCCATTGGGCCACGGGGCCTTTCTTGATAACCGCCATAATATTAAAGTCCCCATCGTTAAAGAAAGCCTAACATTTCCTACTCGAATAAAGTAACGATGTCTGAAGGTTACAGAGATCGTTGCTCTCATAGATCAGAGGAGGATGTGAGGTTTTTAATTGAGAATGCGAAATCAGAAGTTTGCGTATAATATATATGTGTAACTTAGTTTATTTTTTCCATACAAATACTTAAGAAACAAAACTTTTAGGATCTTTTTTTGAGTTTCAGGTTTAACTTTAGCGTATAAATCTTATGCTGGTTGAATCAAACAATACATTTAAAAAATAATTTTGGATAAACTACCAACTTATCTGGCTGTACTAGTGGTAAAGCTTTCATGTCCCTCAGTCGCCTTTATTATTTCGAACAAAGCAACAGAGACAAGCTTCATCCATTTTTTTTTATTGTTGAAAAACGGCTATCAATATGGGCTCTTTTACAAATAAAGAGTCAAAAAGGTTAGCGACCCCGCCAGGACTCGAACCTGGAATCCCCTGATTCGTAGTCAGATGCCTTATCCATTGGGCCACGGGGCCTTCGCTGAGTCAACAAAATTTTTATTTTGTACAGTTATTATTTACGGGGTCATTTATGCCTGAATTTCGCGCAAGACCCAAGCATTATTAGCACCAGGGTGTTAATTAGCACACGCATAAGCATACTTAACAATTATTCTTTGAAATCGAGGTGAATATTCTGCCGCTATTCACCGAGATTTCAAAGAATAATTGTTTTAGTATATACACACGAAGTGATCTCAACAACAAGCGATCTCAAAGTTTTCAGATGGAAACCATTTAAAGTCGATTTAATTGACCTCTCGATTCATGCGTGGAAAACGTACATATAAGCGGCACTAACCGACATGCGCGAAACAGTTTACAGAATCTTCAAACATGGCAGATCTAGTTAATCTTCGATAAAATCCTCGTCACAATCTAGCACAATGGTCCTTTAACACCACTCAAACCTGCAATCTGATCAAAAACCTGCTTGCAAAACATTTTGACCGTTGAATCAAAGCTTTTGAAGTTCACTTGAATTGAAAATTGAAAGAGCAGTTGGCGAAGGATCCACCTGAAAGTTTGGATTATAAGCTTACTGAATGTCTGCAGAACTGTGGTGAAAACTGGATGTTTTCTTGCACAAAGACTTTTTCCTGAATATTTGTGGAGGATCTTGATTGAATAACACTTGATGTTGCTGCCGATAAATCTGCGGTATTCATTTCTGCCGATTCCGGGCGAAGAGCGACTTGACGGTAAGCAATTGTTTATCGTTTTAGTACTCGAGTTGTGTGGAAATTGTGCTGCAAATTGCGAAATATGTAGTCTTCTCTTACTTTGAAAACCATCAGGCCAAATTTCTTAGCCTTTTTTGTCTTTTTTGGTTCAGCATCTTCTTGTATTCTTAGTATTTGCGATTCAGAAACGCCGACGAAACGCGAGTTTACGCCGGCCATTTTGTTTCAGTTTGGATCAAGCATTATTCACTCCGTAGGGAGTAAATAATGCTCATTAGCCCGAGATAGCGAACCAATCAGATTGCCTGAAACACCAAGATCACTGAATGTGTATATACTAAATATCGACAATCATTAAGCATAAGGTAACACATGCAGGAGCAGTGTCTGAAATTAAATAAGTCATCATCGCTTTTATGTTTATTATTGTTGGGTCCTACATAAAACAAAAATAAAACAGTTTTCATAGGCCGGCGAGAAGCTTGATGAAAAGACCGAGAAAAGGAAAGGCTTTTTTTTCTTGTACTTACGTTAATGCTTGCACTTCGGTGATTACGAAGCATCTTGGCATCTTGCGTGTGTGTTTAAAATAGATTAATATTACAAAACACAATACAAAGAAATGCTTTGTAGTGTACAATTGTTATCACGACCACAATGACAATAATCTTTCTGTTCTGATCAGCTTCATTTTTTTTAACTACTCAACTGCATCTTAGCCCATAGAGTGTTTCGATGTCTCTCAGTGTGAATTTGGAATCCTTGTGAGGCCTTGTAAAGGAAACCCTTTTGTGTGTGTTTTCGCAAAGTCTGTAGACATCCTTTGTTATGGAGCGTTTTATTTTTCAACCAGACAAGTATAAAAGTTATTTATCGATAAGTCTTTTGTCTTATTTTTCTTTTGTCGTCTTTAAATGCTTTATCCTCCACTGGGAAAATAGTATTCTTCTAGAAACTATAATTACATTTCACAAACAGAAAAACAGCTGGTTGCGATGCAATTTTATCAGCGGAAATAACTGATCAGAAAAGTTTCAAATAGAAATTTCGATGCCTTCAGACAGAGAGACAAACGGCCATTGTCGCTTAGAGTAGCCGTTAACTGTCATCAAACGGTTTTTAAAACGTCACATTATGTTATGTAGTAAACAGCCATTGTGTGCAATCCTTAATTCGTTCGGTCGAGTCTACTGGGAAAACTAAGCATTGCTAATGACTAAAGATGCATTTCATAAACAGAACCAAATTACACTGGAATTGTTTTTGTCAAGATGAACACAAGTAACGCTGGCTTGTTTTTCTGTCCGATCTCTTCTTTGCCCGATCTTGTAGATAAAGGAAAACTACCTGGCCTCGCAGATAGCCTGGCGTTCGACGTCGAAGTGAATCCAGGCTGGATTCATTATAATCCCAACGAAGTGACCGTATTATCGTGCAACGAAATGTTTGACTCAATCTATCCGGTGCCGCACATCTGCCGAACTCAAGAACAGACGATCAAAATAGACACAAAAGCTGATTACGAAAGCTTGGTAACGATGTTTACGAAACCAATAATCATGTGCGTTACAAGGAGGCAAGAGGACGAAGCCATGATAAATGGATTTGACATGGATTTCATTGTCGGTTTCAGCCCATCAGATCCCTCAGTTGCAGCAGAACTTTCGAGAATCACCGAGTACGTCGAAAAGCAACTTCGAAAGCGCAAGAAATTCTTCCTCACGATAGACTTTTCAGAAAGGCTTGACGAAATTTCGCCATTGGATTACAGGAAGCACATCTTGTGGCTAAATTGCGTTTTCCATGTGACTAATTTCCATGCGCCTAATCCTGTTTTGACTCTGGATATTTTTTACTTGTGGTGCGTTCTTCTCCCATGTTGCATCGCGATCGCACTGCCTTACCGACTCTGCAGGAAACTGCGTTGTGCGGACAAAACAATGGACTTGAACATCCAGTTTTGCTTGGAAGCGACAGATTCTGCACCTTTAGCACTTCATTTCTTCTCCGGACGTCCGCCACTGCCTGGTCGTTATCGGACGCAAAGTCATAAATATAATTTGCGAGCTTGTCCACGAACAGAACTCAAGTCTTTACTCTACCTTATGAACTGTTAAGTAATCTCCTGAGTTGATTGGACAAAAACTGTTAGCGCTACCTTTCCAGGATGCAGTCCATAATTTTTTGGAATTAAAGGAACAATGTCGCGGTAAATTAAGTCATTTTTCTGATTCCTTTCAAATTAAAGGAAACCTTAAAATAATAGTTTTCTAACATAGAAAAACAACAAAGAAGTATTAGAAAAGGGAAAAATAAACAAGAATGGTTCCAACTGATACAGATTAAGACAACATTTGAACGACAATTTTTAAAAGCTTTCAGGGTTTCAGACTGTGTTCAACTTCGTCCAATAACTGTTAATTGTTGGCAAAAGGCTTAGTATTTTCATGCAAATAGTATTATTCATTCACTGTGTTGTCCGTTACGTAGCTCCTTATAGGTAAGATATTTGTTTACAGACATTGTCTTTGTTATTTAAATGTTCAACAAGTTAAACAAAAGAACTCTTTGTTTTACTAGCCAATATTCTCTGGTTGGCACATTACTATAGGTGACGTCAACGATATCTTTGCTATAATGTTAAACACAATTCCGTAGTTTCGAGAGGTACTTCTATGAACTCAAAAGCAAGACGAATTAGATAAACACGAAATATATAAGATTGAACGGTTGCAGTTTTTTCCAAGACTCATTCTTCATTTCACTTTCAGAGTTTTGCTGACGAATTTCTAAGGGATCGTGAAGTGAAATTGGCACTCTAAGCTGAATCTGTTACCGAATTGAGATTTGCTTCCATTTCACTCAAAGCATAGTTTGCAATTTAGGCTAGTTTGTCAGATATTGTGTGTTTAGAAATAACCAAACAAAAAACAAGTTTCTAGCAGTTAAGTGTGTGCTCGGTTTGACAGGTAATTGTGTCGGTTGAATAAAACACTTGTCTAGACCTGGTCTGGTCGCATGGGACCACTTGTTTCGTTTGGTTTCAGAGAAATAACTGTGCACCTTAAGGTCATTGCCCTGTATTGCATTGCACATCCTTACTGCGCAAAATTTTACGCGTAACTGACGCGCGTACATAAACAAAATGGCGGCTCTTTTCGATGCGGCTTAGTCCGCGAGAAAAATCAATCGTCTCTTTCTCGTAACCGAGTATGCTGACCTATCAATTTTTCTTAAATTTTGGGTGTAGCGATCAAGGTCTTTCTGTGAAACGAAAACAGACCAATTCTTATGTTTGAAAAATAAATTATCACTGGAATTGGGTACTTTGCCAGTACTCGCAAGGGAACTTTTAAGGAATTATGCGATATTTAAAAGGCCTTCCTGCTCCTAAACGAATAATTTATGGGGACCCTACTTTCCTATTTCAAAATTTAAGTCCCCTTCAGGTAATCAACAAGTAGGCAAAGTTTGATTGAAAATCTACGTTCAGTTCTATTTCGGGTCAATAACCTTAAAACCCTTGTTGTTTTACACTTTGCCGGAACGGCAACTTTCTACTTCTCTTATTTTGTTCCCTTTTCAGCATTCAGGGTGCATAAGCAAATGCCAGGCGAAATGGTAGTGCTTGCGGACAAACCTCACTGTTCTCCTTGCTTTTTTTTCACTATATCATGATACAGCTCCCTAAATCTGCTATTTGGTCCGATGGACTATAATTCTATCTGAAAAAATAACTGTTGTGCCCTAAGCTAGTCGCACAGAACTCACTATCCCAGGCACGTTGTTTTTAGTGTAGCATCGTTGTTACTTATTTTCGTGGGAACTTAATTTCGCGAGACTTAAATTCCACGATTTCGCCCCCCCCCCCCCCAAAAAAAAAAAAGAAAAAAGAAAAAACGTGTTGAACCATCACAAAATAAAACTTAAACAAACGCTAATGAAAAGATGTCATAGTAATTGGACCTTTGGAAATCGCGAGTTTGGAACTTTTCTTTGCATGCAAGAGAGCTGAATGTCTCACCTTTTGACTTTGGTAGTGTGTTTCAGTAGCGCTACTCTATCATCCCCAGTCCTTTCTTCGATGGCGCGTCGGAGTCCGGGTGCTACTTTGGCACGCGTCCACAGGTCAGCGGATTATGGAGTCACATGCAAACAGAAAGTGGTTGGCATTTTGGCACGCGTTCCACGGCTTGTGGACTCGATAGTCACGCAGTAGTGTCAACTGAACTAACGTGAAGTATGTGACTTGCATTTTTATGAAATTTCGCAACAGATTTGCAATCACGATATGGTCTTCAAAGATGGGTGGCTTGGATTTCGCAAGTGACAAGATCACCTCTTTTTGTGCAATAAGTTCGAAAATATTTTGAGAAATGCTTCAGCTGAAGTGACAAATTCTTTATTGAGGTCTGTTACATGTAACTATTTCAAGAATGGATTCAGCGGTAAAATCTATCGTGACATCAATCTACGGTCAGACAATCAAACAAATGGTTAGCAATATCCATACATATCCATACAAAGTGGGTTTTTCTAGAAAAGTGCATTATCTCTGATGAAACCAACATTATACAAAACCATTTTTTCATTTGTGAAGGCATTGCGCTGTTGTAAGATTGAACGACTTTTTTTGATGGGTGCACTGATTAAGGGACGGCGTTTTCTTGGGGAAGACAGCTGTTAAGATTTATTTAAAACTACATCTTGAATCAAACACAACGGCTCTTTTTAACATGTCTAAAAGCCATGGCAAAATTAAAAAAAAACTCAGTTTAAAATGTAGATGTCAGTGTGTCCTCCCTCTGTTTCCTCGGAATCAAGAAACTACGGGGCGAAAGTGTTTTCGATTATGCGGCACTCTGTCGCTTCAAATACGTTCTTATTCAGGCGCGGCGCTTAAGATTAGGGAAGGTCTTTTTGTGGTAAAATCAGGGCCTGTTACGTTTTAAATTCGATTGTTCTCCTTTAAATCTTCCTTTTGTGCAACCTTCAAGGAGGTAGATTTCTTATTCATACTGATTGCAAGAAAAAAATTCAAGCCTCGAAAATATCTGGTTAATTTGTGCGCATACAAACACAGTACATTACGGTCCTTATAAAACGGTATACTTTACATTACTGTACTTAAAAAATCAATTAGACCACACGGTTTGCATTTAATTACTTAAGTACTTTATGTCATTGTCCTGTGTTTTTGAATAGCGTCTAATGCGGCCATTCATTCACAGCCCATTATAGGCATTCATTTCCGTTGCTACAAAACGCCTTGCATACCAGTGGTATTTACAAGTCAAAGAGACCACACGCACCAGCACCACTTGCTGTCCATCTAGTACCACTGCATATCAAGTTAGACATGGATTCTCTCGCACCGGAAGTATTAATGTTTCCCATAACATCGTTTCCATACATTTTGAACACCAGACCGGAATTGCAAGAATGCTTCCTTTTGGATTTTGAAGTCAGACCAGGTTGGATTGTTTACAACCCCAACGTAGTGACTGTTCTGTCTTGCAACCAAATGTTCCAGCCCGTATACGATTTGAATTCGATTTGGAAGCAAGACAAACAAGTCTTCAAAATCAAGTGCGAAGACGATCTGGAAGACTTGAAGGACATGCTGGCCAAGCCAATAGTGTTTTGTGCATCAAGGCGACAACAAGGCGAAGCATTGATCGACGGTTTTGACACTGACTTTGTACTCTTGTTGGATCCGAGCGACCCTGAAATTGCCAAACAGATTAACAAAATTGTTGGTCAAGTCGAAGAAAGACTAAACGTAGGCCAAAAGTTTTGCTTGAAAATCAACTTCTCAGACCTTCTAGACAGACTGACATGGAACATGTTTAAAAAACATGTTTACTGGCTGAATACTGAGTTTTACATCACCAATCACTGCAGGCCAAACCAGTTTTTGCAAACAAACCGATGGCTCGTTTGGTGTGCCATATTTCCATTGTTCCTCATGGCTTCGCTTCCTTATCGCATCCAAAGGAAGGCTTGCGTCCACGACGAAGAAATAAACTTGCATGTACGATTCAAGTTGAAATTTTGTCCAAACACTGTTCTTGTATTGCACTTCTTTTCAGTTGATCAACCATTGCCCGGAAGATACTTTACACACGAAAATCTGTACGTTGATCGCGATTGTTGTTCCGCAGAACTGGGGTCTCTCGTGTGCTTTAAACATCAAGACAATATTGATGAGATAAAAAAGCGTAAAACGTTACGTTTGAAGATTATAAAATCAAAGCTTACGATCCTTTTGGAAGGGACAAGAAAACATAAGAATAAAGTGTTTTAACTATTTGGACGGTCATCCGTTTGACTGCTTGTTTTTTTGTTAGCCTAACAACCTAACAGCCTTTCAGTTGTCATCGCCAGCTTTAGCAAGTTTAGCTGATATTGAATTGAATTGTTATCAGCACCCAAAGGAATCGATCTTGAAATATTATCAGTTTGAGTTCCTTTGGGACCAACCCCCAAGAAGGTGAAAATGGATGGGACTTAAGTATCCCTCAACTGACAGAGCAGGGATTGGTTTGTTGGAGGATGTTGATATGAAACAACCTAAAAAAAATGAAGATCCTCCGCACGTTTTTGAGCGGATTTGCGGATTTCGAAAATGCAGCTGATCGCGGATTAGCTGGGAATTTTGCCTCGGATTCTGGAATCTTCGAGTCAGGAAGTTCGGATTGTGAATACTTAACGAAGTTCGGATCATACTGTCCCTTACAGTGAAACTATTCGAGATAAAGTTCTCATGTAATTATAATGCAGATTCGGATTTGAATTAACGAAAATAGTGGCGAATTGACGGATCTGGCAAAAAATAACTTCGATCGGCCGATTTGCTCAACCCTATTCAACCCCTCCTTATGTTAATGCTTATGCCAAGTCGATTCCTTCCTCGAATAAGCCGGCCAAGCCCGAGACGCCCTTCGCGTGTTTAATGTGAACAGGTCTTCCTACACGTGCTTTTCGTAATCAGTAACACGGTTGTACGCATAGACAGACTTATTCCCATGAGGTTCCGGGTTCAAGCCCTCTACCCTGCCATTACCGGATTTGTTATCGCGGCGGCGCGACCCGAGTACAAATCCCCGGTCACGCAGTTGCAATTGTGATTTTAAACCACATTATGTTCATTTAGAATATTTGTTCCCTCTGTTTTAGTGGCATGCCTGTTTTAGTGGCATTCCCTTTTCAGCAGTCAGGGTGCATAAGCAAATGCTGGGCGAAATGGTAGTGCTTGCAGGCAAACTTCACGGGTATCCTTGCTTCTTTGTCAATTTATCATGATACAGCTTCCTTAATCTGCTAGGTGGTCCGATGGACTATAATTCTATCTGAATAAAATAACTGTTGCCGGATGTCTGCTGGTCGCACAGAACTCACTAAACCAGGCGCGTTGCTTTCAGTGTAGAATTGTAGTATCGCGGGAACTTACCCAGTCCTCCCCTTGAAGGCAGGCCAAGGCACACGCTGCTTTGCACAAGAAAAGACAATTCTAAATAATTAATGTAGTTCAATGGACCATTTTCTTTTTGACGAATTTGCTTGGAAAACGTTTTCAACAGAGTTTTTTGTTTAAATATCAGACGTTTTTTGGCGCAATCTTTCCCATTCGCCAGCAGTGCCATTTTGCCTTATTATTAACATGATTTACAGTTTGAACAACTAAACAAGACATCTCTTCTTTTCATTACCCTGATCGCAGAGGTTTTCTTTCTTCTTTTCGGCCAAGTTCTCTCCCTACACGAAACGATCTTCACGTTTGTTAACTTCAGGTGAAAGTAAGAAACCTCTGGGATGAGGGTACCTTTTCATTGCCTTTGTCTTACATACCGTATTTTCTCAATTAAACGCCCCCGGCGTTTTTTTCAAACTTGGCTTGGTGGACCCGGCGTTTATTCGAAGCCAGTGTTTGATCGGGGCCCGGCGTTTATCAAAGGACTGTAATTTCCTGTCAATTTTTCAGATTGATTTACTACCGATCTCCGAGAGCAAGGGGCAGGTTGTCAAGGCAGGGCGATTTTTCTCTTTGTTTTGCCCCGAAAAGCTTTCCCTGGGACTCAAAAACTGATAATTTCCCAAAGGTACATTATTGCGGATTGGACACGTTTATGTTGCAATCAAGATTTCTAACAACGGTAAATGAATAAAAAAGAAGCATGCAAGTAAAGTTTATAGGAACAAAGTTTTAAGTTCATTAACGGCAATGTCGCCAACGTCTCCCTCGTTTTTAAACGACCTCGTCCAACTTATAACCAACGCTGGAGGGATATTCGAGATTTCAACGACTGTGAGTGTGCGTTTAATTGGAGTCCGGGGTTAAATCGAGAAAACATGGTACTTTTCTACTTAAAAATAACAATAATCTTTTATTAGGAAGCCTTCATTCACTATACAGTGGTTTTCAGAAAGGTCCTAACTAAGATTAAAAATACTTAATAAGACTATATACAATAAAACGAAAAATACCTAAGAATTAAAAACTATTATTAAAAACTAACTTGAAAGAATTAACTAAAAAACCTACTTAGATCGCTACGCTTAAAATTTACAAAATCAAGTGCATTTCTGGTGTCTCTGTCTAGGTTATTCCAGTCTTTCAGAGAGTGATAACACACTCTCTGCTTTCCCCAATTTTTGGTTACATGAAGTAGCCTAAGCCGATGTCTTTATTCCTTGTGTTATAGCTATGAATGTCCCTGTTAGCTAGTAACTCCATAGAGTGATCCATAAGTCCATTTATACACTTACACTCTTGTTACTTTCTACTTAGCGGGTTCGGCGTAAGTTTACTGACTTGTATAGAAAATAGTTAATCAGGTAGTCTGACTTAACTTTGAATCCCTTTGCTGTTTTTATCTATTGTCCCAAATAATGTCAAATACGCCAATCGTTTAAAACTGTTCGACATCAGCATTTGTACAAACGCGCTCGGATCACATCGTTCACGTGATGTCCACGGTCAGTAAAGATCTTTAGTTTTTCGTGTAGTTACGTTAACAATCCTATCATGCTCTATTGTTTAGCAAACAGGTGTACCTGACTTTGATCAATGAGATAACTCCAAAGGATATTAAAAGATTATGATAAAACTTGACACGTGAAAGCATGTAAAGAATTCGGCGCTTCGGCAAGTGCATGGCTGACACGGTAGGCCATTTGCAACGGTGGAGAGTTTGAATTCGGGATCACCGAAAGCAAATCCATCCAGTGGGAGGCAGGGGAATTAAAATCGAGACCACAGGATTACAAGCCCAGCGCCCAAACCACTATTTCACGCTGCCCCCTGAAGCAATTGGCGGGGCCGTAATAACATACTTGCCCGCTTAAAAAAGGTCACATGGCCCAAGTTCATTTGTACTGCATGGTTTAGCTCTCGGTAATAGTTCCCTCCCCATTCCAAAATAAACAACAGCAAAAGGCTGATAAACCTAATAACGACTCTTGTTACTTTCCGCGGAAGTTATTAATTTTGGTATTGTCGTTGTGGTAAAGGTTAGGTAAAGTCTGTGTCCGAACCATGAGGCTCACACAGCCGGAGCTTATCCCGGTTTCCGTAGCATTAAGCGACTAGGAGTATTGCTACTCCCCCTGGACGGGATGCTAGTCCATCGCAGGGTTACCCCCAGCAGTAAATTCGCCGGTACCCATTTGTACACCTGGGTGGAGAGAGGCACTGTGAGAGTAAAGTGTCTTGCCCAAGAACACAACGCAGCGCCCCGGCCAGGCCTCGAACCCGGGCAGTTCGACTCGGAGGCGAGCGCGCTAACCATTAGGCCACCGCGCCTCCCACATTGTGGTTGTGGGCTTTCTAATAAAAAAATGAGGCTGTGAAAAGTCTATCGGCAAGTAAAACAAAACAAACGCTTATTTAGGATAATTGGTCCTTTGGTGTAGTTATCGCGAAAATATATATTTATTTTGTATGCAAGCAGAGCTGACTTGGGTAGTGCATTTCAGTGGCGCTTTCGTGCCCAGTCCTTTTTGTCGATGGCGTGTCGGTGCCTGGGTGCGCCACTTTGGCACGCGTATACAGGTCAGCGGATTATAGAGTCACATGTAAACAGAAAGACGTGGGATTTTGGCACGCGTGCCACGGCTACTGTACTCGGTAGTCACGCAGCAGTGTCAACAGAGTTAACGTGAAGTATGTGACTTGCATTTTAATGAGATTACGCAACAGATTTGCGATCATGATATATTCGTGGAGATGATGGGTGCCTTGGATTTTGCAAGTGACATGGCCACCTCTTCTTGTGTAATAAGGCCGGAATTATTTTGTTTGGGAAATGCTTCAGTTGAAGTGACAAATTCATTGTTGAGGTCTATAAACTGTATTTCAAGAACGGATCGTTGAAACATATCGTGACGTAAATCGATTGTCAAACAATCAGACAAATGATTTTACAATATCCATCCATACATATATCTTAATTGAACTGGCAAAGTGAATTTTTCTGAAAATGTGCCTAGTCTTTGATAAAACCACCATTTCACAAAACCAACTTTTTCAACCGTGAAAGCATCGCTCCTTATTAATTTGTACGACTTTATGATGGGCGCCAATCCGAGGAAGACATTTTCTCGTGGGAGACGGTTATAAATTTTTGAATACTACATTTCAAATAAAACGTAACTGCTCTTTGAAGTTTGCCTAAAAAGCGAAAACACACCAAAAAAGTCAGTTTAAAAACGTTAAAATTCAGTTCTCCTTTGAATCTTCCTTTCAATGTACAAACTTAAAGGAAGAGAATTAATTCTCTTATTCATACTGATCGCACGTAAAAATTCAAGCTTTGAGAAAATCTGGTTAATTTGCTCACATACAAACACAGCACATAACTTTACTTGCAAAACAATACACTTTACATAACTTTACTTATAAAAAATCAATTAACCCACACGGTTTGCATTAAATTACTTTGCTCCTTTATGCCATTGTCCTATTTTTTTGAATAGCGTCTAATGCGGCCATTCATTCACAGCCCATTAGGCATTAATTGCCGTTGCTACAAAACGCCTTGCATAGCAGTGCTATTTACCAGTCAGAGAAGCCTCACGCACCAGCACCACTTGCTGTCCATTTAATACCACGGCATATCAAGTAAGACATGGATGCTCTTGCACCAGAAGTATTTTATGTTTCCCATAACATCTTTTCCATACATTTTGAACACCAGACCGGAATTGCAAGAATGCTTTCTTTTGGATTTTGAAGTCAGACCAGGCTGGATTGTTTACAACCCAAACGTAGTGACTGTTCTGTCTTGCAACCAAATGTTCCAGCCCGTATACGATTTGAATTCGATTTGGAACCAAGACAAACAGGTCTTCAAAATCAAGTGCAAAGACCATCTGGAAGACTTGAAGGACATGCTGGCCAAGCCAATAGTGTTTTGTGCAACAAGGCGACAACAAGGCGAAGCATTGATCGACGGTTTTGACACTGACTTTGTACTCTTGTTGGATCCGAGCGACCCTGAAATTGAATTGTTGGTCAAGTCGAAGAACGACTGAACGCAGGCCAAAAGTTTTGCTTGAAAATCAACTTCTCAGACCTTCTAGACAGACTGACATTGGGAGTGTTTGAGAAGCAGGTTTACTGGCTGAATACTGAGTTTTACATCACCAATCACTGCAGGCCAAACCAGTTTTTACAAACAAACCGATGGCTCGTTTGGTGTGCCATATTTCCATTGTTCCTCATGGCTTCGCTTCCTTATCGCATCCAAAGGAAAGCTTGCGTCCACGACGAAGAAATAAACTTGCATGTACGATTCAAGTTTAAATTTTGTCCGAGCACTGTTCTTGTATTGCACTTCTTTTCAGTTGATCAACCATTGCCCGGAAGATACTTTACACACGAAAAACTGTACGTTGATCGCGATTGTTGTTCCGCAGAACTGGGGTCTCTCGTGTGCTTTAAACATCAAGACAATATTAATGAGATAAAAAAGCGTAAAACGTTAAGTTTGAGGATTATAAAATCAAAGCTGACGATCCTTTCGGAAGGGAGAAGAAAACATAAGAATAAAGTGTTTTAACTATTTGGACTGTCATCCGTTTGACTGCTTGTTTTGTTGTTAGCCTAACAACCTACAGAGCTAGCCTTTCAGTTGTCATCGCCAGCTTTAGCAAGTTTAGCTGATATTCTGAACACATCAAAGCAAACATTGAATTGTTATCAGAACCCAAAAGATCTTGAAATATTTTCAGTTTGAGTTCCTTTGTAACCAACCCCCAAGAAGGTGCAAATGAATGGGGCTTAGGTATACCTCTAATGAAAGAGCAGGAGGTGGTTTGTCGGAAGATTTACAACCTCCAAAAAAATGAAGAACCGCCGCAGTAAATACGGCATTTCATTTTTTGATATTTCTCGCACATGTAGGAATTTTGCCTAGGCTCTTGATCTTTGCTGTTGAGGCTGGTTTTTACTCGACATAAGCACAAGTGTCGCAGATAGGCACTCATTACACTTAGTTTTCTTTTACTTACGGAGGGGGGTGAATAGTTTCGCGGATCGACGGATTTAGCCTTTATATGCGTACGGATTGTGAAATTTTGCGATGGCATTGAGCGCATTTTGCGGATTTCTAAAATGAAGCTGATCGCAGAAAAACGGAGAATTTTGGCCCGGGTCCGGACTCTTTATGTCAGGAAGTTCGGATCGTGAATACTTAACGAAGTTCGGATCATACTGTCTCTTCCAATGAAACTATACCACATAAAGTTTTCATGTAATGCATATTCGGATTTGAACGAAAATAGTGCCGGATTTACGGATTTGGCAAAGAATAACTTTGATCGGTGGATTTGCTCACCCCTATTCAACCCCTCCTTCCAGGTCGATTCCTTCCTCGAATAAGCCGACCAAGTCCAAGACGCCCTTCGCGTGTCATGATGCGGACAGATCTTCGTACAAGTGCTTTTCGTAATCTGTAATGCAGCTTTTATGCACAAACAGGTTATTCCCAGGAGGTTCCTGGTTCAAGCCCTCTACCCTGCCATTATCGGATTTGTTTTCGCGGCGGTGCGACCCGAGTTCAAACCTCGGTCACGCAGTTGTGATTTTTAACTACATTATGTTCATTTAAAATATTTCTTCCCTCTGTTTTAGCGGCATGCCTGGCAACAAGCTATCTCGAAGCTAAGTGCCTGATCACTACAAACAACAATTACTTTGCATTGCATTGCATTACATTACTTGACGCTTCGTTACAGAGGTGTCTGTGAGCGAGTATGCTACGAACGATAGTCTGACGCGCTTTGTACAGCAAAAGAAAAAACCAATACCTCAGAGTAGGTTTTTTACCCATCACATGACACTGAGTACTGCAAAATTGCTTCAAATAGCTCTCTGATCACAACGAAAGGTTTCAGCCGCATTAACCAGTCCCTGGTAGAGCTTTTTAAAATGTAAAAGATGGTCAGGGAATGATTTTCGTGTTATGTATGTAAACAAAATCTTTTCTGGTGTGTTTGGCCGCCATGTTGTACGGAGAGTGCACGCGCCCTCAAACCATGCCGCTAGCTATGATGACCACGAAAAATCAAATGCACGTGCCGCTGTGGAGCTCCGCTATAAATTCAGATTTTAATTATCTTACTTTGGCCACTTTAAATATAGCTATTGTTATAACGGGAGTTCAAACTGGATATCACTCAAGGTAATTAGCGACTACCCTTGTTGCCTGCTGAATACCCTAGATGGCACAGTAGTCGCAGACTACTCCTATAACTTAGTCTACCGTGATGTGGTAATGGGGTATGCAGTGAGGATAAACTACTATCTATTAAAAAAAAAAACGATAACACACAACAAGCTACGCAGTTTTTATATTGTTTTTGCTTGATTTCGTCTTGCCGTTATCAACTAATTTAGGTCTGTATTGCTATTTATGAGTATATTGAATATATATATATATATATATATATAGTTGTGATCTGTTCATGTTCAGTTGGAAACTGCCAGTCCAGCCCTTCAGCGTCGGCGCCACCCATCGATCCCTGAAATTTTTGGATAAATAAAACAAGCATCATAACCGTTAAGAGACTATGGATTCATAAAGTTTTGTTATATAGCTAGAAATTTTTCCCAACAGCGCGCGCTCTTATTGGTTAATTCGAGGTCACATGACATCTAACAATAAAAACTGTTTCCCGCCAAAAGTCAGAGGGTAACTTTGCAATGTTGCCCGCGAAAGTTGACCGACGAGCGCTATTTTTCTAAGTCTTAGTCATGCAATATAACAAAACACTTAATGACTGTTTCCCTCGGAAACAGTCATTAAGTGTATAACGTATAATGCAAGGCAATGTTTGCTTGTCTTAAAAAATCATCTTAATTCGTTGAAGATAAATGTAATATCAGCTGAACAAACTCCAATTCTGCTGTGGAGCGATTACAAATTTTATATTTGTAGTGAAACAACTTGCTTACGTTTTATAGTTAAATCACGTCATTTTTGTAAAAGGTTACTGACTATGATTTTTTGCATATTGACAACCCCTTTTTAACAATGAAGATGCAAAATGCCACTGCAAACAAGCTCAACTGGGTAATATTTCGTTCATTTTGATAGTTAGAACGATATGAAAAAGTCAACAACATTGAACGGACGCAACTTTGGCATTCGTTCAGCTATCCTAGCATACTAATTTTGTGCTCATAAGTTCTTGTTTGGAAAATGTCATTCGCAAGTTCCGGTGACAGGGACTTGGAAATGACTTTTTTGCTGTTTTTTTTTTGTTCAGTCAGGGATCCTGAATTCAGATTTTGCAGCTGCAGGTCAATTCTATTAGCGGAAGAAAAATTCTTAGGTAATTTGTTTTATTCTGTATTTGAAGTTAATTATCCCCTCTAAGGTTAACTTTTCATTTATAAACTTGCTCTTGACCAGTTGTGGAAAAACTTGATACAAAAATACAAAAAGCGCCATTAAAAACCCACTTTTGAAGCCCCCTGAAAATTCATTTTTTTTTAAATAAACCCCATCCCCCTCTCTTTATACAGCCCCCCCCCCCCTTTTCCCATATAAAAGATTATGAACATTTATTAACACAAAAGCGAGGTAATTGTATTGCATTTACTTTTTATTTTCTGTTGAAATGTGTTACTAAAGAGCACTAAACATTCAATAGTCCACTTAACTTTTTATAAATGTGTCCTAACTAATGTATGGTTTTAAATATAAGTGCCTTCTTTATTAAGACGCCTCTCCATAATCCCCTCCCCCACCCCTATCAACACACAGTGCAGTATTGTTAACGGTGTTATAAATGATAAAGAAATATTCTTACATTTGTGTCTGCATGTGGGTCTACACCCATCGTGGCAGCATATTTTACCATCTGTGCATGTAGGAAATCCTTCGCCACATAACGGCTCACACTGGTCTTGTGTGAACCTTGGTGGTGGACACTCTGGCATGAAACCAACATGAGAAAAATACTCAATTAGATCGTTTTCACTTGACGTCATTAAAATTGTTAATTAAAATCTATGGATCCTGTCAGCTGTTCTTTTAGCATGTTCTAAAAAATAGTGTCACTAGTTAGAGTTAAAAGTTTTGTCTCAGTAGAGTGCTTCGTTGTATAGATAGAGCGTTTAGAAATTTGCGACAGCCTATTTCAACGATATCTGAAATGATACAGAGACCAATATTTTTGCAATTTTGAATACTTCCAGATATACTATTAAGAGTTTAAAATGTTAACTTAAACATTTCGAAGTAAAAACGCGTGTCATTGGTAGCGAAATATGTTTTCGTGCAGACTTCCATATTGGTGTTCCACTATGGTACACCAATATGGCGGATCGGATCCATTCAAATTGCTTTCATAAAAACTTAACTTGGTTGCAGTGAAAACTGCAAAGTTTAAGTTTGGATAATTTATTTCTTTCCTGTTATGTTGGTGAAAACGTTCTATAATTTCTACTGATGATTTCTAGGTGTAAAGACTTACAAGTACATTGAAGAAAGCTTGGAAGAATCCGAAAGTCTATTTAAACCCCGAGGTTACATTATTAAGCATCTATCTGCCGACTCGTACGTCTGAAGGTCGAAATAATTTAATCTCCCATCTGTTCACGCCTCCGGGCCAATCTCTTACAACTAGCTGTAAGATTTGAGCTATTACAACCTCACGGACGCACTTTTTAAAACTATATGAAATCAAAGCAATGCAAGAAAGACAGTTAGAAAATCCCCCTTGTTCGCAGATTTTAGAAGGGAAATGTTCTCGCTCACTATTTGTATTAGTGTAGTGGGTGTTAATTACTAATTAGCGTAGATACGAATGATTTGTGGTATTTAGAATGATGAAAGCGAAATGTAGCTTCAGAAACACAAAGATAATGTACTTAAATAGAAAGAAAGTAAAAAAAATCCTGGGACTCAGTCTAGGAATTTTTTTTTCAGAGAGCCGGATGACTTCGGATATGGTCTTCGAAAATCGCGATAAACATCCCATGTTTATGGCTCGCAAAAAGTTGGCAGGTATAAGTATGTTGCCGTTCGTCACATTACACAAAAAAAAAGTTTTCTAAGATGAAGCTAATATAATGCAGTGATCACATAGCCTCCTTCAAAATGACTACAAGTCAATCAAGTAGTCCTGAAGTCCTGAAGGTAGTAAGAAGACGTTTTTAACACAACTCATGAACGTTTCGTAGGTGATGCTTGTTTCCTTCCAAAAAATTGGGCACAAGGTTCCTTTTTGAATTCGTCTCTTGATTTTCTTTCTACTTTCGTACCTCCGCATGACTATAGCACGTCTGACTTTGCACCGTAATCGGTGTCAATTTTTACCGATCTTAACCATTCTATTGGTTTATTTTTACCTCCTAGATTTTTTCCTTGGCGAATCTGTACTTTTAATGATGTATCCTAGTATTTGGGGATACATTTGTACAAGAAAAAACGACAATACATTTCGATTGTGATCGCTTTTAACGAGTCGGCCCAGATTGTAAGACAATTCTTTTCTCCTCGTGTAAATCTAATCCGCTTATTTTGCGTGTTATAACTAATAAATATTGCACTGAACATATCGCGTTTTCATGCAAGATTAAATCTAACATTACAATAAATTATTGTGATAATTACTTAGTTCTCTCCTGGAACTCATTACTTCATCCTGAGGAAACAAATATAATAGAATTAGTTGTAGTTGATTAAACCTTATGAAAATATTCAACTGTGATCTCCTAAAGCAGAAGGGATTACCTTATTATCTTAAGTTAACGAGAATAATTTCTCAATGTCTAAAATTTTCTCTTCGCAATGACATTTTTTTCACTCTCGCGACATCTTTACAATTAACAGGTATATAAGACGCAAAACAAGGGGTGACTTAAAACCTCATTTTTGTCACCTTTTTACAAAAACATATGTTAAACCAAAATTATTCGTTTGCCTAGATAAGTGAAACTCTGTTGTACTTACACTTAAAAGGGTGTACACAAAACATATCAACACAACAGTGAAGATAAAATGCTTCATGGTTCAATTCTACAAAAAATCGAAAACATAAAATATAAATGTGTCGTGTTTGAAATGGTGTTTATAAATATATAAATGTTATAAACGTTATTTGAGCATTGCTAATTTGTATATTTTGTTACCGAAGCTGTTCACCATACCTTACGGGCACTTTTGATAATCGTTACTGGACTCTTCGTTGATCGAGTTGAGGGTACAACTGAAGGATAAAGAAGTATTTTTTTCTTAACTTTGAAGCCTCTTGTGTTATGTAAAGGAGACAAACATTAGTACAGCTTGGGTTAATACAGTTGCATAGTGTTGTGATAAGGAGGCAAACATGAATCCAGTCTGAATTTATACAGCTGAATTAAGGCAAATATCATATTCTTTAGCAAATAGCTCCTTTTTATGTTACCATAATGCATCACGAATGAACGCACACGCACTCACGCGACAAAGACAATTACATCGCATTTCTTTAAAATCGTTAATACACTCTTTTTTTGTAAGAACCTTTTTTTATAAAAACGTCGAAGCTGACAAAATGTCAGAATTTAAGACCACCATAAGCGTGACAAATATATGTGCTAAATGAATAGATCTTTATTCAAATCCTGACCTGTATCTAACATTGTCATCACTCATTGGTGACGTGAACATGTATGTATTGGTTAGGGATGAATTTACTGCAATACCATTTTGTTTTTAAAATTTGAAAAATTAAAACATTTTAAGAACATTTTAGGCTCAAATTTTCGAAAACGTTAAGAACGTTCAGCCTCGGCCAAAAATTAGACGTTCTTATATAAAGAAAATGAAAATTGTATACAGACAGTTTCGCGCTTCATTTTATGTTTGTAGCAACTATGTATCATACATGCCTAAACTTTGTTTAAACGCGGTTACAATAAATACTCAAAAGCTTAAAAAAAAAATAAAGAAAGGCAGATAAAATGCTTTTTTACACGAAGAACTCTCTGTTGGTAATATAAAATGGGTTCTCATTAGCAACAGAAAATAAATCGTTTTACAATATTATCTGTAAGTAAACTTGTTTACTAAGTTAGAACGGATATTGACAGTTTGGATGATCTTAAGGTCCAACAGCGAATTAAAAAGGAAGAGAGAAAGTAATTAGTCTGTGCGATATCAGAATTATCAGATTTCATGAGAAATATTGACTAGAACCACATATTTTAAGAAATATTTCTTTCTTAACACACAAAAACTGTTACGTGGTAATTTATCCTTCTGGAATAATATTAATTAGTATAAATAGGTTATTACCAAAATAAACTCAATAATAAGTGCTCGTTCAAAATATATTAATTTTATAAGCGTTCAAAAGTGTTCGTCTCGGCTTAATGAAAATTAGTGTCTCATTGCTGACATAGGAAAGTTACGGTCTACTATAACAGTATACATCGATTATAAAAATTATTTCAAATTTAAATTTTAACGACTGTAAAATTGACACCTGACCTGACAAAAAATGATTACCATGTTCTTTTAAGGCATTAGTCTCGCTAAAACGCAATTTATTAAATTTCAGACATGTCATTGTCAATTCAGAACGTTCTGATTTCTCAAATTTCAAATAAGAATGGGTTTAGGAGAACCCGCCTTTTTTTTAGGAATCTCTTGTTTAATAAGGCTTCTTCGCCTGCACTTTGAAGTTAATCCAAAAACTAACTTCTTGTAGCAATCAGATTGTGTAAACACGTGAGGTTATTTCTACTCCTAAAACAAACAACACCTTACGAAGCGAAAATAGCATATAAGTTGTGCTCCAACATCATTCGCACAATTCTTGAAAGCATTTTAGATACACCCTGCTGTTACGTTTTTGTCGTTTATATGATTTACAATAATCTTGATTATTAACGAAAAAGAACCCATCAGGAAGAAAAAGTAACAAATTAGCTGGAATTGATAAACCTTAATTATGGGAATATTAAAATCTAATCTTCTTAAGTTAACGAGATAAAGTAATTATAATGTAATATTTTCCTCTCTCATGCACGATGTTAAAGACTACCATTCAGAAGACGCAACATAAGTGATAACGTGCCAACATATATTATCACATTTTTATAACAAAGATATTAGAAATCACGATCAGTTTCTTTATAACAAAACCGTTTCCGCAACATTTAAAATTACGAGGAAGGTACATGTTTACTTACCAGTCAAAAGAGTGCACACAAAAGATAACAACACAAATGCGAAGATAAAACGCTTTATGGCTCAACCCTACAAGAAATTGAAAAATGAAAATGAATTTGAAAGTCGAAGAACAGACAGCAATATATAAATCTTAAGAACTTAACTTGAACATCGCTTATAAAATTAATATATTTTGTTACCGAAGCCTTTGATCATCGTTGAGCGGCCACAACTGAAGGATAAAGAAGATTTTTTATTTTATTTTGAAGCCCTTCGTTGCAAGTGTTTTAAAGTTTCATATTAAGGAAACAAACATTAGCACATCCTAAGCTGAGTTCATCACTGATTTTATAGCTCCTTTTTCATATTTGCATAATATAACACAGAAGCGAAACAATATATAAATAAACTGTCATATAACCAAATAATAACCAAAAAATACTGTCTTATATTTCCTGAGTGGTATGTTCCTAACGGAACTTATGTTATCTGAGGTCAGAATATTGACTTCGTGCTCGATTATTCTGTCTTACTTGGGTGGTGAGTTCCTTATGGAACTCATGTTATCTGAATGCAGCATATCTATCGCGTGTCAGATTATGCTGTCCTACTTTGATGGTGAGGTCCTTGTGGAACTCTAGTTATCTGTGGGAAAAATAAACTGTCTTAGTGCTAAATTATTGTGTCTTACTTGGGTGGTGAGTTCCTTATGGAACTCCTGTAATCTGAGGGCAGCAATTCGACCTAGTGCTAGATTATTCTGTCTAACTTGCGTGGTTAGTTCCTAATGGAACTCTTGAGTTTAGCATATTGAACTCCTGCTTGATTATTATTAAATCCTATTGATTATTATTAAGTGGTTGGTGAGTTCCTTATGGAACTCATGTAATCTGAGCGCATCATATTGACCTCGTGCTACATTATTATGTCTTAATTGGGAGGTGAGTTCCTTCTGGAACTCATGTTATCTGACAGCAGCATATTGACCAAAAGGTCAAAACTCTCAGACCAAAAGGTCAATATGCTGACCTCAGATAACATGAGTTCCATAAGGAACCCACACACACAAGGTCAATATGCTGACCGTCATAACAGTCGTTCCATAAGGAATTCACCGCGCAAGTCAGACAAAATAATCTAGCACGATGTCGATATATTTTGCCCACCGGTAACTGGAGTTCCATAAGGAACTACCACCCAAAGAAGACAGAATAAGCTAGCACGAGGTCAATATGCTGACCTCAAATGACATGAGTTCCATAAGGAACTCGCCACCCAAGAAAGACAGAATAATCGAACACGAGATCAATATGCTGACCTCAGATAACAAGAGTTCCATTAGGAACTAAACAACCAAGTAAGACAAAAGAAATCTAGCACTAGGTCAGTATGCTGCTGCTCCATAAGGAACTCACTACCCAAGTATGACACAATAATCTAGCACGACGTCAATATATTTTTCAGCATATCGACATCGTGCTAGATTATTGTGTCTAACTTTGGTAGTGACTTCCTTAAATAACTCATGTTATCCGAGGGCAGCATATTGTCTTCGTGCATGCCAAATTATTCTGTCTTACTTAGGTGGTGAGTTCCTTATATGGAACTAAGATTATCTCAGTTCAGCATATTAAACTCGTGCTAGATTATTCTGTCTTTCTCGGGTGGTGATTCCTTACGGAACTCATCTTATCTCAGAGGAGCATATTGGACTCGTGCTAGATAATTGAGTCCTACTTAGGTGGTGAGTTCCAAATGGAACTCATGTTATCTGAGTTCAGCAAATTGATCTTGTGCTGGGTTATGCTGTCGCACTTACTTGGGTGGTCAGCTCCCTATGGAACTCACGATATCTGAGGGCAGAATATTGACCTAGTGCTTGATTATTCTGTCTAACGTGGACGGTGAGTTGCTTATGAAACTCATGTTTTTTTGAGCAGCATATTAACTTCAAGCTAGATTATTATGTCCTTTGTGGTGTGTCCTTTATGGATTTCACGTTATCCGGAAGGCAGCATTTTGACCTCGCGCTAGATTATTCTGTCGTACTTACTTGGGCGGTTAGCTCCCTATGAATCCTACGTTATCTGAGGGCAGCATATTAAACTAGGGCAAGATTTCACTGTTTTACTTGAGTGGCGAGTACCTTCTGGAACTCATGTTAACTGAGGTCAATAATTTGTCCTCGTGCTACATTATTTTATCTTACTTGGGTGGTAAGTTCCCTATGGAACTCACGATATCGGAGGGCAGAATATTGACCCAGTGCTTGATTATTCTGTCTAGTTTGGATGGTGAGTTCCTTATGGAAGTCATGTGATTTGAGGAGCATATTAACTTCAAGCTAGTTTCTTCTGTCGTGCTTGGATGGTGTGTCCTTTATGGATCTCACATTATCTGAAGGCAGCATATTAAACTAGTGGAACTGAGATTTTACTGTCTTACTTGAGTAGCGAGTACCTTATGGAACTCATGTTATCTGAGGTCAATAATTTGCCCTTGTGAAACATTATTCTATCTTACATGGGTGGAGAGTTCCATATGGAACTCAAGATATGTCAGGTAGAATATTGACACAGTGCTTGATTATTCTGTCTAACGTGGCTTGGTGAGTACCTTAAGGAACTCGTGTTATCTGAGGCCAATAGTTTGCCCTCGTGCTACATTATTCTATCTTACATGAGTGGTGAGTTCCCTATGGAACTCACTATATCTGAGGGCAAAATATAAACCCAATGCTTGATTATGCTGTCTCTTTTACTTGGTTGGTAGTTCCCTATGGAATTCACAATATCTGAGGACAGAATATTGACCCAGTGCATTGATTATTCTGTCTAACGTGGATGGTGAGTACCTTATGGAGCTCATGTTATCGAAGGTCAATAATTTGCCCTCGTGCTAAGTTATTCTATTTTACTTGGGTGTTGAGTTACCTATGCAACTCACTATACAATTATGAGGGCAGAATATTGACCCAGTGCTTGACTATGCTGTCTAACGTGGATGGTGAGTACCGTATGGAACTTATATTATCTCAGGTCGATAATTTGCCCTCGTGCTACATTATTCTATCTTCCTTGGGTGATGAATTCCCTATGGAACTCACAATATCTAAATCACAATATCTGAGGGCAGAATACTGACCCAGTGCTTGATTATTCTGTCTAATGTGAATGGTGAGTTTCTTATGGAACTCATGTTATCTGATTTCAATAATTTGCCCCTATTTTACTTGGGTGATGGATTCCCTATGAAACTCACGATATCTGAGGTCAGAATACTGACCCAGTGCTTAATTATTCTGTCTAATGTGGATGGTAAGTTCCTTATACTCATGTTATCTAAAGTCGATAATTTGCCCTTGTGCTACATTATTCTATCTTGCTTGGGTGGTGGTTCCATAATGGAACTCACGATATCCGAGGACAGGATATTGATCCAGTGCTTGATTTTTCTGTCTGATGTGGATGGTGAGTTCCTTATGGAACTCATGTTATCTGAGGTTGATAATTTGCCGTCGTGCTACATTATTCTATGTTACTTGGGTGTTGAGTTCCCTATGGAACTCACTATTTCTGATGCAGAATATTGGCCCAGTGCTTGATTATTCTGTATAAAGTGGATGGTGAGTTCCTTATGGAACTCATGTTATCTGAGGTCGATAATTTGCCGTCGTGCTACATTATTCTATGTTACTTGGGTGTTGAGTTCCCTATGGAACTCACTATATCTGATGCAGAATATTGGCCCAGTGCTTGATTATTCTGTATAAAGCGGATGGTGAGTTCCTTATGGAACTCATGTTATCTGAGGTTGATAATCTGCCCTCGTGTTACATTATTCTATCTTACTTGGGTTGTGAGTTCCCTATGGAACTCACGATTTCTGATGTCTGAATACTTACCCAGTTCCTGATTTTTCCTCTAACGTGTTTTTTTATTCATCCACAACACAAAGTACAAACATACAATTACAAACAGTTACAAATTTTTGCTAAACTAAAACAGCCGCGCAATTGCTGTTTTAGCAATTCTTAATTACTTTACAACATAATTACTTACAATAATATTTACTTAAACAATAAAAATAATTACAGATTCTCTCTTACACTATTTTACATTAATTTACAGGTATACAAAAAAGTAGTGAAAATGAAAAAAAAAAAACACAAATGAAAAAAGGGGATAATTTAAACTAAGAGTGGAAAATTTCCTGTCCATTTCTTATAAAATGCTTCTAGTTCGTTATTTTTCGTCGCGATGTATTTTTCTGTCTGATATTTTGTTTTTATTTTCAGTATAAAACCTTCTATATACGGACGTACACACTTCCTCCTGCAATCCCAAATATAAACTTTACCGATTAAAATTAGAACGTTTAGTAAGGGGCATGATGATGCTGTAATACCTATAATGATTTCTTGAATGCCGAGAACATTAAGTTGTCTTGTTAGAATAAAGTAGTATTTTTCCAGATGTTTCCAAAATAGATTTGAGTGGGGGCAGTTGAAAAACTGCTAACGTGGATGGTAAGTTCCTTATGGAACTAGATTTTTATGTTGAGCTTGGATGGTGTGTCTTTTATGGTTTTAATGTTGTATGAGGGCAGATTATTGACCTCGTGCTAGATTATTCTGTCGTACTTACTTGGGCGGTTAGCGCCCTATGGATCTTACGTTATCTGAGGGAAGCATATTAAGCTAGTGCAAGATTTCACTTTCTTACTTGAGTGACGAGTACCTTATGAAACTCATGTTATCTGGGATCAAAATTGCCCTTGTGCTACATTATTCTATCTTATTTTGGTGGTGAGTTCCCTATGGAACTCACGATATCTGACGTCAGAATATTGACCCGTTGCTTGATTATTCTGTCTAACGTGGATGGTGAGTACGTTATGGAACTCATGTTATTTGAGGAGCATATTAACCTCAAGCTAAATGTTATTTCGTGCTTGGATGGTGTGTCATTTATGGATTTCATGTTATCTGTGGGCAGCATATTGACTTCTTGCTAGATTATTCTGTCGTACTTACCTGGGCGGTTAGCTCCTTATGGATCGCACGTTATCTGAGAGCAGCATACTAGTGAAAGATTTTACTGTCTTACTTGAGTTGCGAGTAGCTTATGGAACTCATGTTATCTGAGGTCAACTTATTCTCTCTTACTTCGCTGGTGAGTTCGTTAAGAAACTCATGTTTTCTGAGGTCAGCATATTGACCTCTGCTTGAATATTCTGTCTTACTTGGGTGGTGAGTTCCTTATGGAACTCATGTTATCTGAAGGTCAGCATATTCTCCTCCAGCTACATCTTTGGTAGTGACTTCCTTACGAAACTCATGTTATCTTGGGCAGCATATTTAGAATATTCTGTTACTTGGGTGGTGAGTTCCTTATGGAACTCATGTTATCTAACGTCAGCATTTCCACCTCGTGCTACATTATACTATCTTACTTAGTTGGTGACTTTCTTATGGAACTCATGTTATCTGAGGTCAGCATGTTGACCTCGTGCTACACTATTCTGTCTTACTTGGTTGGTGAGTTCCTTGTTGAATTCATGTTATCTCAACGCAGCATATTTACCTCTAGCTCTTGCCAAATCATTCTGTCTTACTTGAATTTACCTCAACTTTGCTAAAGAAGCACTTTTTTACACTTTATCAACATTTTGATAAAGATTCTGTGTAAAAACATACAATATTTTACTTTGGTGCATGCGCATAAGCTTTTTGCTGAACCATTCCAAATTTTTTTTGCCCCTTTTGCTTCCTTTTTTTCTGCCTTCTTATTCTCCTTACTTTCTACTCTTCATATCCTTTCTTTTGGCCAAAAAAGGTTTGACGTTGTCATTGGAAAACACTGAAAAGGGGACCTTGACCAATTACAGGTGTACTGGCCTTTTTAAGCAACGATTTTGCACCAAAAATGGATTGTGCTTTTCTTTGATTAGCTCTGTCAGAATGCAACCGATATTCAAAATGAACAGTCCTGTAGAAAGGTCGATCCAAGCTCTGTCAGATTCTTATCACGAAATTCCACTGACGTGCTTATTGATTACATCACAAGTGATTCAATGACTGCACCTCCAAATAGCGCCTCAATGCGCGTTTAGGCCGAGTGAAAGGGTTAAGGAACTGTTATTATTTGGGGTCAGCATATTGACTTCGTGGTAGAATATTCTGTCCTACTTGGGTGATGAGTTCCTTTTCGAACTCATGTTATCTCAAGTCATTAATTTGCCCTCACCCAAAAGCTTGTTCTCATATCCCACAGGTTTGCAAGGATCTGTGTATTCACTTCTGATTGGCTAGTTTTACATTACTTTCAAACGAGCTTTGCTATTCTACAAAATCAAAATCAAAACTGTCCATGCAAGACACGCTAAGCTAAAAATAAACTCATTTCGAAAGGCGGGATCAAAACAGTTCCACGTACTAGCCTAAATCGACAGTCTAAAATATTTAACTCATTCTTGTCACAACAAAAATAATGCAAAATTGACCGTGTCGCACGTTTTATTTAATAACTCCAAAAGTATTTTCAGCTATAAAGTCTCCAATATCTTATTTGAAAAGGCACAAAATATGCTTTCTAGACAAAATATAATCTCCTTCATGGATACTTAAAACGTTTCAAAAAAAAAATTCTGAATCACAAAAAATCAGTAAAAATAAGTCAAAAAATTTAGGCAAAACTGAAATAGTGCAAAAACGCTCCACTGGGTAAATTTTAAGGTCCAAGTAATCATTTTCCGTGTTCTAAGACAAAATTGCTGCCCGAAAACTGAATGAAAAAATTCCAAACAGGGAATTAATTATTAATTTTTTTTCTTACGTAAACAGAAGGATCGCATTTCAGTTTCCATGGCAACGACTTATCAGAGCTCAAGTTACGTGCGGCTACTCACGTCTGCATAATCCCTACAAAACGAGTGATTATCAAAGAAATTGAGCTTTACATTCCCAAACTCGACAAAGGACAAATTGTTTATGATAAAGGCGAGTTTCTAAACGTAATAAAACGGCGATCCGAACGGTTTTTTGTCGCATTTTGGACAACATGTGCTCATATCGCAAACAGACACAAACATGTGCGAAGCAAAATAAAAGATCATTTACCTCAATTTTTCGCTTCGAATTTCGAGCTAACTGTCCAAATAACTTTGTTTGAGACTTGGAAAACCTTCTGGATCAACTTCCTCCTCAAAAAGCATCTTCATCGGCTTTTAAAAGCTGTTTAAATTCATTCGACTGATTTCGTAGTCACGTCCGCCATGTTGAAATTTTATATTACGCTTGGAAAAAATGGTCATGTAGACACATTCAAGTGTCTTGGCCCAAAATCGCTCTGTAATTGGCTAATCATATCAGCTTCCTGTTCTCCAAATTTGGAGGAAAACAGAAGTAAGGCAAATTTTCTAGGAATTTTCGCGTTACCAGTCCAAAAGGACCGGTAAATGGCCGTGCGTGACTTAAACTGCAATCGATCAAAAGCTAGTATATAGCCTGATACTGTGTTGCGAAAAAAAAAATGACTAGAAAACCCGTTGCAATAGTGTTTAATGTAAGGATTTTTTTAAATGGAAAGCTTTTTTATATTGCAGACAGATTTTATATTACACTATAAGTATTAACCCTCAGACGTACAAGGGGGGTGGATGCCAACACCCTCCTCCCACGTAAGGTTTTTCGGAATTTTAAAAAGAGGATGTACTCTACAATGCAAGATGTGAAATCCAAGATGGCGGCTATAATGACGTCACCGCCGACAAAAATTATGTCATCTTGTAGAGTACGCTACGGGCTTTGTACTCAGCGCAAAAATATTTCGCTGCGCCTTAATAGGACGAAAACTCTGGGTAGGGGTTCCATCCACCAACCCCCCCCCCCCTGTACGATGGTGGGGGTATGAGTTTGCTTGTACGTCCGAGGGTTAAAATATATTACTGTTATTATTAATCGGAGGTGCCGGAAAATCAAAGATTTGCCGTATCCAGTTGGCAATTCACGAATGCGTTGTGACCTCAAAGAAACTTCCGCAGCGAACTTCCTGTTTATTGCGAAGATGATCAATTTCAAAATGTTCTTTTTACAGCTAGCGTAGAACGAAGCCTGCGTAGCAGTCAAGGTGCCGGCACTTGTTCACTAGCAGTTTACTTCGCTTGCTTTGTTCGCTTGGAGATTAATTGGCTGGTACGAAGGGTACTATGAACACTGTTTGCAAGCTATCTTCAGAAATCTCCGGCATTCTGTTTTCATGGGAAATACAAAGAAAGACTATCTGCGTGACCGCAAAACAAAAGCGCATTAGAGAGTAATGGCAGTAATATGAAACTAGCCAGTCAGAAGGTAATACACATATCCTTGCTAACCTGCGGGATATCGGAACAAGCTTTTGGGCGCCGTTACGCAGACGGCCAATATCGTGGATTTTGTGACACATCCTGCTGCAACGCATGCTAGGAAGTAACCGAAAATAAAAAAAATATATTCTACTTGCTTTCATCAAAACTCCCAATCCTCGAGAGAACAATACCTAATTTGAATCCGCTTAGTTTTTTTCTTTTTTAAGTAGCTGGAATATTAAAAAAGGTCTAAATTTGACTTTTTTACTATGACCTGAACAGTCGGGAAAATTTATGCTATTCAGCTTTTATGCAAGAATCCTCCAGTTTGTATGCATTTGTTTTTATTGTGTAATGACGATTCTGATGATTGAAAACATTTAATATTCCTTTAATAATATGCCACGTTTTTATCTATTTATCGTCGCTTCTTAAATCGTTTAATAAATTCTTCAAACGCAATGGCGCATTAATGAAAAAATATGGTGCTACAATAAGAGAATAAAGATCGGCGGTTTATCGTTAAACAATCGAAGTATCGTTTGCTTGATTGTGGTTTTTACATCATTTTAGTATTCAGCTAGCTAGTTTCTCTGTCCACGCACTGTTTCATTTCACTATTACTGTAGGTGCGCGCGCTAGTCTTGTGCTTGTGATATAATCCATTTTAATTAATAAATAAAGAAGCCTAAGCCATGTTTTATACTGTCATAAACTGAACACGACGGGCATTTGAGAAAACGAGAGAAATGTAGAAAACATGAGCCGCAGGCGAATGTTTTCTACATTTCTCCAGTGTTCTCAAATACCCGGAGTGTTTTACGACAGCATAAAACATGGCTTAGGCTTCTTTCTTTACTTTATGATATAGATTCTAGACGCCGCGAGTGAAAAGTTAACTTAAAAATACTTGTGCAAGAGCTACGGAAAAAAGATGAAAATCAGCAAATAGTTTACGGGAAGACCAGAAAACTTACACAATTTCATTCAGTGTTCGACGTAAAATAAAGCTCAGCGTTTCAGGTAAATTTGCTACCTTTTAATCTTGATCTTGTCCTTTTGAACTTCACCGACTCTGAATGCAATTTCGTCTCAGCATAATATAGTAGTCTCGATGACAGCCGTCCCCTTACTTCGTTCGACTTGTACAAGGCGTAAAATTTCCAGAAAAGCTGTTCCTTCGGATCTTCCCCAAAACCTTAATTGTTGTCAGAATTTTCCAGCGTAAATAGACGATTTAAGAGGATGAAAATCTTCTAAAGAAAACTCTCTCGCTCGCTTTCCTTGCGTGTTTCATTTAACTCAAGATGTGAACACCGCGCCACAATTTTTCCTGCCTTCTCATACGATCACTTTGTTTACATCAAAATGAAATGTCCAGTGGATTTATACTTAAAAGGCAATTTAGTAAAACAACTATTCCATTCTTCCTTGTTGGATACGAGTGGTTATAGCCAACGAACAGTCAACGACGCGCGAGGCGCTCGAGGAAAGCTGACGAAAAACAATAAAACATTATTTTTGTTTGTTTTATACTCTATTATAATGGCGGGATGGCGGAAAACGTTTTCTTCGAAGAAGTCGATGACGAAATCCTCGCTGAAGCAGCGGAAAATGTAAAAGATAATAGCCCTAACTTAGAAAGGAAAGAAAACGAAGAGAAAAAAGTCGGAAACCGTTCTGTTCAACTCTCCGAAGACGACCTGGACAAGATCGTTGACCGCTCTGAAGCACAAGCGACAAAAAACGCAACAAAATGGGGTGTGAAAATATTTGAAGGTAAGGACACAACAAGAAAAAAACAATTAACTGTTCAACTGAGAGCCATTTATTACGACTGTCTGCACACTTACGACAATTTGCACTGAGAAACGTAAACAACTGCAACGATAAACAAAATGGCTGAACAACAACATTTACAAAATAAACATTTAACAACGAGAAAATTTCAGTGTTCCGTTTGAATAAAAAAATAGTTCAATGTTTTTTTCAGACTGGTGCAATAACAGAGGCGTGGATAAAAAACTTCCCGAGTTGAGCGACGTGGAGCTCGACCAGATTTTGCGGCGGTTTTATGCCGAGGCCCGGGCGAAGGATGGTGAATTGTACGGTCGCTCGTCATTGCTTGCGATCAGAAATGCAATTGAACGGTTTTTAAATAATCCTCCGCACAACAGAGGCATGAAAATAACAAAAGGCGAAGCCTTTCAATTGTCTAACAAAATGCTCAATTCAAAAATTAAGGTCCAGAAGAAGGACGGAAAAGAGAACGTAAAGCATAAACCAACCATACCTCCTGGCGATCTCCGTAAGCTGAGCGCTTCAAGTGTAATTCATGGCGGTACTCCGCTTGGCCTCCTACGCAACGTATGGTTCAACACTTCCCTGTACTGGTGTCGAAGGGGCCGAGAAGGTCAACGTGAACTCCGTCACGATAGCTTTGTGTTTGAAGTAGATGAGGATGGCCGTCTGTACGCTCGCATGAATGTTGACGAAGCGACCAAAAACCACCCCGGCGGAATTGTTGATGTACAGAGTTCGCAAAAATTTGGGCGAATGTACTAAACCTCCAGCGATCCAAACCTGGATGGACTATCGTGCCTGAGAAAGTACATCTCTAAGCGAAATCCAAGCTGTGAAGCCTTTTTCCAGTATCCTAAGCGAAAAGGAGTTGAAGAGTCTGACGATGTTTGGTTTGAGAACAGACCGCTTGGCGTGTGCAAGCTCCAAAGCATGATGAAAGACATCTCCAAAGCAGCCGCATTATCGCAGATCTATACCAACCATTCTGTTAGAGCCACGGCAATTACCTTATGGTCTGATGCACAGATTCCCTCCTGTCACATAATGAATATACCGTATTTTCTCGTTTAAACGCCCCCGGCGTTTATTTCAACCTTGGCTTGATAGAGCCGGCGTTTATTTGATTCCAGGAGTTTGTTCAAACCCTATGTTTCTCAGAAATAATTTTTATTTATTATTTTTGACAGCAATATATTTAGACATTATTTTCAAAGCATGTTAAACCTTTAATAATTGTTTAAGGGGTTTATTTTCAAATCAGCTTGGAGACCCGGCGTTTATTCGGGGCCCGGCGTTCAATCGAGAAAATACGGTATCAGGTCACCGCAACGAAGACAGCATCAAGCACTACAACACGAGGCCTTCGGCAAATCAACTTCGCCTGTGCTCTGATGTCCTGTCCGCGGCGTGTTTTGGTTCCTCGCCTTCTACAAGCACTTCAGACCCATCGCTGCAGGCTGCTTCGCTTGTTCCACTGCAAATGTCAGTTGTTCCTTCCATTACAACCTCTACAATTTCGCAGCAGTTCCAACAACAACAGCAGCAGCAAAATTCTCCATTTCAAATCCTTGGAAGCGGCGGCATTTTTAATTCATGCCAAATTCAAAACGTAAATGTTTATGTAAACAAAGATTCATAGTGGCCTTCAGTTCAGTTCAGTTTGCTGTGTAAATTTTGTGAACTTGACTTCAGATTTTTATATAATCTGAGTACTTTTCAGTGACTTTTGAAGACGAAAACACGTTTTCACGAGACCGTTTTCACTCAGTTCGATCTTAAATTCTTTGCTTCAATGATCTTCGTTTGTCAAAATGACAGCATCAGGACTAGAGTGGCCAATCAAATTACAAGATTTAGCATTGTTAGCCAATCAGGCGTTTGCTGGCGTTTGCATGTAACACTTCAATGGTATTAAATTGCGTCAGTTTCTCGATCTCGTTGTTTTTATTTTCACTCGCGGCGTATAAAATCTATATCATAAAGCAAATAAAGAAGCCTAAGCCATGTTTTATACTATCATAAAACACTCCGGGCATTTGAGAACACTCGTGAAATGTAGAAAACATTCGCCTGCGGCTCATGTTTTCTACATTTCCCTCGTGTTCTCAAATGGCCCGTCGTGTTTTATGACAGTATAAAACATGGCTTAGGCTTCTTTATTTGTTAAATAAAACATAGGTTTTTAGCCAATCAGAGCGCGCGCAGACTCCTATCTATATTATAATAAATTATATTTCTATTTTTATTTTTCTCTCTTTGCAGGCTCTCTTCAGTGGCCACGCGTGTGGCGAAGCATCGCGAAGCCAAGAGTTTCGGCGAGCAAAAGACTCGCTGACATACCGGTTCGCTTCGCACGCAGAAACTTGCGGTCTCAACGCTCGCGCGTTGTCTTTCAACAGGGCCTGCTCGCAGGCTTCTCTCTAACGAAACAAGCAATATGGGAAATAATGTGCAATTCCTTTTTAACACTAAAACTAACGGCAATATAAGCTAACAATAGAAAAAACGTCCAAAAATTTTTGTCCCGTTCCTGATATCTCCTTGCTATCTTTTCTACTATGTTTCAGTACTGTAGACAGCTTTCGAAAACTCAAATGTAGACAAAGGAGTTTTGCGATTATTATAACACCACTTCTTCTTTAAATTACGAGCTTAAAACGTTCTTTCGCCCTTAAGCCCTTTCGGTGTCAGCAATTGTTGCGCTTGTTAAAGTAGTATCCATGGTATAATTCTCTACAAAAACGTGTTCTCAGAGCCTCCAGTTTCTTGTGACTTTGATTCTTGTACCGCATAGTAATCCTTAGATTCGTCCAATTTCTCAAAATCAAAGTAATCCACTTCCTGAAGTATCAGCTGTTCTATTCTCTCTAACAGTTGTGAAAAACTCGGCCGCTCATCCGGGTCTTGTTGCCAACATTCCTTCATCACAGCGTAACTAACAAGAGAGCAGATAGACATTTCAAAAGTTACAAGCCTGTTCAACAGCTCTAAAGGAGATGGAAATACACAAAGATGTTTTCTTTGCTTCGTTGCTGTCCAACAAAATGACGCGGTATAAACACATTTGCATATTGTGTGCTGAAAACTTTAAAGCTACACTCGGCTAGTTTTCTTGGTAATTTTCTTTTGCATTACACTCTTTTTTATATTAGAACCAATCGATAAGAACGTTGAGACTGATATTTTCCCAAAAATTTAAGAAAATGTATGTATCGGTTAAAATAAGAACATCCTCAGGCTCAGCCACAAGTTTTACACTTTCGTATAAAAAAGGTGTATAATTGTAAACAGAAGTGAGCTCATGTTTGCTTGGAATATTATGAAATATTAAAAGCTGGAGCATTGGATAAAGTGATTCCAGAGTTTTTATTGGCTTTCTGGCCATAAGATATCGATATAACAGCAATTACAACCCAGCGATTTAAACAAAACACGATACGTGGTACAAAATTAGACGGTAGATATCAGATAATATGCCCCGTCGAGAAGGGGGCTAATTGTACCACGCCCGAAAAACATGGTCGTCAGAGTCATCATTTAGTCATTTTTTTTAAAAAAAAATTGTATATCTTTTCTGATATATATTTCTTGGTTGCATAAATGAAGCAGTTATTTAACTTCAGACCGTGGGAAATGGGATGACTGACATTTTCAATCTAGAAGTGGTGAAAGAAGTGTTACAAAAGAACAATGGCAATAAATTTAATCAGAATTCAAATGGAAATCTACCATTCATCCGAGCACAGGTCAGGTTTCTCCATCCTGTAACCAGTCTTCAAAAGACGGATAAGCTCTGCGTTTTCTAAGAATGGGTAAGGTGAACCACCTAAAAGAAAAAAAAATGTTATATACTTATTATATATCCATAGAGCAATTGTATATATATGCATAGAGCAATCGTATATATATCCATAGAGCAATTGGCAAGAAATGTATTTATGCAACATGCCTATAATGTAAAAAAGTGCAGCTGGTAAGAGTTATTGACAATTTATATTGGATATGTTGTCTTGATTAATCAGTAAATACTCAGGAGTAAAATTCAATTAAATACAGTGTTCCTTTTTTGGTGAATGAGAATGTTGCGATCGCACAAGGTGAGGATACGATGAGGCGAGGCGAAGAGAGCCGACATTGAGATGAGAAACGTGAGATATGAAAATTCGTTAGAAAATGTACGAATAACGATGGCGCTAATTCTCCACTCCCTTGCCATGATCCTTCTTGATTATCACGGTCCATACACCCATAACTGACGAGATTAGTTGATTGCTTGTCAAGCAATGAACTAATCTCTAAACGCTATTGTTTTTTCCACTCGACACATTTTTAATCAATTTTACTGCTAACAGTTTTATGTTCTAAATAAGAAACATTACCACAATTCAATTCAGTTGAAATTACGAGAATATGTGCTATTCATTAAAGAACTCAGTGGCAGGAATTCTGTTCAATAAGACAAAAATCAAAAGAGTTAAACGTTTACCGAGAGTTGCAATTTCCCACATGACGACTCCAAACGACCATCTGTGCAATAAGAACATAACAAAACAGATAGAAAGGATTAAAACCCTAAAAGAACAATATGTTTTTGTTCAACCAATTTTGACTTGGGGGAGGTGGGGAAAATGTACCAAGTGACCACTCTGATTTCAAAGTTGCATAATTACAAACAATGTCCAGGCAAGAATGACCAGCAAACTGTCTAAAATTTATTAGAGGACATTTTAATGTGGAAAGTTTTGTTTGCATGCCCCGACGATTCCTTCGTAACTACGTGATAAAGACCAAGGGGTCTCAATTATAATCTAAGCGGTATTTTTTATACACTTTGTCTGTGGCGATCGGTAGACTTAATTTCATTAGAATGATTCATCCGATCTAAGATTTTTCAAACACTAAATTTTCGGCGGCCTCTGTCCACCTTCATCAGAGTAAAAATGAGTTCGTACTTTTTTTTATGTTTACACATTGTTCAACCTTCATTACAGTTACTATATAACTCATAATTTTTATTTTTTATAAATGGAAAGGGGAAGGCACTTTGTTACCGAGTTTCGCGAACCTCAAAGGACCATATGAAGTTTTGTTTCCGTGAAAATTATACCAAAAAGAAAAAACACAACGTAACTAGCTTTGGTAACATGCCTCTCTCCCTATATGTATATTCACTGGGGCATACTTACACATCACTTTTGGAAGTGAAGATCTCTTCATAAATTGACTCAGGTGCCATCCACTTCAGTGGTAGTCTTCTCTGAGTTTTTATTTCATACACCTCGTGATACGCTTGTCTCATCAAACCGAAGTCTGCAACCTTGAGCATTTTGCCGTGGTCAACGAGAATGTTACGTGCCGCAAGGTCTCTGTGAACAAGGTTCTTCTCAGCAAGGTAGTTCAGTGATTAAAAAAGTGCGACATTTAAATGGTAACCCTTGCTATTTAAATTGCACAACAAACTGTTTTTCTTTTGTCCAAGCCCAAGGGGTATGGAAAAAGGCGGTGGGCAGTAAGAAACGTGATTAACCTCTTCTGTATTAAACGCTGTTGGTTGGCCAGTTTTCTGTTAATAGCACATGCAATTATTCTGTTAAATGGAATAAAATATATAGGGCCCGGTCATTCAAAGAACTTTAGTCCAGTAGCTTGATTTCGATTTTATAACTTTTCAGTGGTGGTTTCCAAGTATGTTGTTATCCCCTCAGTTTTGACTCTGGTTAATTTCAACTCCACAAACCATTAATATTGATTCAGAAATATACCTTTACTAAACTCCCAGATAAAATCATAACCACCTTCAGTGTACAATTGCTTATAGGTGTTACACTAAAAGCTTACATATAACTTTTCTTTGTTGTATTTTCATAACATTTTCGTTTTTTATTGTTGATGATCTTATTGTTTAGCCCGCAGAAAAGGTGGTTTAGTGGGACAGAATGCACAGGGCATTAACGGTCTGTTCTGCAGACCATTGTCGTTGTTTGTTTGTTGTTGTTTTTGTTGTTTGTGTTGTACTCACCATGCCTCGTACTATCTGCCAGGCGAATGACAATAGATCTGCTGGATGAAATGACTCGCAATCTGCACTGCATTCATCACCTTTTTTCTCAATCGAGACATTTTCGTGTTTTGACGCCGAAAATACGACGAGAGGTACTGCACATTCATCACTAAACTCAACACTGGCTTGGTCTGTAACATCGCCGTCGAAGGAAGACGCAGTGTTTTCGGGCAAAGAAATCGTTTCATTTTCATCCTCTAGACCTTCCTGCTTTGACATCGAAAATGCGACAAGAGGTACTGCACATTCATCACTAAACTCAACACTAGCTTGGTCTGTAACATCACCGTCGAAGGAAGACGCAGTGTTTTCTGGCAAAGAAATCGTTTCATTTTCATCCTCTAGACCTTCCTGCTTTGACATCGAAAATGCGACAAGAGGTACTCCACATTCATCACTAAACTCAACACTAGCTTGGTCTGTAACATCACCGTCGAAGGAAGACGCAGTGTTTTCGGGCAAAGAAATCGTTTCACTTCCATCCTCTACACTAGCCTGAAAAAGAAAATAATGCCCACATCCCTCTATGAGACACGCCTGCAGGGAATTATGGTAGTCGTATTCAGCAAAACAAGTTCAAGAGTTGGCAAGGTTGAACAGAGCTACTATGAAAGGTTGAACAGAGCTACTATAAGTCTCCTAGAGGGAATTTGGCATTCAGTATATTTAGGAACCCAAGAACAACCCACAACATGTGGAAAAGTTTAACTAAACCTTTTCTATAATTGACCGAAACGAAACAGAAAACAACTAGTTCAAAAGAGTTGATTACTGGTTTAATTTCCATTGCAATACCTTATCGTACATTTTTATTACCAGCCACTCTTAAAAAGTAATAGGTTACCTCACCTTTTCAATGCTTCTGTATTTTAACAATGGCGCAACAAATAAAGCAAGTTTATACACACCTGTTCAAAATCTGTTCTTAGCGTTCTTCTTTTTGCATACTCAGTACCATTTTTACCACTTACGATGCCGTCTCCAATGAGGCTGATGATCTAAAAATAATTAATTCCAATGAATAATAGTGATAGGAAATAAGCCTACGACGTAATATAATAGTACTCAAATCATATAGCATACTGCGTACTATAGTTATTAAATAGGGCCTGCTGGAAAATCAGGGATATTTATAGAAACCATGAAAATCAATTAAATTAAAACAAAATTTTTATATAACTGAGCTAGAAAGCTAAGAAAAGTTTTATTATTTTTCTGATGACGAAAGCTCATAAGAAATGATAGTATTGCAAGGTTTAAACGGTACTTGTATAAATTACCCATTGAGAAATACATAACATAAGCTGCTTTTAACAGTTCATTCGGAAAAAGACCTTCAGGTTGTTCTTCCCAAATATAGAACTTTTATAATTTAATATGCGTTATATTATGATACCTTTTTTTAGAATATTTTCAATTAATCATTTCAGTATCGCTTAGATTATGTAGCATTGAACAGCCCATTAAAGCCCAGGTGCATTGCCAAACAAAAAACACGAATGATGGCAACCAAAAAACATTTTCAACGGCAAGTTTCTAAATGTCACCTGTCGCCTCTTGCGTATTAGCCACTGACGAAGATCTCCATGAGCTACATACTCGATGACAAGATAAAGAGGTTTAGTCATAGTCCAACATCCCACAAAACTCAAAACATTTTGATGTTTTCCAATTTGCTTCATACGCTGTATCTCCCCAAGGAATTCTTTCCTTTGCTCTTCGCTAGCATTGTCTGTAAATGAATAAAAGCAATGGCGATTGACCAAGTAGAAATGAAGCAAATAGATTAACAAACCAATGCTACCTGAAAGTATTTTATTGCAAAATAAACAAGACAAACCCATTCTAACTTGTTTGGCTACTCGAGTAGGCACTTGAACAATTTCGTACTGGCCAATATCCCTTCATAGTATACCAAAATTGGTAATTTATCTATATTATAGAGCCGAAATCCACGGGAATATGTAGCTGCATAAACGCAGAAAATCATATTTGATGCGACGTTTTATTCTAGACACAGCCACGCTTGACAGTGTATTAGTGTTTTAAGAGAAAAGTCACCGTTTGAAATAAAATTGTTTCTTCCTTGATCGAATTGGTCAAAGAAAAAGTCTGCTTGAGCCGTGTATACCAGGATGTATGTCTAACAATTACCTATATTCCCAGGGGGGTACTCCGGGATCAAAGTGACGGGGATGATCGAATGGAGACAAAACTCAGGACCCAAAAAATCCCTAAGTCTCCCGACATTACCCAAAAAAAATCCCTGGACCAAAAACAACACCCAAAAAAAATCCCTAGTCAAATTACCCCTAAATTGCCAAGGCAGCGCCAAGGCACTTTAGTTTGATTTTAATACCCCAAAAAATCCCCTATTTAAATCAAGTCACCCAAAAAAATACCTGCCAAATTCTCCTACCCAAAAAAATCCCGGAATCGAAAATTTCGACCCCAAAAAAATCCTTCGCACATCCCCGTCACTTGGATCCCGGAGTACCCCCCTGGGCCTATATTGGACAACAGCAGCCGCGGCAGCAGTAGTAGCTGCAGCAGCCTCACCACCACCACCACCACCAACACTGACCAACAACGTCAACAACAACAACAACGACAAGAAAAACAACTTACCATGCAATTCTTTAACAGCAACGAACTGTTGTCTCATTTTTCTTGAACTTTCCTGATTATTATTAAAGTACTTCAATCCGTCTGTATAAGTTGCCAAGTGAACCCTTCCGAAGGCTCCCTCACCAAGCGCTGCTACAAATGTAGTTCTTATTGGGTGAATTTCATAATGCTCAAGGACCTCAATGTCTTTCGTTGTTCTGGAACAAATAAAAAAAAAGTTATTTATAGGTTGTTTTTAGTGCCTTTTTTGTTTTCGAGTAAAAATAAGCAAAAAAGCACAAAGCCCTTATCCAGGCAAAGACAGTGTGGGTGATTTGGCCAGTGTAAAGAAGTCATCATTTGAGTGTAGCAAGTGCCCATGGTTAATCACTGTATGCACGTCTATCTGATCGCCAAAACCTGTCAGAACGTGGCAAACTCTTTCATATAATTACTTTACCACGTGTTAATTTTTTATGAAATCATGAGAGCGAAAGAAACTGAACATACCTTCTTTTAACAGTATGGGTTTGTTTCGTCTTTGTCCTGCAACGCATTATGACAAAAACTAGGACGACTGCGAGGAAAGCTAAACTGGCGACGATGAGAAACGTTGTCAGAGTACTTCCCGGCGATGACCCTATGAAACAGAATACAAAATGAATGCATGGAACTAAGGATTGATCTCGAGTTTGCCACTTGCCTTGGTTTCTGTAGTTGATTCGATGGCGTTCCAGCTATACCTTGTATTAGAAGATATTTAAGGAGGCTCGATGTAGTTTTTTTAGACTAAGGGTGGTTGTTTTGAAAATTAAAATTACCTAGGAAGCCAATGTTCGATTTTTGCCAAAATACACCATAATGATCAAATGTGACCAAATTTCAATTTTTTACCCGTCACTTAGTCACAACGGTTACCATAGCAACGATTGACGTTTTCTTTTGTTCTCAAACAAGCTTGATTTTCTCGAAATCTAGACTGACACTTGGTGTTTATTTTTTGATATGTTAAAGTTTAGTAGATTGACTAACTGTTGACGAAATTTTAGAAAAATCTGTAAGAGCGTTTTCAAGTAAATCAAGAATGAAATTTTTTAGAAAAACACCGTTTTAATATAAAATAGGCGCCTTAAAATTGTTTCATATTATTTGAGCACAGTTTCTCTCACTGAAATATAAATACTTACACCATCAAAGACCATTAACTAAAAGCGAAAGACTTTTTGCTTTAATTTGTTAAAATATATCGACTGCCGATTGTAAGAAATTATAAGAAAATACCAAAAACTTCATTCTTGATTTACTCTAAAACGCTCTTACAGATTTTCCTAAAATTTTGAGCACAGGTAGTAAATCTACTGTACTTGAACATATCAAAAAATGAATACCAAGTGTCAGTCTAGATTTCGAGAAAACCAAGCTTGTTTGAGAACAAAAGAAAACGTCAATGGTTGCTATGGTAACCTTTGTGACAAAGTGACGAGTAAAAAATTGAAATTTGGTCATATTTGATCATTATGGTGTATTTTGGCAAAAATCGAACATTGGCTTCCTAGATAATTTTAATTTTCAAAACAACCACCCTTCGGCTAAAAAAACTACATCGAGCCTCCTTAACGCGTTCGGTTTGCAATCCGGGAAATTCAATTGCAAATGTGATTGGTTCTCTTATGGTAGTACTCAGGACCTTATTTAGGTGAACGTTGTCAAGGGCGAAGCCATGGCTTACTTAACCGAATGTAAAACCAGGAAGTCTCATTTGATAGCAACAGACTTATTGCCGGTTGCTGAGTGCTTTTTGGCCATACTGCATAAAAAAAGAGCCACTATGCTTATCGCTTATATATAGCTGCGGAACACAGTCGAAGGCGCGTTGCCACTAAGGAAAGAAATTACTTATAATACTGCAATTGTAAGAGCTGGTAAGTCTAAATCAGATCTGTTTTCATTAAGTGACAAAAAAATTGGCAGCGATTGGTTTGCCATTTACTCATGGAAAACCTGAGTTGGTTATCTTATTGTTATACACCAATCAATGCAAAATCTCGTTTTTGTGGTTTTCAAAGTAATTGCATAAGAGATAGGGAATTACCTGCAGTTGTTGTGTCTCCAGCATCTCTTTGTGCATGTATTTGGCCTCCCCCTGTTGTTATGGGCCATGCTTTTGAAGGCGAATGGCTGCCTCCTTCCTCGTTCCAGGCTTTGACTTCAAACAAGTAGGTCGTGGTACAGTTTAGAACTAAATTTTGATGATTGGCATTCGGGTCAGTCACATTTCTTATGTTCCATTCCATGTCTTCAGATCGTGATCCCTTTTGTTTGTAGTGAACAGTGTAGAAGAGTATTGGGCAGCCATTTGATGGTGGTTTATTCCAATTGATAGTCACGTTACACCCTGGAACTATTGTTTCAGTATTGCTTATAGTAGGCGTATCAGGGCGGTCTGTTAATGAATTAAAATGTTGGTGTTAATTTTAGCTTTAATTTAATATTTTCGTCTTTTTAATTTATTTCGTACTTTTTAACTTAAAAAAAATTGCAAACATTTTTAAGTTTTTCGATGTTAAAATTAACAATCTACGGCAGACTATATTTATAACAAGCTTTGCATATAGTTGTGTATGGTTAAACAAATAAACTAATAATTATGCGCCTTTCAAAACTTTAGGAATTCATGTTTTGTTTGTTTTTTCTTTTTTAGATTGATATGCGACTTTGAGCGCGATGCTTAACGAGTTTGCCATTTGAAAGCAGAAAGGTCCCTGAAGAGTCCCTTGGCAGGGCGAAACGCTACGTCAGACTAGCCACGAACATCTGCAATTCACTGAGAGTGCATATCATATTAGTTAACAGCGGTGATAAGTTCCTTTATGAGTTATTTCTTATTTTTATTATAATTGACTATTGCAGTTACCTGTGTTCTCCGTTTTGATAACCCTATGAGATGGTAAGCTATACCCAACTCTGTTCTTAGCCATCACTCTAACCTCGTAAAACGTAGCTTTCTTCAGGTTTGAAAACAAGCAAGATGTTGATTGTAAAGCGTCAAATGAAGAACAATTATACCATGGACTTTTTGAACCGTTCCTCTTTATTTGGGCAAGATAATCTGTAACAGGTCCTCCAAGTGCTTCACGTGTTGGTGGGCCCCATATGATGTTAATTGAGTTACACTGCCCGGAATCTGTCTGAAACATGGTTGGTGGGTATGGAACATCTGAAAAACAGAAAAATAGCAATAATTAGCCAAGTGTCTTTGTTAAACTTCTGTGAACCATTTATTTTATTATAATATTATAATCAATTAGAATGTACGTTGCAAGAAGATGTCTCCAATAAGTAGCGCAGCTGTGGCCAGCTAGTAGCATGAACTCGCAGGACAAGGATATTCCATTTCTTTTCTAGATGTGATGCCAAGGGTACCACCTTTAACGTAGTTTACCCAATAACTCGCTGGATCCCACTTATACTCTTAAGCGAAAGGAAAGTACATGAACTGTGTACTGTGTAACTATGTACATGAACTTCTTTCATGGGCAACTCGATTTAGACCCGTTTGCTCTCTGGTTGTTTTTTAATAAGTAGCAGCAAAGATTCTTTAAAACTATTTTTGTTCTTACGATTAACTTACTTAAAGTTAGAGTAAAGTGCGACTGAGCAAAAAAGCGATAAGAAGTCAATGGGTTTCTTTCCATCATGCAAAAATCACCATGCAGGATGGCAAGCAACGCACTGGAACATCTCAAACAAGGAAAACCGGCTGTAGACACTTTGTTTTAAAGGCTGTCACAGTCCCTTGTTGTTTGTTTTTTTAGAACGGCAAGTTTGGTTACATGTGGGTAATTGCTGAAAGACGCCTATTTAAATTGCATCATTACCTTGTGCAGTTCTCAGATGCCATACCGTGCTGTTACTGTGTCCTAACTTGTTCCAAGCAGACACAATCACCTCGTACACCTTACTGTATTGAAGCTGTAACTCGTATCTGGTAAAAGTCGTATTAGTGATGTTCTGTGAAAACCAGTTTTCGTCCCTAATGGCTGGTCCAACTATTCGGTAGAATAACGTGTACATAGTAATGTGACAGTTATAATCCGAGGGTCTTCTCCACGTTACTGTAATATTTCTTCCATTCGCTTCCGTCTCGTTGTTTAGGATCTCGGGAGGTTCAGGTGGACCTAAAAGTATACGATAATAATAACTCCTAGTAAGATTACTTTTACCAACAAATAACGGTGTACCAGACATGACATTATTATCATTTATTGTTATCATCATTATTATTATTGTTATTATTATCATTTGTTTCATTATCATTATCATTATTATGAATAATAAAAATTAATGTCACTTATATATTAAGTATTAGTTGATTTGCATGGTGATTTCGTTCAATTGCAGAAAAAAATATATTTCCTTGGTTTCTGTTATATTGATCATCATCGTGTTATTTTTATTATTTATTATATAATTGATTAAGTTGGTAATTAACTAATCAGTAAATTAATTGCTAAATTAATTAATTGTAATTGTATTATTAATTTATTAATCAATTTATTAATTTATGTATTAAGTAAGTTAGTTAGTTAGTTAGTTAGTTAGTTAGTTAGTTAGTTAGTAAGCTAGTTAGTTAGTTAGTCAGTCAGTTAATTTGCTGCCACACCTTTTACATAAACTGTAAGTATACCACACCTGTGAAGTCTGCCACAAATGACGTGTTTGACCAATCGCTTGGTCCCTTTCTGTTTATTGCTTGTACGCGTACATAGTATTTCGCTTCCTTTACCAAACCACTGAACGAACAGCTCTTGGTCTCTGAGGACGTTGTGCAGTTGCGCCAGTCTTCATGTTCCATTCGCACTTGAGCCTGGTAAGCAGTTATCGGTCCTCCTCCAGAATCGGAGGCTGGTGATTTCCAACTGACGTTGAACACGCCACAGTTAAAGTCTTCCACGTCCTCAAGCGATGGTCTGAAGGGAACTCCTGGTTTTTACAGGGACAAAAAAAACAGACGTCAAATGTAAGCTGTATTTACTTTTCATACTTACTACATGTTACCCTTGTTTGAACACAACAGGCATTTACCGTTCTCAGTGGACACTGACACCATCGAGTCTTCGTCGAAATCACTGTGTCCACGCTCATTCCATCCTAGGACAATGATATCATAAGTCCGGCCACATTCTAACCATAGTTGATAAAATTGTTCGTGGTTATGCTCGGCGTTCATGCGTTTGGATTGCCATTCCATTCTTCCACTGTTTGAATCCGCAGACTCTCTGTGATGGATAGTATAGCGTGTTACCGGGCAGCCTTTTCTTGGAGGAGGCTTCCACGAAAGCTTTACACTGCAGCCAAACGACGTGGCATTTACATGAAACTTAACTGGTCTTTCTATAAGGCAAGAAGACGTTATTCTATATGATGTCCGTCTCGTCATATGTTTTTGTCTTCGACTTGTCTTTTACACGTTTTCAGTGTTAGGTGCATCAACCTATGGACATCTTTGAAATGAGCCAATCAAAACCGATACGTACTGGTGTTTGTTTGATGCAAATGAGCTCACAAGTTAGTGAGCTGTGATGGGTGCATTTCGATCCGTCTTGCTTGTTTAGCATTGGCATGCCAATAGATGGATGCCGCTATGTGGCCTTGCGCAAGAACACAATGCAATGACCCTAATCTCGTTCCGCGAGATGTGGGAACGAGATTGCAATGACCCCAGTTACAATATGTCCCTTTTTCAGTTTAAATAAATATAGGATATTGACCAAGTTCCTTTTTTGCGTGTTTATGGGCCTCGACTTCGTCTCGATCCATAAACACAAACACGCAAAAATAGATCGATGCCAATATCCTGCCTTCTTAACCAAACAAGCTTCGTCAATAAAGGATTTATTATACTGAAAAGGAAGCTATTTGCATGCACAATCGATGGCGCACGCTAAAATCATTTCATCGTTTTAAAAGTTGATTTTTACGCATCTAGCCTTAAGGACATTCATCATTTTACAGTTTTTTAATTCTTAATCCCTATTTTTAGAAATTTCTGTATTTTAATTCAAATTTTAAATTGTATATATTATGTAGTTGTAATTTGTAATCCGAGGGCCGCTTGTTTGTCAGTAGTTTTTACTGTTTGCCGTTACCCTCTTTTAATAAAGTTGATTGATTAAAGTTGATTGAGTTGAATGAGTGACTGTTAAATTCTTGAAGAAGGGAGACGAAGTAAACGACCCGACAACAGCGAAATTCATTTCCTTTTAACCCTAAAAAGGATATTGAAATGGGTAAAAATGCGAATCAAGGTTGAGTTTGAAGCCTTAAAACAAGAATGTCCATTCCATCTGGCCGCCAGCTTTTAATTATTGGACGTTTTGCAGAGTATTTGCTCGTTTCTGGCGCTCCTGGCGCTGTGGTGCAAACCTGCTCTGATACCGGCCGAATATTGAAATTGCGATTGTTGAAAGCCTTTGTGACTTACCACTTCACAGGAAAAGCTTGAACTTTCTTACACCATTGATTTAAATGTTCGACCCACCCTTATTCGACGTGAGCTTAGAGGCTTCGGTGAAAAGATGTTTTAAAAGCTTAGTGCCTGGTTCGCCATGCCGTCCGCTTTCCTTCAATTTTTAAAGATTTTACACAAACGACAAGTTTGTCGAATTCTTTACTCTTCAGGTATGTCACTGACTTCTCTCCCTTTTCCGCCGAACAAAACCGATATCATGTCTTCAAGTCGCTTTGCGTTTTAATTTTTACGACTGAATTTTTAATTCAGGATGTTTAGGGACCAGCCTGGCCACTCGCATGGTCGGTCCATCATCTGTAAACTTTTTGTTTGCAACTCCGCTGACCAGCAGATATAGGTACTTGTAGAAAGAGTGTAGCAAGGCGGCCTTATAAAAGCGGCTGTAAAAAGGCGGCCTTTTAAATTTAAACGGGTTTGACAAAAAAAGCAAGAAGCAAAGGAACCAAATATGACTGACAATTACGTGTAGAAAGTAATCGACCGCCAAAGAGTGGACATTGAGAGCCATCAATCGATCGATGACTTTTGTGTAGACCTATTTGTACAGCTAGCGTCGTACATGAAGGAGCATTCGAAAATTAAATCGGGTTTTACACGAGCTCCATCAACGATGGATATATCTAGAAACCACAGCAGTGGCTTAAATCGAGTGCGTCGCTGCTTGTTCGCAGGAAAATAAAAAGCTTTTCAGATGTAAAAGCACAAGTACATTTTTACCTGAATCAGTCTATATGTTCTGATATATTTATTTACAGCGTTATTACTAAACGGCTTACATGTATATGCTTTTATTCTGCAATGCATACCTACGGAGCGATATAATAAACAAACCATTTTAGTGCTACGGGTTAAAAAAAAAAGAAGAAAAAAAAAACCCTGACCCTTCTGGGTTTTGAACCCACAACATCTCGCTCCCATCTGATCATCATCCAAGGACCTACACGGGTGTGCTAATCAGACATGCTAAGTCAAGGGAGACGAATATATCTTATATCAATGTGATAGACATTCCGCCGATTATCTGTTATCATGTTTCTTTATTTCTGCTTTTTTAATCGCATCAAAGAAATGTTTGAATCACCTGATGCCCATATAATTTAAAGGAATGAAAACTAAACGTAAAACTCGGTGAAAAAATTCAGTCGTGGCTCGAAGAGCTCTTTGATTTTTATTAGGTGGTTGTTGTTTCAAATAAAATTAGCGAAACTCGTAAACATTTGTTGTTTAATTTGTTTGCTCTCATTCGCTTCAAGACCTGTCTCATTGTTATCGGAAACCCTTTCGCTAGAAACAGACGGAAAATCTTTGTGTTGTTTCGGAAAATAGTTTCATAGCGCAAATTTGCGACGGATCGCTTTTTGAAGGAGCGCCGACGGAATTCAGTGAAAACTTTTCCACTTGCGTGAACACAGCAATGGCTCCATCTTGGCCGCTCTGGTAGCCAATCAGAGCACTAGATTCGTTTATCTTGACCGCTTACGGGGCTAGTCATATAATAAGGTTAATTAATCGTTTATTTCTCATAAAAAATGGTTACATATTAAAATAGTGAGAATTGAAAGACCATAGAAACAGAACATAATACATACCTGCTATTGTTATTATCTGTCTCTTTGCCCACGAACCAAAGGTGTACGAATTTCGTGCCCTGATTCTAAACTCATAAACCGTATTACTCTTCAGTCCATCAAAATGATGGAAGTTCCGAGCAAAGTGGCTTTCTTTTTTGATGGCTTGTCCTCTTCTGTCAGCCGTCGAATTTAATTCCATCTCAAACTCAGTGAATTGCGAAATCCATTCAACTTGTATGGACCTTCCACAGTTGTCAGAGTTTGCAGATACAATTTCTGGAATTTCTTGTGGCATATTGAAAGTCTCTGTGGAAAGATTTGTAAAATCAAATTAGCTAGTGAGTTGAAGGGACTTTGTCACGGCTGAGTTAAGTTTATTTTATAAAGTTTTGCCAAATACTCGTTATGAAACTTAATATTTGCAAGAAATAACTTCTATGGGTAAATGACAAAACCATAGCTTCATTACAACGAAATGTGTCTCCCAGGCGTTATAATTTAAAGTTACAATCAAACGAGATTAACTTTGAAAATTGTCAGCCTAACAATATTTCAAAAACCCATATCGCAATCCGTTTCACCTTTGGCCATCCGTACCTTCTTTTATATTTGCTGTGTTATTGTAATGTTCCTTCACTGTTTTAAGCGGTTATTTTTATATTTCACCGAACTTGATGGCCATTTCCTATGCTTTAATTTTTCTAAAATCCGTCACACAGTTCTTTTAATCTCTAATCTCCTTTAATCTCTTCACTGTTTTAAGCGCTTATTTTTGTATTTCACCGAACTTGACGCCAATCCTATGCCTAAGTTTGGCTAATCTCTAACCAATAAGTCAATATTTTAATCGAAAATGCAAACTGCTACAATTGATTAACATGAGAGGTAGGCCCTCTATCGTGATCATAACATACTTGGTGCGAATACTATAGCCGGAGCCACTTGCAATTTGGTATTTTCCTCTGTTTTATATTCCTTATCATATATTACTATACACCAAAACAAAGGAAATACCAATTCAAATTGTACTCATGGTAGAACTAAACCACAACTATGTGAGGTTGATGAAATGCTTTAGCAATGGTTTTGTTTCGTTTTCCAGGCCTAATGTTCTCATGGTTACTAACGGAAGCAGAGAAGAAGTTATATCAGCTCATTTTTGCGCAAAATGACCTCAATAATTTATAAATTCGCCGTGAAATTACGCAATTCGTACGAGAACCCCTTATAATTAGTTTTCCAAATTCAGGGATAAAATGTGTGGGAAGGAAAGACCTGATAGCATGTTAATTCATCCGGCAAGAAGAAGTTCAAAAGAATTAAGCACTGGCATTTGTTCTATAAATATCAAATCACTTGAAGATGATTGTGCGTCAGTTATTTATTTAATTATTTATTTATATTTTTATTAACAACTGGCGATAGTATATTTCGGTTCCTGAGTTTTGATTGGTTTTCAGGCAATGGTATATGAGCTCATATACCATGGACCATGAATTGGGTAGGTGTACGAGTCAGCGAGAACAGCCGGTGAGCTCAAATATTGCAATTCTTTAGGTGTTTTTTAATAAAACAATTATTTTACTCGCCCTTTTTGGATATGTGTGTCGTGGATACGCGCCTCGTTAAATATTTACTATCTCATATCCAACGCACGCTCGTGGAATAATTATTGTTAAGTATTACCTGTGTTCCAGAAATTAACATCATTTTCTCCCAGAGTAGTGTTAGAACTCAGCAATGCGCACTTGTATTGCCCAAAATCCTGCTTAGTAAAGTTTGCAATCCTGAGAGACGTCCATCCAGTTGATTGCAGGCAAACGTCAGGAGGTTCAATGCTGTAAGACATGTTATATTTTCCATCCTCGTGGATGTCCCTTCCGTTGAACTTCCATTTCCAGTAGTACAAGCTTCTGTCTCGGTAATCAAGGCTGTTGGCCACGCACAAAAACGTTGTACGATTGATATCCTTGTACTGAGCAACCGCAAAGTTGCTACCCATTACGTATACTTTGGGTAGCGACGGTGAACCTTAAATGAACGGATAAAGTAAAAATGAGATTACCATTAAATAACCTGATAAAATTGCGTTATAATGTCACTCCGATACAGGTAGATTATTGCACACGAAAAAAAAAAAAATTGAAAGCATGATCTAATGACTTAAACAACATGTATCTGATCTGCATGTGCTCAAATATAATGTTCACTTTTTCACTTTCACCAAGAAAGTGAAAAAATCAATATTCCTTATTAGTTACTATACCTCTGACAACATTTGTTCTTTTTATTATAAAATCATGTAAATACACCATATTGCAAGGTAAGCTGGACTATTTTGTAGTCCTTTGGTTTTTCATTTAGAACTAGAACTCTTCCTGCATTACATGGAGCATCACATTGGGTTCAACGTGAATAAATGAACGAACGAACGAACGAACGAACGAACAAACGAACGAACGAACGAACGAACGATCGATCGAACGAACGAACGAACGAACGAACTAACGAACGAACGAACGAACGAACGAACGAACGAACGAACGAACGAACGAACGAATGAATGAATGAATGAATGAATGAATGAATGAAAACCCACGGTATTATGAGGCGTGTTAGGCCTCTACTAAGTGATGCTAATTAAATAGAGTAAATAAATACAAGAAAATAAACTAAATAAATAAATGAAAATAGATTTCTAAGTCCTTAAGTAAATTTTAAAATGAAATAACACATTATAATAGAATAATGAGAATACCATAAATAATTAAGTCTTTTATAAGTTGATTCTTCTTTGTGCCCATTACATCTTCACTCCGGTTTAAATGTGTACCTCAAATTTTGAGGTTATTAAGCGTTCATATATTCAAGCTATTGTTTAAACTCATTGCCTATTCGTTCCGATGTATTTGCCGACAAGCCGGCATGCTTCCGAAGATCGTGAAGAGCGCAACATCTTTGATGTAGGTGAGATGTATTCTTTTGTTAACAGTCTGAAAAATATCTCCAGGGAATCTGCTTGACTGATTTTATTTTCTATCACTTTCAATGCGTGGAAATATAATTCATTTACTTAAAGTCGACTGCAAAAGTTTTAAAAGCGAGTGGACGCGCGCAAAGATAAACAAAGCAAGCTCGCGTATATTTTCTTTTTACCAGATGAAAATATTTTCGATGCAAACAAAGCAAGGAATTGTGTAAAAAGGAATACCACATAGAAATAAAACCCAATAACCCAATATTTGTCATCGATCTAAGACTATCTGGCAAAGAGTTACATGCCTTAGCGGCAACATAAGTGCCAAACTGTATTCGTAGAAGAGACCCTGTTTTTGCCACTTGGGATTTAAAGGTTGAACAACGTGTCAAATAAAATGAAATAAAAGAAAAAGACGTACAAGAAACCAAAACTGTGAGGTTTCGTCTCTTTGTGTTATACTTGTTTCGGGCTTCACAGGTGTAGTTTCCATCATGAACACTTTGCACGCTGGAGAAATGAAGTTCAATAGTGATAAGTCCTACAACTCCGTACTCTCTAGTGGAAACCGTTCCGTTTAAATCACCGCGTTTTAGCTCTCGACCATTCCTCATCCATTTTACGTCTGGAGAAGGGATACCCCATGTGTAACACTTGAGAACGTGGCTTTTACCCGCGAACAGAGAAGCACGTTTCTGATCAAATCGTATCCACGGGTTGTCTAGTGTTGGAACAAAAAAAAAAAGGTTGGTCTGCACAATCATTGAATGGATTATGAAATAAAGTAAACGTACAGTACAGTACAGTGGTACAGTGGTCTCTTTGCAAGAACCGGTCACACGGTGCAAAATCCGTGATGATGGATCACACAAAAATTCAACAACTTCCAACTTTAATCAGCAATGCTTGGCTTCTCTTTGTTTTGGATGCCCCAGTGGGTAACTTGCCATCCAGCATGTACCATGTGACTGGTTCAAGCAAAGGGCACATCACTTTGGAAATCTGGGCCCGGTTGCATAAAAATACTAAAGATTACGTGTTATGAACGCCACGTGTTATTATTAGGCCACCGCGTCTCCCACAGATAAACTTCTTCTTAACCCTTAATATGTTGAAATTATTCCTAAAAACGCGTTTTTTATAACCGTTAATCGATTTTCTTGGCCCTACGGTCCAAAAGTTCTCTAAATTCGCTAAAAATGCACTTTCTGACAATGCAGGAAGATTTTGATGAAATTTCCATGGAAAAATGTACAATATTTTACTTTGGCGCATGCGCATAAGCCAAAATTTGGACTTCTTTTTTTTTTTTTTTTTTTTTGCTGAACCTTTCCGATTTTTTTCCTTGCTCCTTTCCTTTTCGTTTTTCTCTGCTTTCTTATTCTCTCTATCTTTTACTCTGTGCACTTCTTCTACTGGCCTGAAAAGTTTTGATCTGAATCAATGGAAAACCCTGGAAAGGAGATCATGATCAAGTACGGGTATTTTGGCCTGTTTTAGCACCAATTTTACACCAAAAACTGATCGTGTTTTTTTCGATTAACTCTGTCGGAATGCAGTCAATATTGAAGATGGATAGTCCTGTGGAAAGATCTATCCTAGCTCTATAAGATGCAAATCACAAAAATCTGCTGACGTGTAAATTAGTGACGTCATAAGTGGCAGAATGGCCATTCCTCCAAATCCCGGAATAATCCGCGCTTAGCATGTTAAGGGTTAAAGGATATTTATTTTGCAAAAATAAATGGTTTTATGTAGCTTGTTTCGTAAGTATTTACCAGCTTCCGGTTAAATTCCCTCCTACTATGACTTCCGGTTACATTTTCGCGGGCTTTTAGGTTATGAAGGCGCGGTTACATCGCCTTTACGCTTATGGCGTCCACGAGTGAAGAAAAGTTTCCCCTCCCTCCGCTCCCTGCGTTCTGTTGTTGTTGGTTTGGGTTGGCGGTTTCTCCCTCATCTTTGCTGGGATAATACTTTAAGGTTTACATATTTTAAGCTTTCAATCCTTGAAGTAAAAAATAAACGGCCACACCCGTGGTCAAAATCTGCCAAACGGTAGTCTTGTCTTTTATTATCCCAGCAAACAGAGCTTTGCCAAAGCAACACACACATACTTGTTTATATGCATGACATCTAATCTAGGAGGAACAGGATACATAAAGCTTAAAAAAGAAAGAGGCAATGCGATAATAAAATGTGCTGTCCATGAACGCCACGTGTTATTATTAGGCCACCGCGTCTCCCACAGATACACTTCTTCTTAAAGCTTATTAAATTTCGCTCTATCGAAAATTGTCTGACGCGTTACTATAAAACGACAAACATATTTTAGGTCAATTAGTCTTAAAATTATCTGAAATTCAAAAACATTAAGAGACGTGTCTAGTACTCACCAATAGCCGAACAAATTTTATCTTTTAAGACGTCCTCGAATTCGGGGAGTGAAGAAAAGCGTTTGACCATGATCAAATCATCCTCGTCCCCCTGATCTTCTGTAATATCACGCAGCTCTTGCTGATACTCGTCAACCCCAATGCCAACGATAAGAAGGCGAACGCCTCTTTGCGTTAGTGTTTCAGAAGTATTTTTTAAAGGGTGTTGTTTTAATGCTAGAAGAGAGCTACTATGAGAAAGAAGAACAGCAATCTTTGGCATTCTTAGACGAGAGCCTCCATGTGTCCCAAAAACGTAGTCCGATGTAACTTGCAAAGCTTGATCGATTCTTGTTAGGGAATCGATGCCTGCATCTTGACTAGCTATACCGTCGATGAGATTAAAAAAGTGATTCATTTCAAACTTTTGTGTTAAGTTCTGTTCCACAATTGCCTGGTGATTGTAAACGACGATCGCAGAGTTGAAGTGCGACGACTCTTTTGCAAGTTTTGTCATGATGTTCTTGATGAAATCTTTTATCAGACGAAATTTTAAAAGACTAATGTCTGCGTTGTCTACCATAAAGGCTATGTCCGCTCCATCGCTGCACTGGCTTGCAACTGCAAAAAGATAATAAAACAAACATTTTTTTAATAATGATGGTGTAAAAATTTCTTATGAATCAAACAACCAACCAACCAACCAAACAACCGACTAACCATCCAGCCAGCCAGCCAGCCAGCCAGCGGGTGAGCCAGCTAGCAAACCAGCCAACGAACAAACAAACCAACCAACCAACCAACCAACCAACCAACCAACCCATCCATCCATGAATGAATCCATGAATCCATTCATTCATTCCGTCAGTCAATCAGTCAGTCAGTCACTCAGTTATTATCAGCTAAACAGCTTTCAACGATTTCTTGTTCTAAAATTAAGCACAGGTTAAGAAAAAATTATTTCCAAAATTGGTTAAAGGTCCGAAATTGCACGTCAGTTAGCTCTAGAGAAAAATTCAAACACAAAGAAATTAAAAAGGACTACCAATTAGAAGAATATCTCACTACAGTTAAAATATGCAGGGGCATCCATACCAGTTGAAGAACAAAAGTGTTTTGGTATGTAAGGAAAACCACGTAGAGGACGAACAGCATTTTTTAATGTATTGCAAAGGGTATAATGATATTAGAAAACAGCTTCATTCTATCGTGTCGCAAACTGATCCCTGCTTTGTAGATTTAACTGATCATGAAAAAGTAATGTACCTTTTTAAATTAGATAGTTAGGCTACCTCTAGAATCATAGCTAAATATATCTATCTCATGTTTCAAAAAAGAAAATAAATTTTAAATTGAAAGTTAAAACAATAAATAGCTGTATAATATTAATAGTCCAATTATTACTGTAAACGTTTGCATTGTAATTTCATTGTTTGTTATTAAGTAATTTGTTAGCATAGTTGCTATAAAACCTTTATTGTAACTAGACCAATACCTCCCTTTGGTGTGTAAGGCACAATACTGTCAGTCAGTTAGTCAGTCAGTCAGTCAGTCAGTCAGTCATTCCATCACTCAGTCGGTCGGTCAGTCAGTCAGTCAGTTAGCCGGCGAGACAGACAGCCAGCAACAGTTTCAACAATATCATAGCTTTATTATACAATCTTCCTTCAGTATTGCGCGCCGATTCTTGGTTTCTTGGTCCATTAGAGTTACTTAAAAAAATATGTTGGATTTGGAAAGAAGAACATTTTGACAGGAATAATCTCTTTGTGGTTTTGAGCTCGCATAAATCATTTAATTAAGTCAACAAAAATGCTTTGTTATATGAAATTTAATTGCTATATTTAAAATTAATTTAAACCACTGCTGTACTTACCTGCCCTGACAACACGTTGGGTCAGGTAGCAACACAAGGCGCAAAACATGACTTGATAGCATTTCATTGTGCCTTATACTTGTGCTCTGTGATAAATAGTAATACAAGTTAAATTATAACAAGATCATTTTCAATTTTTATATTTACACTTTAAAATGTGAGTTTCCTTCTCCATTCTATATGGCTGGCCTTTATGCAGATGCAGTCTGCAAGTTTCTTTAGTTTCTGTCTAACATAATAGTACTATCTCATTATCAAACCGAAATATGATATGCCTTGTCTTTTAGACTGAAGACACCTAGAAAGCTATAAAAGGGGATAAAGAGATAAAGAGAGAGGGAAAGTATTACAGATTCTAAGTTATGTTGTTTATGTCGTCTCGCGTCCATCTGAAATAATTTCATTTGATTTGACCTTTCGCTTTAATCTCGAATCTGGCAGCGACGTAAGAAAAACAATAGCAAGAAAATTGCACGGGATCGATAGAACATTTATGTCTTTTTTGAGTTTTTATCAATTAAAAGCTTTTAGGGGCAACCCTGAATCAAAAACGGTTACCTTTAAAAAAGCTTGTCTTTAAAAGCCTTTAATTGAAAAACAAAATTAAAAGACGCGCCCTGAATTATTGCAGAGGACATGTCTATATAATTTTATGGTTATCATAATAAAAGTCCGTATATCCCGTATAAATTTGTTGTTATTCTCTTTTTCTCACGTCGCTGCCAGATTCGTGATTTAAGCGTAAGGACATATGGAATGAAATTATTTCAGATGGTCTTGAGACGACATAAACAAGAAAACTGGGGGTCTGTTACTTTTACTATAATTATGTAAGAGTGGGATTGACGAGGTTGCTTATGAAAGATGTGACATGTCGATCAGTTTAAAAAGGCTAAAACCTCTTCAGAAAAGAAAGCTCAAGAAAAAAAGAAAAAGAGATGAAGAAAAAAAGACACATTGTGTAATCCAGTTTAAGGTACATCAGCAAAACGTGTTTAGTTAATCTTGCTGAATGGCGAACAACTATTGTATATATTTAGCTAAACGAATCCTCCTCAGTTCTGAGTTCGTTAAGTTTACAGGAAATAACTTACATATGTATTTTACTTCGGAGAACAAACATTTGCCAGTCTTTTGTCATGATAAATCGTATCCCAGCCCTATATACGAACGCTCAAACTTGTTTAAAAAATTAACAAGATGTGCATACATAACGAGTTATCACCTTCTTCCTTGACATTAAATTAGCAACTGCCTCCAATTGAATAAATGTGGTGTCTTAGTTTAAGATAAGGGCCTTTGGTTTTCCAAATGGTCGTTTTCTTGAATCATATCTTATACTGGTTACTTTCTTTCAGTTCTGGATTCCGTATTTGTACTATCATATCCGAAGGCTGTTATCCTCTGTTGTGCATTAGTGCATTTGAATGTATTTTCGTCTAAAGAATAACATGTTTACTTTAAAAACGTGCTTTAAAGATAAGTACTTCGCGAATATTAATTAATGCGTCTTGCCTGAGTTCTGCTTAACATACACCGTACTAATTCTGTTAATCAGTACACACTCAGCCTACGCTTTTATTTTCATTTATTCGATTTTGTCCTGTGTTTCTTTTATCGTTTTAAGCAATTTTTCCTCTCGAGTTTTTTTTAACACGTTTAAACGTCAAAGAGCATGGTGTTACGGGCTTGCCTCTGAGAAGCTTTGTGGATGAACATGACAACTTAATGGGCAATTTATATCAATATCGATAATGGAAATGCTCGAGAAATGTTAACGACAAAAGAATTGACTTGACAGCCAGCTGCTAGCTGGTTTGCTTTACTGACACTTTTGATATTTATACCACGTGCAGAAAAAAACCACAATCACGGAAACAATCCTTGTAACTTGCAATCCTTGTAACTATTTAACTGCATTTCAGTTACTTAATGTGCGCACTCACATTTCTCAAAACTGTTTTTCACAATAATGACATTACAATGCAAATACGTGCAATTTAGACACCAGTACTGTTAGTACGATGTAATGATAATGATAATGATGATAATGCATTTGTATAGCGCATTTTCCATACGTTCCATTGTGCTTTACACACCAGACCACAACACCGGGAGCCGCTTTGTGCCCTACTCTTTGCGAATAGTGTGTGGGTTCTTTAACGTCCACTGTTATAAGACTGAAGATACAGGGGACGGGACCTACGGCTTATCGTACTTTTCCGAGAAGACTAGAATGTCTAACCATTGTAAGCCTGACATGTACGAAAATACAAGACAAACGGATTTTTAAGGAGCATTGTCGTGGTATTTTAACCCGTTTTCTGATGTTATCAAATTGAATGAAATCTCGCAATGAGAGCATCTTCTTGTTAAAGTATATACCTAAGAAGTGAAAATAAACTGGATAAGGTTAAGACAGATCACGAACGCGACACTTAAATATTTGACCATTTTTTTTTATCATGGGGTGACCGTTTAAACGCAGCTTCTTAAAAGCTTTTCATATACACTCTTTCTCATTTCCACCCGTTTCCCTAGCTCTTTAGTACATGACAATTATGAATAAGGGCGACCTGACCGTCGTTCGTAATACTGCAACAGCAGATTTAACGTTGTGTTGAACTAGGTGGTTTCTAAAATACATTCGTAGCCTTACCTTTTTTGTAAAAGAATTGGAATCCTTCTCTTCATAGAGTGGGACCCCTTAAACGCTCTTTCGTTTACTAGATCTAAGAACACGCGCACCCTAAAAGCAATTAATGGTGAACAGAGAGAGAAAGCCCAAGGTGATATTGACCACTTTTTAAAACAATATTTGTCGTGGAACTTGACAGCTGTCGTTCCGCATCATCCGCCTTATTTTACACTAGCGTGACTTCACGTGGAAACACTTATGGTATCGGATAATAGGGATGATAAAACAATACATATTTACATGAGAAGTGCGATAACCATGTAAATATTAATCGGGGTTACACACTAACGTGACTTCACGTGGAAACACTTATCGTATTAGATAATAAGGATGATATAACAATACCAAATTACATGAAAATGCAAAGTAGCCATTCAAATGTTAATTGAGATTAAATAAAGTTTGTGAGATAAATGAACAAAAGTGGCTTTTTGAAAGGACTGAGAATAGATCATGGTTTTCCGATTAAACGGAAATGGAACAACTTTTTCCGCCTGTTATAGCTAATTAGATGCAAAGTGCCGTTTGTTTCAATTTGCACAATAAGATTTCAGTTATTATTCATTGTCTACGAGTAGATTAAATTAGCAATCCTTGCAGTAAATACAATGTCTCGTGGTGGAATGCAAACTATACTCTTTTTAAACTGCTTGAAAATCAAGATACAATGTTTACGTATCACAGTTTTCCCAGAAAAATATATTGAAAACAGCAGCATATTTTCTGAGACAACTGAAGTAAAATGTTTTTAGGTGGCAAAGTATCCATAGTGTAAAAAAACGTTACTGAAAGGAGGCGGCTTTTTATCGCACACGTAAAAGCCTGTGATACCTGCGAAACTCACAAGTAACCTTGAAAAATGAGGCGGTATCTTTTTGTTCTATTGTTTTCTTTTGATTTGCACATAAAAATTCCACGGGTATTACATCACATATCACCTTTTTTGTCACGCCTTTGGAACGTACCACAGGCGAACATTACACAAGCCTGTGTATAGCCGTCCCGCTCCGCTAAAAATAATCGCGATTTTTTGAGCGGAGCAGGACGGCTTGTTTTCTATCTTGTCTTTTGTTTCGGAACTAATTCTTCTTTCTTTCAAAACTGTGGCCATGTCATGTGGAAGTCATTTGACGAGAGCAATACTTTTTTCTTTTAAGAGCTGCACTGCATGGTGATATTACACTTCTCTCGAGCAGTGGACAACACCGGAAGAAAAAAGTAACCAAAGCGTAAAATGTCAAATCATCGACACACACCTATTGAAGATATGACGATTGTGCAGGCTTTTGAGAAATGTGGCCGCGATTGGCGTAGCGTGCCCAGCTTAATGATTGGAAATATTTATGTACATTTTATTCGAAATAAAAAAGTACTTTTTTAAATTCTTACATATTTTATTGGCAAAGCACCACATTTTACTGTATTGGTAATAGATCTCTATTATGAAACGTGGATCGCGAAAAATTAAGATTTCCTGATTTCGAGTTTTCTGTTTACCGTAATTACGGTAATATCGATTTAGTGAGTAAGATATACACATCATCAAACTTCAATCCGAGAGCAATAACTAATGTAACTTTTATGTCAATCCGATCTTAGACTACCGTAGAATCCCACTTTCCTGAGGGATAATGAAACAGAGAAAACAAGCAAGCAGATAAATGTACTTTTAATGGGATAACTAAGTGAATTTAATAAGATTTTCAATAGGCGGAAAAATGTGTTCCATTTAAGTGAATTTTCCGCTTAATCGGAAAACTTTGTTGTCACTTTCATAGCCTTTTTTGTTTTCGTTCCCAATTTTTGTGACGTCCAATAATTTCTTGAATATTTGTTATTGACATTGTTGCATAAGCATAATTATTATGCTAATTGCTCCTTACTATACTCGTAAATTTTTGATACAACTGAACATGGTCTTTGCATTTTCCGTTCTCACAAAAAGAAACGCTTTTTGTTTTGCCTTTTTTTTAATTTATTAGATCATATAAAAGAATTTGGTCGCCAACTTTAGACGCTCGGGATCTTTTTCTTTGAATAAACCTGTATACAAAGTCCCATTCACAAAGAAACAAGACCCGATAGTTTTATTTACTTTTGTTTCAGATTCAGATTCAGATTTTTATTATTTCACACTATTTACAATAATTAAACAATATTAACACTATTTACAGAAAATGCAATAATAAAATAAGGAAAATATACAATAGATACAAAACCAAAATAAAATGTGCTCAGTGACCAAAGAAGCATAAGCTATCGTGTTGGTCACTGACACGTTCAAAAAAACAGACAAGACACATAAATTACTAGAAATAATAGAATATGAATAACAAACGTATGTAGAATAAATATGTTAAAAGATGAATAAATCAAACTAAATATAAGCTAATTTGCAGAAAACAACGAAATTATGCACAAGAGTAGGATTGGTTATTTAAGAGATAAATATTATAGTGCTTGTAATAGGAAGTATAAAGCAGTTTTTTCAAATCAGTTGGAATAGTTTCCCAAAGTTTTGATGAAACAAAAGAGAAGGTAGAGGTCCCGTAGTTATTATTTGCTCTTGGTCTATGAAAGTTCAAGTTAGCAGCATATCTGGTATTGTGGGTATGAACTTCAGAGGCCTGAGTAAGTGTTCTATGGAATATTGTTGGAATGTTTATTGAGTCATTTAAAATTTTATGAATAAAAAGAGCCACTTTAAATTTGTACACATTTTCAAATTTGAGAATTCCTAAAAGATTGAAATGTGGTGTAGCATTTTCCCTGCTATAAGCAAAGAAAATGCTTCGGACACATTTATTCTGCTTAGTTATAACTTTACGTAAATTGGTTTTACAAGCACTGCCCCAACTTATTATAGCATAGGATAGGTATGGATATATGAAAGAATAGTATAATTGTTTCAATGTATGAAAATCAACAAAATATCTTAATTTATGAATAATTGCTATATAATTGCTATATGTTTCCAAAATATTGTAGTCCCTTGTTTTTAATTGCATGCATAACGCTTTTTAGTGTTGTACCAGTACTGTTTTGTATTAAGAAGTACACGTTCATCTTCTTTCCAAAGAGAATCGTATATATTGCCGGCTTGGTTTTAGGAAATAGTTAATTTAGTAGAAAACGTCTCGGTCGCTTTTTGCGACTGAAACGCAAAAATCGCGAAAGCTCTTGACATCCGAGACGTTTTCATTCAAACCTTGACAAACAAGTGCAATGGTTTTAAAAAACAAATTAAGGAGATTAAAACTCGATCATCCTATCCCCAATAGGAATTGCAGTAACCCGCTTTACATCGAGACCTAAGATACAAGATCACACCCTTTTGTCGTAGAAAAGTTTTATATTCTAATGATGATTTTGGTGCACAAAAACGTTTAATATTCCCTTTTATACCATGCCATAGAAAATACAGCCAATCAGAATACAGGAAAACCGTTGTATATTCGACGGTATTCAACCCAACCTTCCCATAGTGCCCTGCGACTGTATTCTCGATGAAATTTAGTAAGCGGATCTAGGTTCGATTTAAGCTTGTGCGTATAAAATTGCTAAGAATATAGTCTCACAGAAAATTACTTAAAATCAATGTGATTGCTCTCCCCCCTCCTCAAAGTAATGTCCACGGTTCTCTACAGAAAAGTGTTCTCAGAGCCTCCAGTTTCTTGTGACTTTGATTCTTGTACCGCATAGTAATCTTTAGATTCGTCCAATTTCTCAAAATCAAAGTAATCCACTTCCTGAAGTATCAGCTGTTCCATTCTGTCTAATAGTTGTGAAAAACTCGGCCGCTCATCCGGGTCTTGTTTCCAACATTCCTTCATCACAGCGTAACTAGCGAGAAAGCAGATAGAGCATGCATTAATCCTGTCCAAGAGCTCTTAAGTAATTACGCACATACATTTTTTAATGTTCCTGCCTAGTACGACAACAAAAAGATGCGCAACAATCTAAAATTATAATTAAAGGCCCTTTTTCAGTGGCTCATGTAGCACTTTTTATTTCGATTCTTTTGGACCTAGAAAGAAAATTAGGATAAATAAACGTTATGGAAGTTGGCCAAAAAGACCAAAACTGTACATTTCAAGTCTCAAACTGGCAGGTTTTACTGGATCTGAAGAAAAAATAAGCTGTAATCTTCGTGGTTGTACTTCAACACGTGGGACCAAAATCGTCATTTTCAGTGAATCATGTAGCACTTTCTTATTTGATTCTTTTGAATTTGGAATGATAATTAGAATGAATCTACGTGATGGCGATTTTCCAAAGTTACCCAGACTGTACATTTCAAGTCCCATCTGGCGGTTTTGTAGGATCTACAGTGAAAATAAGTTTTAATCTACTTGGTGGTATTTCGACACGTGGACCCAAAATCTTCATTTCAGTGAACCCTGTAGCACTTTCTTACTCGATTCTTTTGAACCTGAAGTGAAAATTAGAATGACTCCACCTGATGGCGGTTTTCCAAAAAGTCCCAAACTGTGCATTTCAAGTATCAAACCGGCCGGTTGTGCTGGATCCGAAGTAAAAATAAGCTTTAACCTGCGAGGTGGTATTTCAACCCAAGGGCCCAGAATCGTCATTTTCAGTGGTTCATGTAGCACTTTCTTATTTGATTCTTTTGGACCTGGAGTGATGGCGGTTTCCGGAAAAGACCCAAACTGTATATTTCAAGTCTCAAACTGGCCGGTTTTGCTGGATCTGGAGTGAAAATAATCTTTAATCAACCTTGTGGTAAATCAGCACGAGGGCCCAAAATCGTGATTTTCAGTGGCTCATGTAGTTCTTTCTTATTCGATTTTTTTGACCTGGATTGAAAACTAGGATAAATCCACGTGATGGCGGTTTTACAAGAAGACCCAAAATTTAAAATTTTAAGTTTCGAACTGGCGGATTTTGCTGGATCTAGGGTGAAAATAAACTTTACCTTACGAGGTGCTATTTCAACCCAAGGGCCCAAAATTGTCTTTTTCAATGGCTCAGGTAGCATGTTCTTATTCCATTCTTTATAACCTGTAGTGAAAATGTGGATGAATCGACGTGATGGCGGTTTTCCAAAAAGTCACAAACTGTGCATTTCAAGTAACAAACCGGCCGGTTGTGCTGGATCTAAAGTGAAAATAAGCTTTAATCTACGTTATGGTATTTCAGCACAAAGACCCAAAATCGTCATTTTCAGGGGCTCATGTAGCAATTTCTTTTCGATTCTTTTGGAACTGGATTGAAACTTTGGATGAATCAACGTGATGGCGGTTTTCCAAAAAGACCCGCACTACAGTTCAAGTCTCAAACTGGCCGGTTTTGGTGGATCTGGAGTGAAAATAATCTTTAAAGTACGTGGTGTTGTTTCATCACAAGGGCCCAAAAATCGTCATTTTCAGTGGCTCATGTAGCACTTTTTTTTTCGATTCTTTTGAAACTGGATTGAAACTTTGGATGAATCAAAGTGATGGCGGTTTTCCAAGAAAATCCACACTATATTTCAAGTCTCAAACTGGCCAGTTTTGCTGGATCTGGAGTGAAAATAACCTTTAATCTACGTTGTGGTATATCAGCACAAGGGCCCAAAATAATTATTTTCAGTGGCTCATGTACCACTTTCTAACTGTGTATTCGATTCTTTTGGACCTGGAGTAAAAATTAGGATGAATCCACGTGATGGCAGTTTTCCAAGAAGACCTCAACCGAACATTTGAAGTCTTAAACTGGCCGGTTTTGCTGGGTCTGGAGTGATAATAAGCTTTGTAAAATTCATTAAATATTCATGCGGGTGCAAACTGGATTGAAACTTGAAATTAGGATTAATCCACGTGATGGCGGTTTTCGGAAAAGACCCATACGGTGTATCTGAAGTCTCATACTGGACGGTTTTGGTGGATCTGGAGTGAAAATAAGCTTTAATCTACGTGGTATTTCAACACAAGATCCCAAAATCGTCATTTTCAGTTTCTTATGTAGCACTTTCTTATTCGATTCTTTTGGACCTGGAGTGAAAATTAGGATGAATCGACGTGATGGCGGTTTTATAGAAAAACCCAAGTGGTACATTTTATGCTTCAAACCGGCTGGTTTTGCTGAATGTGGAGTGAAAAACAGCTTTAATCTACGTGGTGATATTTCACCACGGCTCGGTAAATATCCACCACTATTCACCTCCACTTCAGGCAGTTTAACGTTATTCTTGACATAATTTGAGATTCTTAAAAATTATACGTGCTGTGATTTCGCTGAAATGGTGAAAGAATTGTTGCCAAATAACAATAGCAATAAATTTCAGCAAGATCCAAATTAGTCCAGTCCCTGAACTCTCTCTTCCACGCGCCCTTTATAGGGGTTGAACCCAGGCTCGCGAAGTGAGAGTCCAGGATAACTTGCATGCGCATGCTCAGAACGAACCAATCAGAAGCGAGGAGTGTGGCGTCACTTGCTTGGGACGCGCGCGCTAGGCTAAAACTGGCTCGCTCAAATGACGAATTCAACTACGCGACCGAGCGCGCGAATAAATGCAAGAAAAAAAAAACTGTGCTCAATTGCATCCAAAACCAATTCAATAAACAGCTACAAAATACTAGGAATAGTTGACGGATAGCGATTTTTGTTTTTGCCGTTAACTTTTAGCAGACACTGACTGCAAAGCTAGGCTTTTTAAAGCTATTCCAGTGATCCTGCTTTAGTATACGGTCGCGTAGTTGAACTCGTCATCTGTGCGCGCGCGTTTTCAAAAGGGCTGCCAAATATGGTTTTCCCCCAATTTTTCGCGCAGGGTTCAGCCCCTATAAAACGCGTGCGGAAGAGAGAGTTCAGGGTCTGGACTAGATCCAAATATAACCTACCATTCATCCGAGCACAGGTCAGGTTTGTCCATCCTGTAACCAGTTTTCAAAAGACGGATAAGCTTCGCGTTATCTAACAATGGGTAAGGTGAACCACCTAAAGGAGAAAAAAAAGGTATATTATAATTGGACTTCATGGAAAGATTAACAAGTAATTTATTAACACAACATGCATATAAAGCAGACTGATGTGGTCAGAAGAGAATAAACGAAATTGTATTAGGCTCCGAAATATGGTTATTTTGCAAATGTCGGTATTCTTGGTTTTCACGCGACGTCATAAAAAAACCAGAATCGCAAGACCCCCTAGAATTTATCCTTCTCTGGCTATTAGACGTCCTTAATATATATATCTTGTTGCAGGTATTTAGCTCGATACCATTTGCCATCTTTAAGATAGAGCCGTTTGAATTTCGGAGTTTCACGCCACACGAGATCAAAGACGGCCGCCAGACCGGCTATCACGTTTTCTTAAAAAAAAAATGCTTCATCCTGCGATTTTTAACATTCGGAAAAATTGTTTTGCTGCAAGTGTCTATGTAAATGTTTACTTGTTCATGAGCGTCATCTGACCGAGTTTTGTAGCAAAATTTTATGCCAGATGTTTTTATTGATTTCCGGCCGTCATGTTGGAGTCCAAGCAGTTGGGCTCCAACATGGCGTTTCCATACTGTGCTCTCTAAATTTGTGTCAAACATTTTGACAGATAACTCGAGTACAGAATAACGTACAGACCTGAGATTTGGACGAGTAGTTAATATTATAGTTTTCTACAACCTATGACATTCTTGATTTTTTTCTCAATAGTTTTGGATTTATTTTTTCGCGGCGTGACAGTGGCGTGACAGTTAAAACCACCTATACAGTTCCAACATAAGCCATGTTATTAGAAAGTTGTGGAGAATAACAATGAAAGCAAAGTAAGTAAAGTAAGGAACAAGGAAAAACATCTTCTTTGTAAATGCACGAGGAATGATGGCGCTAATTTAGAAATATTATTATTGTTCGAAAGGTTATTACTCGCTGCTCGTACGCATATAAAGCCATAAGTTAATTAATAAAGAATATCTAAACACGATCGTTTTTTCCACCCAGCACTCTCTTTGGAAAGGAAGTGACAGGTGTTATGTTTCTTGATGATAGTAATAGCAAAGTTCATTTTTCTTGACATTACGAGGAGCGAATGTGCTATTCATTAAGTAAATGAACTGGCAGTGGCTCCGTTTAATAAGAAAACATTAAAAAAAAAAATAATTTAACATTTACCAAGAGTTGCAATCTCCCACATGACCACTCCAAAAGACCACCTGATATGCAACAGAATAAAGAGAACAAGAACAATAAAACAGACATTTTGTTTTACGTATTTTGAAGGGAATGATAAAGAAGATAGGTAAATAAGGAAGGTAGAATATAATACAAAAATGTTATTTAATAAAAAAAATTGTCCGGCAAGAATAACTGAGCTTTTGGACTCGTCTTTGCGATACTAATGCAATAAGAAAGAATATCCGTTTCTTTGAAAATTATATCGAGCAGGAAAAACCCGTACAGCAAGTCTGGAGCAAGACAACGCATTGACTTAATTGCTTTGCATGTACAGTCAAGTCTTTTTTAACGGACACCTCTATAAGACGGACAACTCTTTAAGACGGACACTTGGTGTTGGTCCCGTCCCGGTTGTTTTTAGTAATTTTACTGTAACTAAACTCCCTGTACGACGGACACCTTTCTAAGACGGACAGATGTAGCCGGTCCCGACGGTGTCCGTTTTAGAGAGAGTTGACTGTGTTGTGTCACGCAACTTCTTAAAGACTCCCTGATTCCCATACGTGCATTCACTGGGATATACTTACACATCACTTTTGGGAGTGAAGATCTCTTCATAAATTGACTCAGGTGCCATCCACTTGAGTGGTAGTCTTCTCTGATTTTTTATTTCATACACCTCGTGATATGCTTGTCTCATCAAACCGAAGTCTGCAACCTTGACCACTTTGCCGTGGCCAACAAGAACGTTACGTGCCGCAAGGTCTCTGTGAACAAGCCCCTTCTCCGCAAGGTAGTTCTAGAAGTAAAAAAAAAAAAACTTAGGTTAGTTGTACCATTCCAATGGCAAGTTTCTGAAAAAAAGCGGTGAGCCGGAAACAACGATATAGTTGTTATTTTTACCAAGCTTTTAACACGTAAAAAGTTATTGAACGCCGATGATGTTTTATTCCTTTAATATTATTTTGGACCATTCTGTTAGGCAGGAAGATAATATCCAGAAATGTAATAACAAAAAAAAAATCATAATAACATGAAAACGTCCTTACTAATCTTTCTTTTCTCTACATTTTACGTTCATTAAAAACGAGCAATTGCCTAACTGATATACCGTTATGATAATCTGATACAAACCACAACTGTGACCTTTCACGCGAAAACGTTCCTTAGGACTTGCCGTTTTGACACGGACAGCCGCGCGTTTGCCGTTCAGTAGCCGTGTGCACGGAAAGGGATGCCGTTTGAGCCGTGTAAGCTATCCGTGCAACATAAATTAAGGGCCGTTTGAGCCGTGTGGCCGTTCCTTGTAAAGCAAATTGTCAGCCGTTCGAGCCGTGTGACCGTTCCGTGTGAAGAAATTGACTAGCCGTTCGAGCCGTGCAGCCGTTTCGTGTGAAGAAATTTACTTGCCGTTCGAGCCGTGTAGCCGTTCCGTGTGAAGAAATTTTCTAGCCGTTCGAGCCGTGTAGCCGTTCCGTGTGAGGAAATTTTCTAGCCGTTCGAGCCGTGTAGCCGTTCCGTGTGAAGAAATTTACTAGCCGTTCAACCGTTCCATGCAAAGAAAACTTTTAGCCGCTCGAGCAGCAAAAGCTTTCCTTTTAAAGTTCGTCAGCCCTTGAAGCGGCTCAAGCTACACGCTACACATACAAGAAAGCAGCGCAGGACAGTTAAACAATGGCGGCCTTCTTTTACTAAATTTTGTGACGCGCGTAGAAGCATAAAAGCGAAAGACTAAGAGAAATAAATCTGCTTAGATGCTTTGACTTTGAAATGATTTCGCAGCGCGGGACAGTTAAACAACGGCGGCCTTCTTTTACTAAATTTTGTGACGCGCGTAGAAGCATAAAAGCGAAAAACTAAGAGAAATAAATCTGCTTGGATGCTTTGACTTTGAAATGATTTCGCAGCGCGGGACAGTTAAACAATGGCGGCCTTCTTTTACTAAATTTTGTGACGCGCGTAGAAGCATAAAAGCGAAAAACTTAGAGAAAAAAAATCTGCTTGAATGCTTTGACTTTGAAATGATTTCGCAGCGCGGGACAGTTAAACGCGCGGCCGTTCAGCATCATCCGTGTGAAGAAAATTTACATCCGTGTATTCGTTCGACTTCATCCGTGTGAAGAAAATTTACATCCGTGTAACCGTTCGACTTCATCCGTGCGAAAAAAAATTACATCCGTGTAGCCGTTTAACTTCATCCGTGTAACAAAAATTTACATCCGTGTAGCCGTTCGACTTCATCAGTGTGAAAAAAAATTACATCCGTATAGCCGTTCAACTTCATCCGTGTAACAAAAATTTACATCCGTGTAGCCGTTCTCAGTATCCGTGTAGAACGGCTCATCGAGCCGTTTCTCATCCGTTCGCTTGCCGCGCGTTTCGCCGAACACACTGACTCCGTAAGGAACGTTTTCGCGTGAGAGGTCACTGAACCAAATGTTACGGTCTTAAAAATAATTTTGTTCGAACTGGATATTCCTAGAACCGGCAGACATGAAATAACCATAAGAAAAGTAAATGAACAATATTTTGAAAATTTCAAAACATCCATGTTACGGATTAATAAACCTTTTCCACTATCTGTTTAAAATGGAATATATCCGCTAGTGATTGTTATATATATCTTTTGATATCTTTATTCGATTAAATAATGTTGTTATTATAACTTTATATTTTCTCTTACTGTGGGAACAATAATTACAATAAGTTTTGATTGACGCTGTTACTTTACCTGCTGAACAGGCAATTTAGCAGGCAAAGCGCGCAGATTATGGGTGTTTCTTTGTTGTTCTTATTGTTTTTATACTGACCATGCCTCGTACTATCTGCCAGGAAAATGACAGTAAGTCTGCTGGATGAAACGACTCGCAATCTTCACTGCATTCATCATCTCTCTTCGTAGTATCATCTCTTTCTTGCTTTGTAGGCGAAAAGGCAACAAGGGGTACTTCACATTCGTTACTAAACTCAACACGAGATTGGTCAGTGACGTCACGGGCGATAGAAGACACGCTGTTTTCTTGCAAAGAAATTGGTTCATGTCCATCCTCTAGACTAGCCTAAAAAAGCAAAGAGTAGCTCAATTTTGATAAACTAATATTCTAACGACTTAGAGGCTCGGGGAAATAAAACAAAATATATCACATCGAGATCAAGGAGTGCATAAATCATTTCTTTTAATTTGTTTTATTTCCCAGCCTCGTAGCCAATAGTTTGTACGAAAACCAAGTAAAACTTACGACATTTGCAACGGTTTACTTACATCTCTAGAAATCGCGGACCTCCGAGTCCGCGAATAGTATGTCCAGCGGGACATTGACCGTAGAAGCGAACGCAAGAATTACAAAGAAAATGTATGGAGAATGAAATGTTTTATTAAATAATTCTTGACAAATTAACAAATGTAAAAATGTGAAAGCGGAACACAATAGATTGATGTATTAAGAACCACATTGTACAAGAATTGAAGTGCAGACTTCGAATTTCATTTGTATTCATGAACGTTTTCTGCGAACAGTTTTTGAGGCGTAGAGGAGAAATGTATGGCGAAAACCGAAAACTTAAAGTTTATAAACGGGGATTATCGGCAAACTGAATGTGATCGAAAAAATGTGAAAGCAGATTTGATAAAACTATACATGAATCTAACTCACCAAATGATTTGGAGAAATTGCAGAATACCCCGCATTTCTAGCTACACTGTGCAGCCAGATACTCGGCTACGCGTATACGCCGACAAAATTTATTCATAGCTCTCGAAGTTTACTAGGAAAGTGGCTACGCGTCTACGCGTCTACGCAGTCGAAATTTATTCATAGCTCTCGAAGTTTACTAGGAAGTGGCTACGCGTCTACGCGTCTACGCATCAGTCAAAATTTATTCATAGCTCTCGAAGTTTACTAGTAAAGTGGCTACGCGTCTACGCGTCTACGCAGTCGAAATTTATTCATGACATTCGAAAATCACTCACGAACGTTTGTCTATGCCATCAAGCAAATAAAAATATTTGTGTTTCGAAATTGTGACGAACAACGAGAAACTACAAAGTTAATAACACAGTGAATCGATAATTGTCAAAATCTTACCTCGTCCTGTTTCGTATAAAATGAATGTTGTTGAACGGCAATAGCTTTCGACCTTCGAACAAACGGCTTTAGTTAGTTTTAGTGTGCTTCCCTTACAAACAAATAAAAGCTAACCGCAAGCAAACCAGAGTGGAACTAACCACAAGCAAACTAAAGTGGACCTCACCGCGAAATACACCCGACAAAAATTTAGTCAGCGATTAAAAACACGTTGACGAGTGAGAAAATTATTCTTACAAACTACTTTCGTTCCCAGTAGCGTTTGATCGGACGGTCCGCGTAGCCATTTTCGGTGGCTACGCGGAACAGCTTTAGTTGCGGGGTATTCTGCAATTTAGCCAATGATTTACATCTCCTTCCGATTAGATTTCATTTGTATCTTTGCCGTTAGAAAACCACAAAAAATCGCATACTGTAAACACACGGCGGCAGTTCACATTGAAATCCCAAAATCCGCTGTCTTTGAGCTACGATATTTCAGCCGTCTTTGCTCCAATTTTGCCGCAAAAGCCATCGTTTGAAAGATCTTTTGCTCCATTTTTATTATCGGGCAATATTTATGACCAGTGGTTTTCCTACTTCACAAAATATTACTCTGTGTAGGCTGCATTTTTGTGTACCATCGTAGATGTATATGAGCCCAAAGTCAGGCTTTCGAATCAGCGGCTATTACCAAGTTTCGCGAGCGGTTAATGTAAGATGCATCAAAATTCGCCGACTTCAATGTCCGCGATTTCTAGCGATGTGTTGCCTAGAATTAGGCTACAGTTACTTTATGTTGTCAAACGATTAGAAATATCTACTCAAATGAAACGTTAAACCATACTTAGTACTTAAAGTTTTGTTATTGTCACCCGACCCTTTCCGTATATAACTCCAAAATGTTGTTGTTAAATGCGGTTAGGAATTTTCGCTCTGAGTCAGAGACTTGTCCTTCCGAAAGGCGACAATTGGAAGTTTTAGAAAATAATGTTTGAGCTTTGTTATTTCTCATGTCTGCGAGAACTAACTATGGTTAGTTTAACCCTATTCAGACCGGGCTTTTTTGGACCTTCTCCGACCAATCCTACTAAAGTATTGACAGATAAATTTTAGGAAAACTCAGAAAGTTTGGCAGCGTTTGGTTAAATCTTAAAAAAATTAGAAGAGTTCAAAGTCAGCGCGGGCTTCAAAAGCCCCCCCCCCCCGGTCTGAATAGAGATAATTTCCGGCAACACCGTATCGTTGCATTTTTGTTTTGTTTTTTGGTCTTTTTGTCAAAAGTCACTTTCATATGTAATAGGATGTTTTACCTTCATGATTTTTTTAATCTGCTTTGCCATTATATTAAGACCGTACCAGCAATAGAGATTAAGTGCTATTATACATACCTGTTCAGAAACTGTTCTTTGTATCTTTGTTTCTGCATACTCAGTATTATCTTTGCTACGTACGATATCGTGGGCAGTGTGGTTTATAATCTAAACAAAATTAGATGGGTAATAGAATAGAGAGATGACGCTAATCGAAGGTTTTAATGGTATTCGAGTCCATGGCTTCCACCAAACCACCGTGATGCCTTACTCGTCAATAAGCTGTTCATTTTCATAATTTACATGCAATAAGTTGAGCATCTACAGGTCTTTCTGTCAAAATTCTGACAAAATTCCCGAGTTATTTATAATAATTTTTGCTTTAAAAAATACATTTTCTGTAAAGCATGTTTATATTTATTCATTTTAGCATTGTCACATTAAAAAATATAGTCCAGCTATAGTACCATGTCAACATTGGATGACAACCAAAAAAACCTGTAAAAACAAGGTTTTTAATCCTACCTGTCGCCTTTTGCGTATTAGCCACTGACGCAAATCTCCATGAGCTACATACTCGATGACAAGATAAAGAGGTTTAGTCGTCGTCCAACATCCCACAAAACTCAAAACATTCTGGTGCCTTCCTATTTGCTTCATGAGCTGTATCTCGCCAAGAAACTCCTTTCTTTGCTCTTCGCCAGCGTTGTCTGTAAATAAATAAAAGATTAAATGGCCGTAGTGCCCATCAATATAGGAACAACCTTGCAATCATATGACGTGCATTAATAGATCGGATTTTCAATGAAAATTTGTATAAAGGCAGTAAATATAGCAAATAATGTACATTACGTTATATTCTCATTTCTCTCTTTTAAGTGAAAATACTATTACTACAGACAAAACTTACCGTGTAATTCTTTAACGGCAACAAACCGTTGTCTCATCTTTCTCGAACCATCCTGATTATTATTAAAGTACTCCCAACCCTCTGTACAAGTTGCCAAGTGAACCCTTCCGAAGGCTCCCTCACCAAGCGCTGCGACAAATGTAGTTCTTCTTGGGTGAATTTCATGAAGCTCAAGGACCTTGATGTCTTTCTTTGTCCTGAAAAAAGACAGTAGGTTTCTACAGCGTCCCATTATTTCATTTCATTTACTTATTTATTTTTTGCTATTGCTTTTGTTTTGATTTGTTTTTTTGGCCTGGAGCTAGGTTACGTCTTAAGTAAATGGATAGCAGTTATCATGCTAACACGCCGTCTTTTCTAGTTACAGCAACAACAACTACAACAACGCCACCACCACTACTAACGACATTTTCTGTGTAAAAAAAAAACTACATGTACTTTCATTTTTTAAGTGAGTGGTAAGTGCTCTGTCATTGCACGGACGGCTATCACCAAAACTTGTTTAAATACGGCAATAATTTTAAGAAATGAAATCTTAATCTGTTAATAAAAGTCCCTTAAAAAGTCCTTTCCGGCCTCAAGATAGCCTGCGTAGCAAGCGTACCCCTGCGAGCGAAGTGCTGCTATGTGTCGCGCGCGAACGAAGAGCGAAAGAGCGAAAGATTCTGGCCGCGCGAAAATTGGGGCGAGAGCAAAAAAGGGAAAGGAGCGGGGAGGGGGTGGGGAAGCGAGGGAACGCTTGCAAGCAAACCCCACGATTCTGAAAAACGCCCACCGATTTTTCCGGTTGATTTCACTCGTTGATTGACAGCTTATCAACAAATTAGCCAATTACATTTGACTGGAAATAAAATTTACTTCCTTCAAAACAAAATTCTCCACGTGAAACCTTGTCAAAATATTCAAACCCGCGAAACACTGTTGTGATGTCCGAAACACCAAGCGATCGCTACAGAGTTTGTCGATGCAATTTTAAATTTAAATTTGGTACAGTATTCAGCCGGGAAGAGCTGGTTATATTTCTTTAGAATATCTTTGTAAACCCTAGAAGCGAAAATATTCATACGAGAAATCCTTGCCGATTTTTGTAGAGCTGTTTGAATCGAAGTTGTGGAAAACCCCAAGCTATTTTCATTGCGCGTTTGTCATCCTTGCGCTCGCAAAATTAGAAATTTTGGGACACTATACGAACTCGTACAGAGTTCGATAGGAAGCGAGGCTGTTGCTTGAAAAACTCAACCAAAGCCAATGTTTCAATCTACTTTATTACTAATATATTGCAATATAACCGCTTACTACAATAGTGCACAAAGAAATCTTCAGTTTTTAATACGTATCAAAGTTGTAAACAGTGGCGAAGAAGCTCACCTCAATCCCGTCCAAGTTTCATTTGTATCATCGGCTTTCGTCTTCAACAAGAGCGGCTAAATTCTCATTAAATGCGGAATTCTTCGATTTTAGTGAATCAATAAAATGCCTGTCCATGGCGGCTTCAGCTGAAGCGTACACAATATTAAATTTCCCTCGGTGTATGTCCTCTACACAGTCAAACTTTTCATTATTGCGGTTTTCGGTGAAATGCGACAGCCAACGAACTTTGAAAAACAGAAACAAACAAAATGGATCGAAATCTACCAATCACAACTGACAGACTTGACCTTTTGACCCGAATGAAGCGAACTTCTGTTTCCCGAGAGGTCCGCTAAGATGATTGACGGCAGCAAAAAGCATAAACCGTTGTTCTTTGATCAGCAAGCATGAATATGTCAAACTTGTCAATCAACATAAATACGCCGCACCAATCAGAGACCCCGTTCGTGGGCGAACGGGTTTTTCAGAATCGTGGGGTTTGCTTGCAAGCGTTCCCTCGCTTCCCCACCCCCACCCCGCTTCTTTTCCCTTTTTTGCTCTCGCCACAATTTTCGCGCGGCCAGAATCTTTCGCTCTTCGCCAGAATATTCGTTCGCGCCCGACACATAGCAGCACTTCGCTCGCACGGGAACGCTTGCTACGCAGGCTAGCCTCAAGAGTCCTCATGGGCCCGATGAGGATAAGTAGTAAGTAAAAAGTCCATTCGAAACTCTTTCTCAAAACAAACCGTTTGTTCTTCAAGAAATCGTCAAATTGAACGTACCTTTTGACAGTACCGCTTTGTTTCGGCCTTGTTTTGTAATGCATTCTGACAATAACTAGGACGACCGCGAGGAAAACTAAACAGGCGACGACAAGAGACGTTGTCAGAAAACTTTCTTGCGATGACCCTACGAATATGAAAAGAAAAGATGGAAATAACTAAGGAATGATAAATAATAAAGATGGTACATTTTTAAGCTCGGTAATAAATAATGAAGACGAAGTGTTCAACATGACACGAGCATGGGGCAAAGAAAAAATCTGAGTCCCCGACGGGACTCGAACCCATGGCCTCCTAGATACTGGTTGGGTGCTCTTTTTTTCTTTGTCCCATGCTCGTGTCATGTTGAACACTTCGTCATCATTATTTATTACCGAGCTTAAAATGTACCATCTTTATTATTTACTAAAAACTTGATGATTTCGACATTGCTGATCCTAGCAGTATGCAGGGCGTGTGTCACATATCAACCTAGCAAATGGCCCAGCTCACAACGAGTCTCTCGTAGCTCAGTTGATTAGAGCGCTCAACCCGTATCTGGAAGGCCATGGGTTCGATTCCCGTCGGGGACTCATGTCCCATGCTCGTATCATGTTGAACACTTCATCTTCATTAACTAAGGAATGACTACTTTTTTTGATATATCTTGTGGTTTTTTAAATTTATTGCATGAAAGAGGAGGACGATACCTGTATTTGGTGCGTCTCCAGAAACTCTTTGCGCCTGTGGTTGGCCTCCCCCTGTAGTTATGGGCCATGCTTTTGAAGGAGAATGGCTGCCTCCTTCTTCGTTCCAGGCTTTGACTTCAAACAAGTAGGTTGTGGTACAGTTAAGAGCTAACTTTTGATGACTGACATTTGAGTCAGTGACATTTGTTATTCTCCACTCAATGTCTTCAGATCCTGGTCCCTTTTGTTTGTATTGAACAGTGTAGAAGAGTATTGGGCAGCCATTTGACGGTGGCTTATCCCACGTGATAGTCACGTTACATCCTGGAACTGTTGTTTCAGTATTGCTTATAGCGGGTGTATCAGGGCGGTCTGCAAACAATGTTGTTGATGTACATGTGGTGTATTTTAATTGATTTAAGTGCCATGTTGAGTTAAACTCAGAAATAATCACTAATCAATCTGCAGTGGACTGTACTTTTAACGAGCTTTGTAAAAGTAATTTAAGCGCGCTTCATTAGAAGTTAATTTGTGCCTTCACTTTGTTTTTATTTCTTTTCATAGTTATATATGTGTGTGCAACCTGCCACTTCACAGAAGTGCACTTTGCTTTTCTCCTTTTTTTCAAAATTGGTAGCTTTTAAATAATGCTATGTAGTTAGATCTATTACAAAATGCATGCACGCGACATTCTTCCTAAACGTGATTTTTTAAAATGTTGCAAAAAGGAAATAAAAGTTGATGACGCACAATGCGAAGTTAACTGAATTATTTGATTTGTGTACTTTTTTTAAATGATGCAGAGTAGATTCCTTAAAAGGTATCTTATTACCTTAATGATAACTGAGATTTGTAATTACCTGTGTTTTTCGTTTTGATAAGCTTATGAGATGGTAAGCTATACCCAACACTGTTCTCAGCCATAACTCTAACTTCATAATACGTATCTTTCTTCAGGTTTGCAAACAGGCAAGATGTTGATCGTAAAGCCTCGAACGAAGAACAATTATACCATGGATCTTTTGAACCATTTCTTTTTATCTGGGCAAGATAATCTGTAACAGGTCCTCCAAGTGCTTCTTGTGTTGGTGGGCTCCATGTGATGTTGATGGAGTTACACTGCGCAGAATCTGTCTGAAATATGGTTGGTGGATATGGAACATCTTTAAGAGAGAAAAAATCACAACATTCATTAGCCAAGTATGTTTGGTTCTTACTTCAGCGGAATATTTTTCTGGTCATAAAATTATGAACTAGAATGCAGTTAAGTTTAACCAATTTAATGGTAGGCCACTTGTGCCTGGCAAGTTAATAGCTCCGACACGTGCATATTTCTGTTGCTAATTCGTCCGAAGGACTTAACGTATTCTTTTGTCCCCTAAATTGGACGTGATTCTATTAAGATACCACACTTAATCGGTTTAACCGGTTACCATTTATACCCTTGGGCGAAGGAAAGTTCTGTTGCAAAATGCCCATCTCAAACACATGATTACCTTGAGCTGTACTCAGATACCATTCCGTGCTGTTACTGTGTCCTAGCTCGTTCCAAGCAGACACAATCACCTCGTACACCTTACTGTAATGAAGCTGTAACTCGTATCTGGTAAAAGTCGTATTGGCGATGTTCACTGATGACCAGTTTTCGTCCTTAATGACTGGCCCAACTATTCGGTAATGTAGAGTGTACATTGTAATGTGACAGTTATTGTCCGAGGGTCTTCTCCACATTACTGTTACATTTCTTCCAGTCGCTTTCGCTTCGTTGTTTATGATCTCGGGAGGCTCAGGAGGACCTACAAGCATACAATAAGTAGTTCCTGATTTAATAAAGTTACTTTTCACGACGAGTAATAGTGTCCCAGCCGTAACATTTAATTTTTGTTATTATAACTAACAAATCAATTTCACAACCACAAAAACAGCAAAAATTAACTAAATTAATACTAAAATGAACTAAATGGGCGATACGTATTATTCAGTTTGGTGTATTATGAAACGAATTATTCAATCAATCTATCTTTTGCTACTAGATATATTTGTTTGCTGCAAGTATACCTGTATAGTCTGCCACAATTGACTCGTTAAACCAATCGCTTGGTCCCTTCCTGTTAATTGCTTGTACGCGTACATAGTATTTTGCCTCGTTTACCAAACCTGTAAACAGACAGCTCCTGATCTTTGAGGAAGTTTTGCAGTTGTGCCAGTCTTCGTGTTCCATTCGCACTTGAGCCTGATAAGCAGTTATCGGTCCTCCTCCAGAATCGGAGGCTGGTGATTCCCAACTGACGTTGAACACGCCGCACTTAGAGTCTTCAACGTCCTTTAGCGATGGTTTGAAGGGAACTCCTGCTTTTACAGAAAAAAAAATCAGACGTCAAGTCTAAGCTGTATTTACTTTCCATATTCACTACAAAAGGCATTTACCTTTCTCAGTGGACACTGACACCATCGAATCCTCGTCGAAATCACTGTGTCCACGCTCATTCCATCCTAGGACAATGATATCATAAGCCCGGCTACATTCTAACCACAGTTGATAAAATTGTTTGTTGTCATGGGGATAGTCAGCGTACATGTTTTTAGTTTGCCATGCCGTCCTGTTACTGCCTGAATGCACGGACTCCCTATAATGGATAGTATAGCGTGTTACCGGACAGCCTTTCCTTGGAGGAGGTTCCCACGAAAGCTTTACACTGCAGCCAAATGATGAAGCATGTACAGTAAACTTGTCGGGTCTTTCTATAAAGCAAAACAGAAGTTAATAATAAAGCGTTACGTGATTCTACATGAGGTACATGATGTCCGACTCATGATTGTTTTAATGCTAATTTTTTCACATAAATTGAAATTATTTGCACAATGCATCGACTTACATAAAATTCAATATCATTGACCCTAGCTTAGCTAAACCGTATAAGAAATGGGTTTCGAATTCGAAAACAATACGTATTGTTTACCACTTACTTTTAAAATGGCCATATAAGGTCATAATAATATTCTATAATAAGCTATACACAATGTAAAATAATTCAATAAAAAGCTACTTTCCACGAAAGCCGTGCTTTAGAGTACTTGTTTGACATAACATTTAATTGCCCAAGGGACTCTGCTTCATAGGATGGCTCAACTGTAGCTTAAGCTATTTTCGTAATACGGTTTGTGCGTGGAAATGGTTAAAGATATTAAAATATCCTAAAATTCTGTGCGAGTCGATTCCATCTCTTGCGGCCTAAATATTATGGGTTGTTGTTGCTATTGCTGACATGAAGGCAAAATATCACGGATCATGCCATTTCACCATACCTGCAATTGTCCTTATCACCTTCTTTGCCCACAAACCAAAACCGTAAGTGTTCCGTACTCTTGTTTTTACCTCATAAATCATATTACTCTTTAATCCATGAAAAACATGATAATCAGGGGAGCGGTGGCTTTCATTATGAGCTGTTTGCCTTCTGTCATTCGTGGAGTCCAGTTGCAGTTCATACTCAGTGTATGGCGAATTCCAAACAACATATACGGATCTTCCGCAGTTGTCAGAGTCTGCAGACACAATTTTTGGAGGCGGTGGCAAATTGAAAATCTCTGTGGAAAGAATTGTATCACAAAATCAGCCAGTAAGGTGATCATTCACCAATTACTTAATAATCTTATGCAATTGATTGGATCTGATTGGATTGGTCCCCTGTCATCACCATAACGTGCTTGGGGCAAAGTTAACTGTTACTTTTTCTTAAAGTGCGACTTCTATAGCCGGGAACACTGAATCAACCGAGGAATATCAAATCACCAAAGAAACCAAAAAATGAACATCAGAATTTCAACACCAATGCTAGTTTGCATTTCAATGCAATGTTTCAACTTGGAATTTAGAGAAAGTTTCAATTCTGTGTTATAATGTATATAATTCATTTTTACTGTCTTAGTTTTGACCCCAGTTATAGTAGTCGTAGTGTAACATGCACTAGAAGGTGCTCAGTTGATGCGACTTCAGAACAGGAGTTGTTGCAAATATTCCGAGGATATTATCTACACCCGGCTAATTTATCAATGCAGAAACTTCTCGTACAAGCCTTTCGCATACGACTTCAATAAGAGATTGTTTTCAATCAAGTTTGTTTCCATAACGGGTGGTCAGCCTTTCATTCATTCATTTACTTATTAGACATTTATATAACTTTAGATATGACTTACCCGTGTCCCATAAATTTATGTCATTTTCTTCCAGAGTAATATTGGAACTCAGCACCGCGCACTTGTATTGCCCAAAATCTTCATTAGAAAAGTTTTTAATCCTCAGTGACAACCATCCAGTTGATTGCAGGCAAACATTAGGAGGATCAATTTTGTAAGACATGTTATATTTGCCATTTTCTTGAATATCGGTTTCGTTTAACTTCCATTTCCAGTAGTAAAGGTCTCTCCCTTGATAATCAAGGCTGCTGACTTTGCAACTTAATGTTACACTGTTGTTATCGCCAGACGGACTAACTGCTGTTACTGTGGGCAGCGATGGTGGACCTGGGATTTAAAATAAGGTTAAATTATTACTATTGATAGATTATTTAGCTTGCAAAATATACTTTTTTTTAAGGAAAACAAATGATAAGAAATAAGAACATATAGCTTACTGCCTTATGATAAGAAAGCAAATCTATGTAACATTTATGATCTCATTTTCCATGGGCATGCATGCTCACAAATAAATTTGCAAACAAGTTGATGAATAATTTACGGATGTTATTGCAGCAAAATCCACTAGGCGCTCTCGGCTCATGGACGATCAGTACCAAAGGGTGAGGTCGTCAATAGTAGCGGAGCACCATACCCATAAAAAAAAACACATGAAAAAAAAAAAAAAAAAAAACACATGAAATAAAATAGGTAACCTATGCATCCGAGTTTTCATGGTCATCATGGCTAGCGGCATGCCTCGCGGGCGCGTACGGCGGCGTACGTACGGTGTTGCGCACATCCGGGATCTTGAAAGGTCTTGACAACTCGCGCAGTACTGGCGCGAAATAATTTTGCAGTGTGAGGTCTCTTGGCAAAGAAATTTTCAAAATTACTACGTATTTTTAAATCCTATTCAGCTAGTCTGAAAGTTAGAACTTGAGACAAACATATTTATTTTGGCTCCTTGTTATGCCGATGACTACAAACGAGAGCAGAGTAAACTTAACTTCGAGGAAACAGGGTTTAAGCGATTTGCGACGGGAAAGAGATCGCGAGAGATCCAGAAAACCCGGACAGAAAGCAGGCGAAAAAGTATAGCAAATCGCCTGTCGAACCTGGTAGCAAAGTAGCGAAGAAAAGCGACTAAAATAGCAAGAGAGGTGCCGAGAAAACAGGCAAAGAAATAGCGGAGAACAAGGGAACGGAGATAAAACGAGCAGACGAGTGTACCTACTGCGGCCAACTGGTGAAGGTGAGTACAAAACTGCAGTGTTTCCGTCATTTAATATCTCTACGTTTTGTCTTAAGCTTACTTTATACGCAAAGTAAGCTTATATTTACGGCACATTTTACTTGCTTTCCCCACTAAGCATTTGCTTGTGACATGAACAATGTTGAAAAATACTATTCGTTAAAATTCAGTTTTACCAGGTTTTACTGATCAAATAGGAGGATTTGATTATGTAAACAAATAATTGTTGGGCCTTCGAGGAACGAATTCACAAAGAATATCACTTCAACACATCTCGAAGAAAATTAAGCTTACGATTTTTAAATGCTTGCGATATGATTATTTTGTTTTACAGTGCTGGAAGAGCAGCTGAGATGAGAATGAAAGTGATGTCAGTTTGCACGAAGCACCTGGAATTTCGTTAACTCCGAGTGAAATAGATCGATTCAGTGTATGCAGTTTATTGATATTCATGATGGAGGTAAAATTACTGTTCATTTAGTCAGAATAAATAAACTTCAGCTTCATTACTTAGCTCTTTCGTTCCCAAATATATTAAATAATCCACTTGTCATGTAGTTCTGTTCACTATTGAGCGTTCATGTGGATTACATAACAATGTCAACAATTTTGAGATTTTGAGGTCTGTTTTGCTGGTTTCATTCAGAATGTCAACAGTAAATGTTATATTTGTCATAAAAAAATCACGATCTTGTTGTGGAATTTGGAAAATCACAACAAAGGTTAATGACTACTGGAAAAATTGGAATCTTTGTGAGTAAATTCATGCCATTTTAGACACTGTATGCAGCTGTGCATGCAAACTTATTATTAATTAAATGTGTATCTTTAAAAATCTTAGTATTACTGTTAAGAGAAAAGCTTTTAAGATGTGGCAATGTTTTTCCTATGCATGTACATGTATATATAGGGGTAGAGGGGAGGGGGAGTATTTAAAGGCCAAACCTTTTAATTAAGAGGGGGTGTAAGGGTTTGCAGTGATGCTTTGAGTTTATTAAAATATTTACAGTAGAACCCTGCTAACTCGAACTCTGAAGGGAAACGAAAATGAGTTCGAGTTAGCGGGGTTTTTCGAGTTAGCGGGGTTGATTGAATATTTTATTTGCCAAGTTAATAATTGATAGTTTACTGATTTTTAAGCACTTCAGTATACAGTACTGTGCAAATTGAACTTATCTTGCCAGAAACTCTAAAGCGACCACACATTCTTTTGTTAAGAGTGGAAAATGACTGTCAAATACATGATCTGTTTATTGCTATAATCAATGGGCAACCGTTGCGAGTTGCAAGTTCCGGAATTCGAGTTATCAGGGTAAAAAGTTTGACCCAAATTTTGTTCAAGGGAACAAAATTTAGTTCGAGTTAGCGGGGTTTTCGAGTTATCCGAGTTCGAGTTAACCGAGTAAAAATGACTGAAAAGTGGGGTCAAATCCAAGGGAAATGGAAGTGAGTTCGAGTTAGCAAGGTTGTTCGAGTTATCCGAGTTTGAGTTACCGGGGTTTTTTTCTGTAGTTGACTTCGCAGTTATCAGTAAAAAAAAATAGTCTGTGCTGATACATCTCTGTTAAATATATAAGGTATCCTTTCGCATCCAGTGGTCTTGCTTCACTTTATACAAGCTTGCGTTAAGTGTTTTGTTGTATAAATTATTGATATTCATGCCAATTAATCAATTTTAATTTAATCTGTGGCATTTGACTTTTTTCAGGGTTAACATGAGTTTCAGAATTTGCAGAGCCACAGACACAAAAACAGAAAGTGGACAAGGACATCAAAAGAAAACAGGAAGGATTAAGATTATCCAGCTTGATGTTTGGGTGTCTTCATGATGCCATTTTCAAGAGACTAGTAAATTACATGTAAATTGAAATCAAGAAAAGCTGCAAATGAGCAAAGTTTATATTTAACATGTTAACGTATTTACAGTGTACTTCAGAAAACAACTTCTTGATTGACCAGTCTCTTTCACATCTTTTTAGATGTAACAAGGGCATTATGAAGTGATCTTTTTAAGAATATGCAGCCAAAACAGTAACAGCAGAAATGAATGGGAGTTTAAAATTGCTATTTTCAATGTTTTGGCTGGTAAGAAACCACATGTGACCAAGCTAAAATCTCTTTGGCCGGTAAACATGACCTGTAAGTGTCCAAATATTTTGAGCCCTCGACTGCACAGGACTTACATGTAGTTGTCTAATTATTGTATATCATAAGATCTTTGGTTGACCTTGGGGGAGGTAGTGGAGTTAAAAAGCAATGTAATAATTTGAATTTGGATTGGTAATGCTGAAACTGCGGTGGTACTGTAATTCCAAAGTATAGACGTTAAAATCGTGATTGCAAGCAATATGCAATACCAATTACATTCTTATGTGTTGTATGCTGCGTACAATTTATAAGAACAGCTATAATGTTAAAATTAGTGAAATATTCTAAAGCCAGATAAAACTTGCAGTATCCATTAGGTACCATGAAGCAACCAAATTGTGACTCATTTGCTTACTTTGTGAACTCCATGACGAATGGGCAACATGACTCCACAAAAATGTGTACAATAAAGCATACAAATTTTTAAAAGAGCAGTCAAAGTATTGATGCTATATTTTTTCCTTGCATAGTTTTATACACAAGCAAACATGAGTCTATTTTTTCTGCGTAATCAAAGAACAAAACTGAGTTTGAGACTCACAAACAATATTCTATCTTCCCAGAATTTTTGTTTTTTTATTTCTGTAAGTGAAGTGAAACCACTTAAGAGGAAGGGGACTCAAAAAGACATGTAAAAGTAAAAAAGGTGCTATCATCCTTTTTTTTTGGGGGGGGGGGGGGATTAGCTTTCACTCTAGTTTGCTTGTGGTTAGCTTTCACTCCGGTTTGCTTGGCATTAGCTTATGGCAATATGCTGTAAACCCTTTGCTACAAGTATGACCTCTGCCATTTCCATTCAAAATTAAAATATAGGCAAATAGTGAAAATAAAAACAAATGAATGAATTAAAAAAAGAAAATTAACCATATTCTTAATGTAGATGTATATTATTTCCTTTATACTCTAAATGTTAAGTGATTTGCTAATTTACCACGTGATATGCCTATCTACCCCAACATGCAGCCCTACTACCCCCTCCTTATCTACACGAAGGTTACATAATTACCCGTTTTGCAGCATAATTTCCCATACAGACTTCTGGATCATAATGCTGTCGGTGGAATTAAAACGTTTTGATTGATTTTGTTTGTTCTCGGCTTATTTGGTGTTGCTGTATACGGTACTCCCATATAAGGGCTATACGGGTATGTGCTGCTCAACAGGGTATGCCTTTTGCCTCTCTGACTCTGAAACAGGGTATACAAATCACCCTTTTGACTGTGGAACACTATCAAGTTTAGCTATGAAACTCCGCTCCTCTCATTGGTTTTTCTCCAAGCCACAGACAAAGTCAAGTGAGCGCTTTGTGATGTACGCTAGTGTTTTTATATCTATCTTCATATATTTTTCATTGTGGATATTGTCTGGAACAGGGTACCTATTTTGCACTGTTTGTCTGGAACAGGGTCGCAAATTGAGCCGTTTTTCTCCGGAACAGGTCCAGAGTCTCAGCGACTCAGTGGCACACCCCTTTAGTAAATTTTAGGGAGTACCTCTTCCCCCCCCCCCCCCGGGACACGGTAAAAAAAAAAAAGTAAGTAACAATATTAATATTTATAAAAAAAAATAAAACGAATATTATATTCTTAGCCTTAAAATTGTACAATGGCTTGAATTCAGGTTTCAATAAAGTGCAAAATAATTAACTGGGGAGCTCCGCTTTTAGGCTTGCCTAAATCTATATATTATTCCTAGGCTCCGCGCAGTCATCAAAGCAATAGAGTGATGCAGTGTTGACCGACGTTCATTCTTTGTATCCCTTCGGTCAACACAAAACCGTAAACCTTGTTATGATCACCACGTAGCCATTAAAAAATTCAAGTTATGCGCATCCATGATCCAATACAATATGATGGAATAAAATCGTTATTTAGCGGCATGTTATTACAAGCAAGTTCAATTGGATGTTACTGTCATTTTGTTGTCTTAAATTCAAGGGTGAAAGGTAAAAAGTCTTCTGCATAGTTTATTTATATTTTTTCTCGAGGTGTGAAGTTGGGTATTTAGGCTGACTAACAAGTTTAAAACAAACACAACTTACAAGAAACCATGACTGTGAGATTCTGTCTCCTTGTATTATACTTGTTTCGAGCTTCGCAGGTGTAGTTTCCGGCATGTCCACTGTCGACTTTGGAAAAGTGAAGTTCAAGTGTGATTCGTTCTTCATCAGCAACTCTTAACAAGGAAACGTTGACTGTTCCGTTTAAATCACCATGTTCTAGCTCTTGGCCATTCCTCAGCCATTTCACAGATGAAGAAGGGACGCTCCATGTGTAACAATTGATAACGTGGCTTTCACCCGCGAACAGAGAAACACTGCTTTCGTCAAACCTAATCCACGGATTGTCTAGAGACAAACGTTAAAGATTATATAGTATATTTAATGCATTATAAAATTAAGTGAACATTTTCTCCAAGTAAAAAGACAGTCAAAGAAATAATAATAAGCATGTGAGAATTGTCCACCTTGTCGTTTAACATGCCATTTGAGGAACTATGCTCTCTTTTGTTTTCTTTTTTGTTCTGTTGCCATTTTATTGTAAATTTAATTTACATAGATTCTAATTAGGGCCTGTTTATAAAAATTGAACTGGTACTTACCAATTGCCGAACAAATTTTATCAACTAAGACGTCTTCCATTTCAGGAAGTGTGGAAAAGCGTTTGACCACGATCAAATCATCCTTGTCTTCTGTAATGTTATGTAGCTCCTGCTGATATGCTTCAGCCGCAATGCCAACGATAAGAATGCGAACGCCTTTTTGTTTGAGAGATTCAGAAGCATTTCTGGGAGGTAATATTTCCAGGGCAAAAAGAGAGCTACTATGAGTAAGGAGAACGGCAATCTTTGGAGTATTCAGACGAGCGCCTCCATGACTTGCATAAACGTGTTCTGATGTAGCTTGAAAAGCTTGATCGATTCTTGTTAGGGAAGCTTCACAATGATCTTGACTTTTTAAATTGTCAAGGACATTACGGAAGTAGTTCATCTCAAATGTTTGTGCAAAGTTCAGTTCTACAGTTGCTTCGTGATTGTAAAGGACAATTGCAGCATTAAACTGAGACGACTTTTTCCAAAGTTTTACCATGACTTCCTTGATAAAGTCTTTTTGAAGACGGAATTTAAAAGGACTTATGTCTGCATTGTCTACCATAAAGGCTACATCTGCTCCGTCACTACAATCGCTGGCAACTGCAAATTGATAATAATAATAACTATAATTAACAGTAGGTCGTAAAGTGGGATCATCCGCGTGAGAGTAGTTATGAGATGAACTGTTGTTGGTGACTGACGTTTCGACAACCTGAGCGGAAGTCATCTGTAAAGTCAAGTGTAAAGTTGTTGTCAGTCGATAATGTTATAAGTCTGGTCCGTTGAAGTTGATTGGTCAGTTTAGCCGTGATGTTATTGGCTGTAAGACTCGTGTAAAGTTTAACAGTACATCTACCGCACTTTTGTAAAATTGGCGTCGTTCATGATGATGATTTTTTTTGCTAAGAATTTTAACAGCGAAACATATTGTTTACCTACTCCGGCATGTGCAAGAGTACAATCTTACTAGAGAGGAAAACTGCAAATGCGAATATCGAATAACTTTATCACAACCACCCATTTTACTTGCTTCTAAGTGGTTAGGTAATGCCGAACCACTGAGAGTCCGATCAGAAACATAGTTTGCACTCTAAGTTACCATGGTAACAAGGCTTTCTCAGGGGCCCACTCTACAAAGACAGCTCAGTGATGGGGCTCCGCTCGCGAGCGCCTTCGGTGTGCCTGGGAACTTCGCTATTAACTACAGTTCACAGGACTATAAGTACATAGGGAAGGACAAACAGTATAATTATATGTGTATAATTAACATTAAAAATACTTTGCATAGGAATTACCAAATAAGACAATTGACTCGTTTTTGATCAGACTCTGTAAAGTTAACAGTCAATGGCAAGTACGCTAACAAAAGAAGGGGTGACTGTTAGTTATTCCGTGACCAATACTTAGAATGAGTCAAAACAATGACATGTTGATGAGAAAGTATGGCTTTGATTGATATAGCAGGATTGCTGCAATGTTATTGGTGTAAAAATCGCATCATTCCCGGCGCGCGCGCACGGGGTGAATCTGACCTTTGGAAGATACAAGATAGAGCTTTTGCCTTGCCAGCACTTCGTGTGATAGATCCGTTTACTTAAGTAAAAGGTTCGTTTCTCATTTCATGGTCATCGCATTAACTTCAATTTTTAATTAACAATTTTATTCATCGAAGTGGAGGTGAATAAAGTCAATAAAAATAGGTTAATAAATTTAAACACTGGCTTAAGCCACGTTAGTACTAACCTTCCTTAACAACGTGTTGGTTCAGAAAGCACCAAAAGGTACATATTATGACTTGATGACATTTCATTGCATCGGATACCTGATAATAAACTAAAATACAAGCTATTACAAGGATATATTAAATTGTCCACTTTATACGGTCGGGTTTTGGAGTGGGGGAGGTGTGGTTGAGGGTTGCTGACGAGGAGGTTTTGAAGGTTCGAGTCGGGCCTTGCTGTTTCAAACTCATCCATTGTGTTTAGAAAGACTAAAAAGTACGCGGAGAAAAGAAGACTAATGGGCACGCGGAAAAAAAATAAGTGTTTTTTGTCTTTTGCCGCTTGGAAATTTGATGTTCTCAAAACTAGCATATTTATTAGTCCTCAAAGCTTGGTTCCTCAGGCTAATATTTGTTGACCAAATTTCAGCCTGAGTGGTCTTAACCCACTTTTTTATACGGGGTTTTACTGTATCTCAATATTAATATTATCTAAATATTACTGCCAAGAAAACCGGAAACAACAAATGCTTTGTTTACACAAAAGTACATTACATCTTTCGATTGCATGAAAAATTAATAGTGGTTAGATGGGTGTTTTTTTTTTAAAAAAAAAGGACTTTAAGAAACACAGAAGAGCACTTTCTGCTGCATTTTGCTTGCGTTAAAGAAATCAGAGCCAGAATGGTCTTTAAAGGAAAACTTAAAATACAACTTTCTTAAATGGTCAGGATTTAGTTTGAGAAAAATTGACTTATCGTTGCAAAAAAGATGTTAAATTTACCACCACAGTCAGTTCTACTACAATAACAATACGAAAGCCAAGTAATTACTAAATAAAGCGAAAAATAATGAATGTTGATGTATATTAATTTAAGGAAAGAGTATTTGTTTGATTGCTTAATTATATCATTCTGTTTTCATCCAACTGTAAATTTTTTCAGCATTTAGGAATAAAATGTAATACTCTTAGGATTTTTTTTTGAACATTGGCTGGACAAGCCTCGACATGCGCTACTTTGAGGAGTTAAAAAAGGCCAAAGGAAAGACAACGTTCGGCGGTGATTAAGTTAAAAGATTAATAAAAACGTTTCGGTAGTATGATCTTCACCAGACACATCGCGTGAAAAAAAATCTTACCTTGCTTTTGCTAACCGTGATGGTAAATTACGCAGTAATGGCAGCATTCGAGTGCGGTTTTATGAATCGCTAAGGGTACATGCACTGTGATATTTCCCTATTTTTTCTCTAAGAAAAAAAATCTGGCTTACTTTGAAATGAGGTCTTCGTCTCAAATTAAACGGAAGAAGTTTGTCCGAATAAGATATGGAACCATGCAAGTTAAGGCAGCCAATCGGATGATGTTGTTCTATATATCTATTCTATTATAATACACCATATATTGACATATAAATAAAATGGACTTCCGGAAACGGAAACGGCGAGTAGAAATCAATTAATAAGCTTAGTGTTGTTTATCATGGCGTTTTAAATAACTACGCTAAATAATGGGGTTTATTTGATTTCCTAAATAGAGAGATTGCTTTAATTAATTTATCTACGTAAATCGAGTTAATGTGAAAAGTGGAGTGCGGAAGCTTTTACGGGAATGGCGTTGTAGAGTGAAGGCTGGACACGGTTATTTTTTTTCTCAGAACATAATTATTTATCTGCATATAGACGCCTTTGAAGAGCAGTAGGCAGTATTTAAAAGATTGACAAGTTCTGATTTGTTGGCCTTTGAACTGAAAGCAATTTCTTATTTTTTTTAGTGCCCCCGTCTAAAACGCTACTGTCATATTTTCTTCTGGCTCCTGTTTCAAACGTTGGATTCTGTCAAGCTTTTCCCTCTTAACAGCTTCCCATTTTTTCAGTTTCTTTTTCAGGCTCCCAATCCCATATGTATGAGTTATCGATGCAATCGATAACTAAACGATGACATCAGTGACTGAACATTTTGTGACCTATCGATAAGACATCGTTTACCCATTGATTATCGGTAATAAAAAGTGACTAAAATACTGATTACCTGTCGGTTATTCGTAAATGTCATTGATGAGATATCCATGGTATACAGTAATGGTCATTATATGTGCCATTGTTGCTCTCTGCTAATTTCGCCGCGGGAGGACTCTTTTCGTTTTTTCCGTCTCGGAGTGGAAAACAAAAACAGTTACGACCTTTTTTTCTTATTCGGAGGCATTTTACACCAAATTAACCTCCGACTTTGAAGAAACAGACTTCCCACATGACAGAAGTAATGTGGGAATCTAGCAAATCTATACTGCCTGATTACAATGTAACTTGAATATCACGTGACTTGTTTTGTGAAACCTTGAAACACAAGTTAATCCAGTATGACAAGATTTTGACAACGAGAAATTAACATCATTAAAATGGAAAAACAACTTTCGCGCCCAAAAGTTTTGTACAGACATATCATTTTTTATAGACCTTGAAAATTCGAGACAACAAAGAAAAACGTTTTTTTTTTTTCGAAAAGTGTTATACCTCGAGGCGCTCTTAGTTGTACATGTACTTTTTTGTTTGGGTAGAGCAGGATGAATAGTATGTAAGTAATGAACAAGGTGTATTTGCACATCATGTTCATTAGTTTAAAAATGTTAAACTGAAATCATTCAAGCTCAAGAAAGAAGAAAAAACTACACAATATTAAACTTCTAAGAGAAGGGAAAACAACAACAACAACAACAAAGCAAGTTACATGTAGCTTGTTTACCAGCTTAACACCGACAAAGATTTGCTTATTAGAAGCATTTCTTAATAGGACTGGTTGTAAAAAGTAATAGACGATGTCATATGAGGTAACCTTAAATATCTATGAGATCTATCATATCTTTGTTCGTTTACAAGGAACTAGAACAAAATACGTGTCTTATAGATACGTCAGAACACATAAAAGCCAAACCTTCGTCTTGATAAAAAGTATAGTAGCACTATGTATGACCGCTCCGAAACATAGGCCTAGTTTTCACTAGCGACACAAGCACAAGCGCAAGCACAAGGGCATTCACGCAATTAAAAACCAATTTTGATCTTTGTGCTTTTGCTTGCCGCACCCACAAGCACAAGCATCAAAATGCAATGCGCTTGTGCTTTTGCTTGTGTCGAAGCCGTTTTCACGGTGAAATTAGAGTTTTATCCTTGCGCTTCTGCTTGTGCTTGTGCTTGCGTCGCTAGTGGAAATCAGGCTATATTGTACATTCAAATGTAAAAACTAACAAGATTGAAATAAAACAGTTTTAAATTGCATACCTTTTCCATGGTATTAAAACAACGATTGCCTCCAACTGAATAAACGCAATTGAAGAGATATAAAGCTATTCCTTCAAAATGGTCAATCTCTTTAATCCCGTTGATTTTGTACAGCGATTTCGTTCTTATTCAATTCATATCAGTTCGGATCCAAAAGCGGTCGTATTGTTATTATCTTTTAATGGATTGCCATTCTAACAAAACTAAAGCAAACATCATTTGCATTGCATAAAGCCCTTTTATAAGTAAAAATAAATGTTTACTTTAAAAACGTGCTTCAAAAGAAGAATGAAAAATTCGTAAGAAAAAGTTCAATTTTGTTAAAAACAGCCCTGTACAGTTCATTATGACCTTCTGATTACACATGTACACATCAGCGCTTTTTTTCATTAAGCATCGCTCTTGCGCCTGGTGTCTTTTGCTACACCTGATGCATTTTGCATAAATTCACTATTCTTACCAGCTCTTGCGGGCTTCCCTCTGTTAAGCTGAACTTGACAACTTAATGGGCAATTTATATAAACATCATTAATGACAATCCTTGCTGACAAAAGAATCTCCTTGAAATCCAGCTGTATCATTTTGTTTTGTTTTGTTATGTTTTGTTTTACTGTACTTACACTATCACTTTCAACACGACGTACCGAAAAAAATATCCACATGGAAATCACGCGTTTGTGTTTGTGGATTGTTTAACGGCAAACCACAAACACAAATCTAGCTCACTACGCCATAAATTTGTACCGAATTTATCGCATAGCAGCAATTTAATGTTGGCAGCAAAATTGTTTTCAACAATAATGATATCATTATGCCAAGGTGCGCAATTAAGACACGGATAGTGCGATGAAGTTCGATGATGCACCGTTTTTCATGCACAACAATAGGGCAAAACGTTTTTAGAGCCATCTAAATGCCCCTTAGTGTTCTGCTCTTCTATCCACTACGATACCTTCATCCTATACGATACTAGCAGCTGTATCGGCAATAAGTGCGTTTAAGACGGCTTGCGCTAAACATGCGAGCAATAAAGGCAAAAATAAAGTTACCACGAAGAACTCATGGCAATGTAACACTTTTAATACAGTTACGAAAAAATCAGCGAAACTTGAGCTCTCGATGCAAGCTGACCCCGCAGGAGAAAAATGAATTTCAAGTTGTCCATATTTATGTTAAAACGGACGTTTCACGTCAGTTCAAAATAATGTTTGAGGAGGTTTAACATTGACGTCCTCGAGAATGCTTTAGAATTCAATCGCGGAGTCACTTAGAGAAATGAATTTCGGTGAGATGTTTCAAAATTAATGGTATACAAAATGTTACCGTGCTACGAGAACATTTTTTGGTTATTAATTTTCGCATTTATTGCTCAAACTTTCAGCGGAATCATTCTTAAGATTTGTTCTTGAAACTGTGAAACTTGTTTTAACCTCGGTGGTAATTAAAAAAACAACAAGAACAACAACATGCAATACCTCACCTTATATCGTGAAAAAGCTGTTATCTTTAACCGCGCTGTATTCAGTGAAACTCGGTGTAATTATTTTGTCTCCCTACCAGGATCGTAGAACGCGCGCGCCCAGAAGAAGGCAGAATGGCAATCAAAGAGATCAGATAGTCCAACATAATAAATATACTCTGTCTCCATCGAAACGAGCTTCGTTGTCTACCTTGACAGCTGCACTTCCGTGCCATTTAAGCATACACGTGGAGATACTTATCTTACCGGAAGTTGTAATGCATTGTTGAATGAAAACAATATCCGTTGTCAGGCAATAAGTCCAGTTTGTATATCGAAAGTGTTAAACACGGAAAACCTTCACAGTCTTAATGAAAGAACAATATACTTTAAAACAACAACGAAAAACAACAAAGTAAAGGAGCCGTTTACACAGCTAATTGAAATGGCAGAATTCCCGTTTGATTGTAGTAATTGGTTTAAATGATACTTTTAAGAAGGAGGTTGAATCTTTTTTTTTTTTTGGCAAAAGGGGTCTTTGTTATTACTATCTAGTCAATAAACATATCGCGAATAATCTCAGTTTATTATTAAATTTGTATATAGAAAGTGTTGAACAGCTACAATTACAGGAAAAACCTCCACAGTCTGAAATATGAAAGAAGAATATATTTCAAAACAATTTAACGAAAAACAACAAAGTAAGTGAGCCGTTTACACAGCTAGTTAAAATTACAGAATTTCCGTTTGATTGTAGTAATTAGTTTAAATGATACTTTTAAGAAGGTTGAATCTTTTTTTTTTTTTTTTGGCAAAAGGGGTCTTTGTTATTACTATCTATTCAATAAACATATCGCGAATAGTCTCGGTTTATTATTTATTTGAATGGAATTTTAGCTCAGGAATGTAAGTGTGGAATGGTGCCTTGCCGCTTTTAGGTATTTTCGTTTCCGTATTGCTGCCTCGTTTTGTGCCGTTAACTGTCAATATTGTAGAAGTTTCAATAAATAAATTGAACAAATAAATAAAAAAAAAATATAAGATAATTATTACTGGCGGTAAAGTGCAAGAACTATACAAATATAAATAGGTGAATAGGGGTTCTGAGCCAGTGGGTTAAAGGAAACCAATTACCGACATCAGGGACCTGTCAAATCAAAAGAACACTTTTTTATACATTGCAATGCGGCATATGTATTTTAAGTCAGTAGCTATCATTTAATTATTCAGGAATCATTTTTTTTCAAGAATAGTGGTACGCATGCATTCATTCAAATACTGAATTCATATATGTTATTGAAACTGGTAATATTGGACTTAAAAGTAAATACAGGTCAATATATTCAGCATACTACAGTCCACTACATGCGCACGTACTGTGAGACTGTGTATTGTAAGGTTGAGTGGCGAAAATAGGCTTGAGGAAATTGCCTGGTGTGGAAGATCTTCGTCGAAAACAGCTTATGAATCTCAGCCTTTTTAGGAGCTACATTTGGCAACTTCAGCGTTAAAGATGAATTACAGTCCGTACTGCGCAATCTCGGCTGCAATGTTTATGAGCCTCACAAACAAAGCAAAACTAAAAATTACGTGACAAACTTACCTGTTTCTTCATTATTAACGCCAGATATCCTTGCAGAACAAATAATAACAAGTAGAAGAACCTTGACGCTATTTCAAACCGACGTTTCAGCTCATCGGAAATTCTTGAACGAAACGAACTGTAATGGCGGACTAAAAAACGTCATGTATGCTGTCACCGAAGTGTAACGTTTCAACGAATTCAAAACAAAAACGTAGACAAACCCGGAGTCTGCGCAGTACGGACTGGAAATCAGCTTTAACACTAGCGACATAACGACCTTACGTCATAACGGCAACGCACGTAACGACATAAAAAAGATCAGTTTTTTTCCCTGGGCCTCGTTTAATAAGCGACATAACAGTGACATAACGGCAAGCCTATTCCATCTTATGGTTTCTTAATATGCTGAATTTACACAATCAATATTTAATCGACCTATGTGTCCTTTGCTGGAAGTCTCAAATTTCAGCGCTATTTCCATGGTAATGTCATATCTTTATCAACAACCTGCTCGTCTGTTTCATTTGTCCATTTCTCTATGTTTATTTTAATTTCGCAATTCGTTGGCCACGTACCTATGTACGTAAAACATTAATTTTCACAAATTTATAATACGTGCTGAGAATATCACCACGATTTTTTTCTTCGACCATTGATGAATGTGGCGCAAAATTAATACAGCCTGGGCTGGCAAGGAAGGTAAGAAATTGAAATAAATGAGATAAATTCATTTAACCTATTTTAATTTTGTAAACATTTTTAGAGCTTGTTTAACCTGCATTCAATTTGAGCGTCATAAAAGACGGTTGAGTCTAAGAAAATGTAGTTCGTGGCAGAGCCATAGTTTTAGTTACTGAATAATATTTATAGAACTGCAGAATATTTACGAATGAATGAATATTTACACTAAAAAAAGACTGTTACGACATAATCATTAAGGTCGCGGGGGACACCTTAGACTCATCATTATGCATTTATTTAAAGCGTATGCACGAAGAACAACGACTGACATCGACAACTTTACGAGATATTTATGACTGGACAAAAATATGGGCGCGTGCGCGTGATTTGTAAAAAATCCCTGTTTCTTTGATATTTTAACCAATTTAAAACAAGACTTAGCGATAAACGTTCATATAGACTGTAGGAAGTCGTTGACCTTTTTTATTTAAATTTGAATATTTCTGCAACTCAGAGTAATCACAAAAATATTCGGCATAAACAATCGTGTCCTTTTCAAAAACGCATTGTTCTCACCATAAAAGCGTGGAATATAATTACCATAATTACATATCTCCTTGGCAAAATGATCGTATTTACGTCGGGACGCCTTCGGAAATCTCAAAGTTTGGACTTTTCCGACAATTTTGTGGCAGAGAATACAGCACGGATAAAGAACTTCATGACTTGCCACTGCAGATGAGTAAACTATGAATACCGTTGTGTGTCATAACAGAAGCGGAATTTTAAACCAGCGCTTTTAGAAAGAGGTGGAAGACATTAAATTCAAATTTGCGCACTTATGCTGCCATAACTTGCTGGCAAACTTTAAATTAAAAAATCCGCTTCTGTTATGACACTCTAGAGGTATTGACTGATTAGTTTTTGACAAAATCGCAGTGTGCTGTCTTCTACTCGTTCCGCAAACTCTGCCACAAAATCATGTTTTTCCCAATTTGGCACTAACGAGGCTATAACATCGCCGTAAAAATCAATCTACCAAATAAAAGATGACATTCACAATCTTTCATCATTTCGTTATGTCTATGTAAATTTTGAGCTTAATCGCACCCATAACTGCCGAGAAATAAGCGTTTTAAAAGATGCAGGTCAAGCAAAATTTCCCTTCATGAATTTATTCATGCTGTTGGTATCCCCCGCGACCTTAAATGCGATCTTGCCAGAGAGTAACATGGTGTTTACATATTATACGGTATTTGCAAGCATTTGCCTGGTTAAGTTTTTTTACATATCTTAGCAGATGTAGATCTGGGTGCAGGCAAATAAATTACCAAAGCCGTCACCAGGACTTCCAAAAGATTAAACTAATCTATGTATGAATGTTCAGCAAACAGTACATGAATTTTGCTCTTGTAAACAAAACTTGTTGAAATGTACTTGTTCGAACAGGTATTTTTATACTCGGTATTGAATTACAAGTCAGATTTCCTCAGCCGTTGTTGGGGAGGGAAAAGAAAAATGCCTTTCGCAATTTTTTAGGGCAACACATGCGCTAGAAGGGTGCTAAAGCTTCCCCTATCACAAATTGCATGCCATAACTAAGGCGTGCACTCGGTCTGTCGAGAAAACTAGGCGCATTTTCGTTTTTGAAAAACGAATGATTTGTATAATGCACTGCATTGCTCAATTGCGACATAAAAAGAACGGTCAGTGGATGTGCATGTCGTTTTGCAAGCGCGTATTCACGGACTGTTCGTAGTTTGAGTTAAGAATTAGAGCACCCTCCAGTTATCGGAGCAATAACAGAATTGCTACCAAATAAAGTATAAAAAAAAGTAAATAAAGAAGAAAGTAAGGAAAAAGTACACTGGCGAAGTTATAAAAACTTGTTAAGTCTGAAGCTATCATTTACATTTACTTTGTTTCAAAGATGCCAAATTGTTTATGCCACCTGACTACTAACTATGGTGAGATCCATTTCGAAATCCGTTGAAGCCGTTTCCATTTGTAATCATTGGTACTCCAGCTGATATTTTAAGTTCTCGGTTGTACAGTTCCAAACATTTAATTACATTCATTGTATCATGCTTATGTTCGTTTTTACAATCGATGAAAGATTTTTTCGGAAAAACGATAGTTTTGTTCACATATAAAGGAGGTTTTTAATGTCTTTATCAATACTTAGAACAATACAAAATTTACAGTTGTAGTTTGTCTAGCCTGCCGTTACTTTATTTTCGTTTTTCAGTTGGTCCTACGGAATAATAATGTGGGAAATTGCAACTGTTGGTAATTAATTATTAGAATTATGTTTAGTACAAGACTAATAAATAAGCACTTGGTTCACTACTGTTTACAGAAAAATGTAGAACCTCATTTCATTATTTGTCTTAATATTCTCGAGCGTCTTGTTTGAGCGTCCTTCTAGGACCTTTGGGTGATTTTGCCATTCTTCAGAATCTCCAAAACTACTTAGCCTTTAACTAGGTGATAGTGGACAACTAAAAGGCACATGGTCAGCGTTCAGACCGCGCTGACCTGGACACTAGTTTTCACGATTTGAAAAAGTCCACCTTAACCCGAAATCAAAAATACGCGTAGAGAACCTTAATTCTCAATTCTTAATTCTCCCGCTTAGTGAAACTCTGAGAGATTGAAGCAGATTTCTGAAGGTTTGTTTTGAAAAAAGTCCACGGTGGACTTTTTTTTAAAACGTGGAAACTGGTGCCCAGGTCAGCGCGGTAAGAACGCTGACCATGTCCCTTTTATTCCAAAGCAGTGTGATGCTGCTAATACTGAGCCTGAGGCGAATAATTGCTTTAGTATACTTTTCAGAGATGAACATCAAAAACTGCAAAAATAGCATTAGAAAACACGAACCCAACAAACATAAGTGTTCGCTTGCATACGTGTAAACCAGTTTAAATCATCGATTGAAATCTTAATTTACACCCATTTTTTAGCAATAAAACGGAAAAATACAAACACTACAAAAAAGATAGATATCTGGTACCTTTGTTTAATCGTTGGTGACTTCCAAGCAATTGTGTGAATCCTCTCGAAGTTACTAGCTCCAGTGAGAAGAGAGCTAAATAATGGTTTGCCCGTCGATCTGACTGAGCTCATGGCCTCGTGCGATCTCCAAAACCACCATGTTTACGATCAATTCTAATGCCTTGAAAACCATCTCTAGAAAATATTCTCGGTCCAATAGCCTTGGTAGTTAACCCTCGGACGGTTTTTTCCAAATTTTGAGATAACGATTTACTCTACAATGCTGAAACTTTCAGTAGCTGTTCATTCATCCTATGCAGAAATTTCGATATGTCAACCATGTGTCCATGGTATTTGACGTTGCCATGGCAACGTCATAAATTCAAGTATTTCCAAAAATCGTCATTTTTACCATTTTTGTTAATTTTTCCAGTTTTTTTTAAACAGAAGTGCAAAATGTGTTTATTTTTATGTTCCGTAAGCATTCTGGCTTGATTTTGCATCAATTTCCGTTATTTTCTGACTGTCTAAGAAAATGTTGAAATCCAAGATGGCGGATCCAAGATGGCGGCTCTAATGACGTCACGTGACGTCATGTGACGTCACAGCCAATTAAAATTACGACATCCTGTAGAGTAAGTGTAGGGCTTTCTTCTCAGTTCAAAATAATTTCGCCACGCCTTTATATAACGAAAACTCCGGTGAGGGATTCCATCTACCCCCCCCCCCCCCTTGTACGATGGTGGGGGTGTGAGTTTGCTTGTACGTTCGAGAGTTAATTTGTAAAATTACCATTAATTGAAATATCCAGGACTTGGAGTGATTTCTTTTAAACGAGAGAAATTTTCATTCAGCAAATTCCGCCTGGATGCTATATTCACCGCCTAGCGCGGTGAATATTGCATCATAGTCCGAGCTTATCATTACATTTCAGGTTAGAAGGTCTTATGTTAGGAGAAAGCCATCACATTTAGCTCCAAGTCGTTCTTATTTGGCTCAATGCTTTCACTAGCTTTAACTATGAGGGCAGTTGAATTTCATTCACTTGGTTAGTATTTGTTTCGTGTGATTCCGTGCGAGTGGATCGGACGCGGACAAAGCCAGACATGAACAACTTGTTTTGAAAAAGAGGATGTCTTGGAGGTGGAGCTTTTCTTTACCTTGGGGAAGGTCATAGGCGTACGGGCAAATGTTTGCCAGGGGGGGCGGTGACACATTTACCCAAAAAATTCTCACAAGTTGCCCAAATTTTAACGAAACAGTCGAGAAGAAACGAGGGTCATACGATGCACTAACATAGGCGTACAAATGAAGTGACAAATTTCTTATATAAGAATCTATCATAGGAGCTCATTAGCTGTCTCCTACATTTCGACGCCCGAAGATGTCAACAATACAATCCATGTGATTGTTGATTACAGAGTTGAAATATGCCCAATAAATAATAATAAGCGCGATGACAAGTAATAATTTAGGCCAATTAAAAAAAACAAATTTTTCTCGTCGGGATTTCTATAAAAAGAGAGCGGGCGGGCGCCTTTTTGATATTTCTTAATTATCTATTATTTTGTTGCATTCTATACCTGAGTTATTAGAATATTCGAAGCGAACTTTTTAAATAAATCCCGCAAAGTTATAATTACTTTAATAATTACTGACCTAGCGTAACATGGATTTAACGTTTTTTGTTCGGTCTATCTTTTCCAAATACAAAATAAATAATAAAAAAAGAGAGGCGACCCAAAAAAATGAAGTGGGCAGGACAAGAAACATTTGCTTTGTTTTTTTTGTTTTTTTTTTTTACTTGGCCTTACTGACAAGTAGTCGACCCATCGGGTGCTGCGGAGGTAAGTTTTCAATCTACGCAACGCACTGAATGATCGTTCTGCAGTGCATATTGTAGCAGGTATCACTGCATGGATATGAATCACGTAAAGAAACTCTGAAAACTTATCAAAAATATCATTCTCTTGCATTGTCTCCAGCATTTCTGAAACAGTCATGCAGCCTAATCCGCGCAAACGACGAAAACTCATGCACATTTTCTGCTCGTCGATTTTGTAAAATTTAGCAACGCGGAGAAGCTTTCTTTATCAGATGTTTACTGTGACAGATATTTGCAATACAGTGCCCAACAGTAAAAAAAATTACAAATATGTATATAAAGAAATGATCCCCTTTACTATTAGCCAGCAGAAACTCGTCAGAAGCTAAACAACCACTGTCTCATGTGAATCGTTTAACTAGCTTTCACACGCCGTCTACAGGTTAAAATATAAAATATCTATGGCTTCGAAAAAACTTTTTTAAAAACTGGCTTTGCCCAAAGTTCTCTTGCTGCCCAAAAAATCTGAGTTGCCCAAACTTTAGGGGGGCTGCAGCCCCCCAGCCCCCCCGGCCCGTACGCCTATGGGGAAGGTACTGGCCATGCAACTCGTGCTGGAACATCACCAGACACCACATAAGCTCGTCATTTAAACGACTTTTCTAAGTTCTTTTAGCCTTAAATGAAGCGAACAAACCTCAATAGTTCCCGCGGCGATCGTGAACTCCTTACGACTACTCTCCTTGCGACTACTCTAACTCATGAATACAGAAATGTCTGAATACAGAATACGTGAGTACAGAATTCGAATACAGAAAGCGCATGGTTACAGAAACCTAATGCTTTTACTAAACTGAGAAATAATTAAAGTATGCAGTGTGCGATGCTCGACTCTTCTTCATCATACTGTTCATAAGTATGGACTATTTGCAGTGCGTTAGTCAAGCTGCTTAGCACATTTTTTCAACTGTTCCTTTTCGGCGATGTTTTAAAAGTATAATTTTTGCCGCGACTAGACTCAAAACTGACATTTGTCAAAAACAAGAAAAATTCAAAACCATTTTTTTATGAGAAAATTTGCATTCCTGCTTTCCAAGGTTTCGCTAAATACGTGCGGGAAACATGAAAGTCTCTTCATTTTTGATCACGTCCTTTTGGTATTTTCCGATTATTTAAACCTACTGGCAACAAAGGTACGTACTTATTAACAGCCTAAAGTACTAAAGTTATTCAACGAATTTCACGTACTTTTTTAATTGGAATAATTTTATGTAAGCACACGAGCCAGGTCAAAAATATGTTTAATTTTATTTTAAAAAAGAATTGCGAAAAATGGTGAAATAAGCAAAACGTACGGAAAGAAAAAAATAAGTCTGTGACTACAGACAAGCACATTCTTTCTTTGAGACAACCAAGTTGTTACATCACGTTGACTATCTCGGCTACGTGCAATTGACGATATAGGAACGTGCATGTAAATTTAAATGTTAACCTAAAAGAGTCAACCGGGTTTTTCAGAGAACAGTTAAGGAGGCTCGATGTAGTTTCTTTAGCCGAAGGGTGGTTGTTTTAAAAATTAAAATTATCTAGGAAGCCAATGTTCGATTTTTGCCAAAATACACCATAATGATCAAATATGACCAAATTTTAATTTTTTATCCGTCACTTAGTCACAAAGGTTACCATAGCAACGATTGACGTTTTCTTTTGTTCTCAAACAAGCTTGATTTTCTCGAAATCTAGATTGACTCTTGGTGTTTATTTTTTGATATGTTAAAGTTTAGTAGATTGACTAACTGATGACGAAATTTTAGACAAATCTGTAAGAGCGTTTTCAAGTAAATCAATGTATTTTAATGTTTAACATTTATTTTCTCAGAGTACCCTCCTGAAAACCACCCCCTAGGTGATTGGAGGCCTCCTCTTAAAATATTATTTATTATAAGGCCTCGGAAACTGTGAATTTTTAATCGGCCTCTTAAGGTTTTCTCTGTCTCCGCTCTTCGTCCTTGTTTTTGCCGTTAACCCTTTAACCGGCAATCGTACATATGTGTACGAAAATCACCAGCAGTGATTGAAAAAACTCTAGCTTTTACATATCTGGGCACATGATAGTAATGACTGCTTTTTATGGCAAAGTGATAATTTTCATAGCTTTAAAAGCCAGCTAACTGACTACAACTCTTGATTTATGTTGCATATGGTTGTTTGTTCAGCAGCAAATCTGAAAATGCCCGTTTTCTACGTAACAGGACAACAACAAAAAACACACATCTTTGCCTCCATTTTTTTAATGAAAAAATAATTCTGACTTCAAAAATATACATTTGCAGCAAACTTCAACCCTATTCCCTTCCGTTCACCAAGGAAAATTCCCATCAATCATTCAGCAGACTCAGCAATTACTATTCGATTAGAGCTATGCTTGCAAACCTGTAATTTCCTCGTTGGTGACCGAAAGGGATGCTTGGGAAAACAGTCATGGCGGCGGCATGAAAGGCTTCCTACCTTTATTCCATATATTTTTTATAAGTGTCGAGCCACCCAATCCTGCCGGCAAAATGTTGCACCGATTGCATTCTTTGGAAGTCAGAACTCGTCCAAAATGCCTTGGCAGGTCTTGGAATCCACCCACAGAACGGCCAGAGAGACAACTTTACCCATGAACCGCCATCTTTCGATTCGAATATTTCTGGCGTTCCAATCAAGACAAAATCATCTCTCACCTCTGGTTTCTCTCAGATGCTGGCCTCTACCCACCATTCTAGCTTAATGATGTCAGCCTGGGGGCTTCTGCAGTGAAAAATGACTCGAAAAATCACTTATAAACACAAAACGAGCCAAATCCAAGCCCAACAGCTCGCCTACGAAAGAAGCAACTGCCGACTACTGACGTCACAATAAAAATTTGAGCCCTCGGTGTTTCGAAACAGCACACATTTTTACTTGAACTTCTTATATGCAATCACGAAGTTCTACAGAATGTCTAAGCCCAGAAAAAACCTTTAGAAAGTCACAGAAATCTGCCGGTTAAAGGGTTAACCCTTTTCCATACCTCGCCGGCTTAAAGGGACATGGTCAGCGTTCTTACCGCGCTGACCTGGACACTAGTTTTCACGTTTTGAAAAAAGACCACTGTGGACTTTTTTCAAAACAAACCTTCAGAAATCTGCTTCAATCTTCTCAGTGTTTCACTAAATGGGAAAATTTAGAAGAAAAAAAACACTGAGAAGATTGAAGCTGATTTATGAAGGTTCTCTACTCGTAGTTTGATTTCGGGTTAAGGTGGACTTTTTTCAAAACGTGAACGCTGACCATGTCCCTTTATTAGAGTGCGACATTCATTTTTCAGTAATTCTTCCCTTTCTAAGATGCGTCGCTATCTTTAAGTTTTTAAATCAAATTAAAGACGATCTTCCATCACGCATGATTCAATGCAAAGCTGCCATTTCGCATTACGTGGCTTAGTAAAACAAGCAAAGAAAGAGCCCAAAGACGCCACTTATTTTCAAGATTAGGAATTAGTCAACCGCACGGTCTCAAATCGGACTTCCGTTTCATTTGAGGCGCGCGTGCATTGTTTTAAATTATTGATGTGCCTACACACGATGTTGTAAGGACTAATGGACATTATTCCACTGAGGAAGGGCTCAGTCTGAAATGAACTTAAATATTTATTTTGGTACTTTTCATAACTGTTTTTTAACTCGCGACTTGGTACATACTTGATTTTCCGTGTTCGCAGTATGTTTATTCTACTAATTTCCTACAGATAATGTGTTAAAAAAAATTAATAAACAGAAGCACACATATGTTTAAAAAAAAAGCGCTTAGGATAAGATTACATGCTTATTTTTTCACGACTAAATTTCGCTATAGGTAACTTGTAGTTAGTTATTAGAGACTTCTCCACTGTGTTCGGTGATCCTGACTTTAGTAGATGCCCCCCATTAGGGCGTGTTCGTTTCCGAACAATTCATCATGAGAGATTCTTATTCTGAATTACTTGGATTTCTTTTCTGGGATTTAAGCTCCAAGATCGGAAATACAGTCTTATTTCGTAAATGAAAGTATATTCCTATTTTGGAATAATTATCGCAACCGCACTCCTAATTGTTTTGGTCGGTTTACTGAATTAATTCGTCATCTGAGCAGCAATACTCTAAGCACGCACTTTAGCCTGCAAAAGCCGCAGGCGAGGGCTAAAATGAGCTCTGAGAAGGGCCAAAAACATATTTACGCCCAAGAACATCAACTCTATTACTATTATAATCATTTCAGAGGGCATTAAGTTAAGGAATCAAGAACAGTAAGCGATATCTTGAACACTGCCGTTGCGAGTCGGCGTTTATTTCTGATTGAAAACTAGGTTTAAAAGTTTACAAAACTCGGCAGAAAACCGCAAAATTACTCAAAACAATCTTTGCTTGAAAAGGAAATTACAAAATTCTATATATCGGCAGCAAAGAAATAGTCGTCATTTAGAAGTGTTAAAATTAATTGTGCTGTTAACTGAACTGGCAGTTTGGAATATGCCTGAAATTCAACTGAGCAAGTTTCGCTCGACGAAGACAAACTAGTACTTACATTCACTTCGCCGCCTGGATTCTTCTTTGAGTTTCTGTAATTCCTCTTCATCTAGCTGAGAAGACTGAAAATTTGCTTTCCCGTTCAGTCCTTCAAACATTTTGTCGTTATAAAGCTCAAAAGCAGTTTTGAAGCGTCTCGACTCAAATTACACGAAGCTTGAAATTATGCCAGCTTGTGCCAGCCAGCGACCCAGCCAGCAAGAAAACGGCGCGAACAGTTGAATGGTTTTCAGCTCTGATTGGCTGGCTTCGTTTTTTTCTTGTTTCTGATTGGTCCACCGCAGCGGGCTAAAATATATTTTAGCCCGCTAAATTATCCATTTTAGCCCGCAAAATAGGCCACAATGCCCGATGAAATGATTATAATGCAATTTATAACATAGCTAGCAGAGCCGCGCAATCAAATTCAGTATACGTAAGCGTGCTCAAAATCCCGATGGACCACGCTGATGACGTAATCGACTAGTGAAAATAATTTGCGAAAGCGATGAAATATTATCTTTGGTTAGTGGAAAGCGGAATCTTTTCAATATTTTTTCAAGGATACGAGCTTTAAGGTAAGCTGTTTCTTATTATAAAACGGAGAGCAAAAGGGAAAATATATTCGATGTCGCCGTCAATCTTGTGAGTTGTGTGTGTGCTTTTTCTCATTCAAACTGACAAACAACAAAAACTAACGCGCGCGAGTCTCGAAGGACGAAAAAACATTTCTCACGGCCCTTACGTGGAAGAATCGGCCAACCATGAATTACAATATTTCGATAATAAATAAATAATAAAAAATATATGTGTTTACAGTGGTCATGCATATGCTTCATATCTCTACGAGATAGCTAGTTTACAGGCATGCCACTGAAACAGAGGAAACAATATTTTTTTATGAACATAACAAGGTTAAAAATCCCAACTGGCAGGAGGCAGACCAGTAGGCTAGATACAAAGCGTGATCGAGGATTTGAACTCGGGACAACCGAGAAACAAATCCAGCTGGTAACAGGGACAGGTCTTGAACCGGGGACCTCCGGATTACAACACCAGCGCCCCAAACCACTCGGCCACGCTTGCCTCCTTACCAAACGAAAGTTTTCACGTTTTAAGCCGTACACCAAAGCGTCAACGACTCTGTTGTGATTTCAACCGCTCGGGGAAAATATAATTCAGCGAAAGACATTCAACTACCGTTTTAAAAAGAAAAACGTTTATTTTCATTACGGCCCTTCTACAACGCAACCACGAATGAAATCGGTCGAGAAAATATTAAAAATTAAGCATGAAACCGAACTTTTTTACTCCATTAACCCTAAACAAATCTTCTCTCTGAATGTTTTGCTCGCTATGTTTGTTTTCTCACACGGTCATGAACCCAGCTAGTTTATTTTTTCGCGTTGGTTTTGATGCACAATTCAACTAGTAATGTTATAAAACAATTGGTTCATGCTTTTAGCTGTGCACCATCGAGTTATGGAGCACGCAGGAAGTTTGGAGAGGAGCACGAAAGAAGCGTGAGAGTTGCCCGAGTATTTTAATTTTTTGCCTGAGTATTGTTAAGTATTTTAGCGCCGCGAGCACATCTTGCCCTGACTCGCTGGTTTTGTGTCGATAGAGTTACTTGAGTAAGATTGCTTTGAAATTGCGCGCGAGTGACCGCCACGAATTTATTTGTTTGTGCGTACGTATGAAAAAAGAATACTGAATGACACACTAAATCGTTCGTCCATAAAAACGCTTGTATTGCAGGCAATGCGCACTTTTCTAAGGATTTTGCTTTATTTGAGCTAAAAAAAGTAAACGCTGTAAACCAGCCTGGCTATTTCTTTCTTTCTTTTTTTTTTTTTTTGTTACGCACCATTTTCTGCCAAAAGCTGTCAGTCGTGGTTGTTGTTTTCTTTTTGTTCCTTTTTTCCTTTTTGCGCGTGTTTCTAAAAATAGCACAGACATTTCAATCGAAATCTGGTTCCTGGTTAACCTTGAAAAATGTTGAAAAGTTAGTTTTTGGAATTTTTTTGTGTTTACTGGGGAAAGGAGTTTACCATTTACATGTACTTTTTTCTCTGAGGAAAAAGTTTTTGTATCAGATGAATGTAATTATTTGCAGATCCTTTTCCTTGTTACAATCAAGAACCATGCGGTGCTTGCAAATTCTTGTGGCTTTCTTGTACTGCTGTTTGATCCAAGGCCTGTCCAATACAGGTACGTACCTCAATTATGGCTTTCCACAAGTATCAAATGTCTGTACAGGGAAAATTGCTATGATTGATTGCTATGCAGCACTGTGAATCAACAACAAGACTATTGTATGAACAAAGAAAAATCGGATATTCTGTTCCACCTTCCACCTTAAGTCACGTTTATTAATTATGCTAGTTTTTGGTGCACATTTTCGCGCCAAAACGATTAATTTAATCAAATGTTATTGATGTTTTTCGACTTTCTTTTTATTATTATTATTATTATTATTATTATTATTATTATTATTATTATTATTATTATTATTATTATTATATAATCGCACAGGATCATGAAACACCGGCTGATACTGCTGTCAAGACACTACAGTAGCTAATGGCATGCTACTAGCTGCTATTGGCTATTAATGGCATGCTACTAGCTGCTATTGGCTATTGCATCGCTAATCTTCCTGATGGGATGCTATTCCATTGCCCCCCCCCCCCCCTTCTCCCTCAGCCCCACACATATTTTTTAAGGTAGCAATAAAGGCTTATTGTCCTAGAATACAACACCATAATCCAGACTATTCCAACATGAACTTAGACCATCCCAACGTGCAAACCATTATGCGACCAACTCCGATAAATGACGTAAAGTATAATTTCCTCTATGGTCTATCAAGAAGTCTGAACTAATTTAAAATTTTACTAAATAATTAAAAGCAGGCTACGCGTTATCTTTCAGAATAACAGACACTAATTTTGGTAAATTCGAGTTTCAAATTTACATACGAAATAACGAACTTAATGCGTAGTATAACAAATCTAAAAATGTTACAACACTTTGGCCAAAATATATGAAACAACAATGGCAACAAAAACACTAACATTCCTAGCAGCACCAACAGCAACAGCAACAACATCAAACAAATCTTAACCCTATCCAGACCGGGGGGGGGCGGAAAGTGCCCGCGCCGACTTTGAACGCTTATAACTTTTTTAATACTCAACCAAACGCTGCCAAACTTTGCGACTTTATCTAAAATTTAACTGGGAATAATTTGGTAGGGTACGTTGTTGTGTCAGGAACTTGACGTCACCATGGCAACGGCATTTTGACAGGCATGTTTTCCCAAATTTGAAATTTTCCTGTTTCTATTAATGAAAAATAACTTTAAAGCAATTATTTTCATCTGTTTACGGGTTTCAAGCACATTTTTATTGGTTTTGAGTATTTTCCAGTAATTTTGGGCGGTTTTCTGACGTTTTGAAAAAATTCGAAATCCAAGATGGCGGATCCAAGATGGCGGCTGTTTTGACATTATGATGTCATTGTCACGTGATGTGACGTCATCATCCCACGTGACATATAGCAAAAGATAGATTTTGGGACATACTATATATCCTGTAAGTTTCATAGTGATTGCTTAAATATTCTGGAAGTTACGGAGGGGGGGGGCGGAATCCGCCCCCCCCGGTCTGAAAAGACCAAAAAAAGCCCGGTCTGAATAGGGTTAAAGGGAACCATATTGCTAGTTGTACCCTCCCGTTGTCCTACCTGCAGTCGTTCTTAACTGTTTTTTCGCTGGAAGACCAAAGCCCTCAGAATTTTTGGCGCGAAGGCTGACTTCATAAACTTCGTTAATCTTAAGGCCAACACTGAATTGGTATGAAAATACTTTACTTGAGAGATTAAAGATTTGCTTGGAATCATCGATGGTTGATTTTAAGCTGATTTCATACCCAGTAATTGGACTTATAGCAGATTCTGCAGTGGGTGGAGAATTCCATTCCACTTTAATGGCACGTCCACACTTGATGGCTTCCGAGCTCTTAATGGTAGGAGGTGGCGGATATTTAGATTTCACTACAAAAAAATAATCACAATTAAGGAGACTAATCGTATCAGTAGCATACGTGGCATAAGTTTCGGTTTCCTAAAAATAAATGTGGTGTGATGAGGTGGGATGACTTGAGGTGAGGTCGGGTGGGTTGAAGTGAGATGAGGTGGGGTGAGTTTTGGTGAGGTGAAGTGAGGTGAGCTATGTGAAGTTAGGGGGTGGAGGTCAGACGAAGTGAGATGTGGTGTGGTGTGGTGTGGTGAAGTGTGGTGTGGCAAGGTAAAGTGACATGAGTAATATAAGGTGGGATGAGTCGAGTTGAGTTGGTTACGTAAGTCATCGTGGATGACATGGTACTTCACTTGAAATTGTGAACTTACCAAAGTCATAAAACGGAATGTCTTTTTCTCCAAGACTTATGTTTGATAACTGAAGCACGCATATGTACTGGCCCAAATCCTCTTTTGAAACGTTTTTAATGTGAAGAGTGACTGAGCCTCTTGATCGCTGACAGGTGTTTGGGGGCTTGTAGTTGGAAAACACTTTGTACTTTTCGTTTTCCTCAATGACTCTTTCTTGAAACTTCCACTGCCAGTGATAAGAGAATAACTTTCGCTGATCCAAGCCGTAAACATTACAACTTAAATTTGCATCTCTACTTGATATAATTCGAGGAGGTGATGCCTTTAGTTCATACAGGTCTGGTGGGCCTAGAATAGAAAAGCATGAAATTATATAACTCATAAATTAATGTTTTCTTGTCCAGCAACGAAACCGACAACATGAATTAGATAATGCGTTATTCTAGTTTTATAGACTGGTGTTCAACCTGAACCTTTTGATTTCAAGATGCATCTCCTAACCTGAGTGTTTTGATGGGTACAAGGAAATTGATGTCTTTTCATGGGGAGGGTAGGGGGGGGGAGGTGGGGGAAGTGAAGGGGGTGTTTTTTTGTATGTACGCGCATCCTAGCCAGGGGAAGTTGCATTAGCCCAAGCTGCTCACTATTTCAGGAACTGTAATGAATATATAATAAAATTAGCGTGCAATGTGCATCAGCCATTGTGCCGCACCGTTGCCAGTTGAGACAGTTTTGATACATTTTTGACTTCTTTTTGACATAATTGCCAATTTTAATGGCTTTTGTTGAAAACTTCACAATCAAGGTGCAAGAATGTCAAGGTGATGTCAAGCTCCATGTTCACTCTTCGACAATTGTTAACCCCGCCATCCTCACTTCTTGCCATTTGATTGGTCAGTTCAAACGAAAGCCGTTAGAAAGTTGTCAAAAGCGTTGTCAAAAAGTTATCCAAACCTTTTTGACAACGATGCTCACTGCACGCTGGATCACAGTTTTCACATAGAATTTTTTTTTTTTTTAACTGTGACCTCTTTAAAGCTGATTTCCAGTCCGTACTGCGCAGACTCGGGGTTTGTTTACGTTTCGTTGAAACGTTACACTTCGGTGACAGCATACATGAAGTTTTTTAGTCCGGCATTACAGTTCGCTTCGTTCAAGAACTTCCGATGAGCTGAAACGTCGGTTTGAAATAGCGCCAAGGTTCTTCTACTTGTTATTATTTGTTCTGCAAGGATATCTGGCGTTAATAATGAAGAAACAGATAAGTTTGTCACGTAATTTTTAGTTTTGCTTTGTTTGTGAGGCTCACATAAACATTGCAGCCGAGATTGCGCAGTAAGGACTGTAATTCATCTTTAAGACAAGTACGGTCAGTTCGGTCTATCCTTCTGGATAGGTCTCACTGTATTGGTTATAGTGAATCAATAGTAAATGGTTAGAAAGATGACAGTTTTTTTAGTAAATGGCCCAGGTATACTGGGAAATTGAAAATCAGAGTGCTGCCAAGAGGAGTCGAACATATGGTCTTCCAAATAATACTTGAATAAGTGGTTTGCTTTCCTAAAAAAATAAATAATCTGAACAGAATCCTGTCTTTTAAAACGTTATCTGTATCGTCTAAATAATTAAGACTGATTTTGTTTTAGACATACCTGTTTTTCTAACGAAAAAATAATATCCGCATTTTGTTACTTGACTAAAGATCCTTTAAACGTTAAACCTATCCAGACCGGGGGGGGGGGGAGGGAGTGCCCGCGCTGACTTTGAACGCTTATAACTTTTTCAAGATTCAACCAAACGCTGCCAAACTTTGCAAGTTATCTAAAATTTAACTAGGAATAATTTGGCGAGATAGTATGTTGTGTCAGGAACATGAAGATTGCGGCTGTTTTGACATCATGATGTCATCATCCCAAGTGAAGTACATCAAAAGATTAATTTTCGGACATACTATATATCCTCTTAGTTTCGATGTGAACTTCCAGTAGCTTGATTTGTTCTGTTTTTGTAATGTCTATATCATCGATGCTGAGGACTGTGTCGCTCTTGTCCTTATCGAGGTTTCTTGGATTGATATTTAGCGACTGGAACTTGTCTGTATTTGCTTTTAGATAGTTCTTTGAGTACCAAGCCAGGGCTTGGCTACCATGAATTTTCAAACTGCGTCCAACTGTTTCGTGGTTCGTTCCATTAACGTACATTTGGTGGTCGTCAGCGTACATAGTTAAGTTTGCGTCCTTTACATGTGATGACAGATCATTTTGAAACATGTTCCAAAATAAGGGTCCGAAGGATGCTCCTTGAGGGCATCCACGTTTCATCTTTATCTGTAGATAGAATAAAAACAAGTTGCTTTGTATCAGCAGCCAATTTCCAATCTTCTATCAGCGCAAGCAGTGTTGTTACAGTCGAGACATAGGGCTATCTGTCAATCAACATATTTATTAATAAGTTACTTATTAATGATGTATAACATGTGGTTGAGCATTAAGCAACAGTCACGCAACATGTTGACTTCAATGCCTTTCAGTGTCCTGCACTCTTGACTTAGCCATGAAAATTACTGCATATGTCTAGATTGATAGCCATTTTATTGAATATTATTTTGATACCACATGTGCTACCTTTGATTCTTTCAAAGCTACATTCGGCCCCAAAAAACATAGTAGTTGAGTGTCGTGCGAAATAACTAAAAGCAACTTTTCGTACAAACATGTTTTGCTGTTGCACTCTATCGTGTCGTTTTCTCCCTACCAACAAAAACAAATGTTTCGTAGCCTTCCTGGATCATGCGAATCTTCATTGCACTCATAATCTTTCATATTATTATGAAGGTTTAGTTCCTCTTGTTATTCAACAAAATGGCATCCTCGGAGAAACTCGCTAAATACAGCACAAAATGGTGGAGAATTATACTGCTAGGCGTTGCAATGCAGCGGAAGACTGGAAACTAAAAAGCGGGAGTTCGCTGAGCAAAATTGCGAGGTGTGCTTTGATGTCCGCTATATCGGACACTGGGCCGCAAATGGTTAAAAAAAACATATTTTTACACATTGACCTGTTTGTTGTTATTATCCTTGCAGATGTACCCAAGGAGTTAACAGTCTCTACTTTAATTCCATATGGATGCAGTGTAAAGCTTTCATGGAACAGTCCTTCAGTCAACAGCTGCCCGATAACTCAATACACGATTCACTACAGGGAATCCATGACTGCAGCAAGTAAAGAAGGCCCGTGGCAAATAACAAGTTTGAACAAGCCAAACACGAGCGAGTATCGTCAAAGGTTGAATTGTAGCACGAGGTATGACGTCATGGTTATGGCATGGAATCAACGGGGACATAACGACTTCAACGACAAATCAGTGTACTCTGTGCTAACTGATACAGGTACTCCATTCTACTGTGATGATGCCATACAAATAAACATGGTTTATATTCGAGTAACGTAATAAAAAATAAGTTTCACAAGGGGAAAATTGTAAAATATATCACTCAACGTCGTTTTAATTCATTGCTTAAATCTTAAATTACCTCCAAAAGACGCAATTAAGGGGATCGAGTTGTCTGCATCTTAAAATCCTTGATAGATTATTTCGACGCTTAATTCATAATTATAAAGATGTAGTCTCCAGCATAGTCGATGGATAGTTAGGTGTATAGCTTTATGATTAAAATAGGCTTTGATACTGAGAGGATATAAACTGTCCAAAGTTCATTTTGACGCTGGGTACTAACTTGTGGTGATAGGTGTTCCGATAAGTGTTAAGATAAGTGTACAACTTCCTAATTAAAAACGTCTTTGATGTTGTGATGATATGAGTATACGTTGTGTTTGTTAACCTGTATAGGTGTTCCGTTCAAACCGAAGTTGACAGAAGTCAAAAGAAAACAATGTGGCGCATTTGAAGTCATTTGGGAGCCATCAACCGAAGACTCCTTTGGAGGCCCCGTGACTGGTTTTCAGGCACAGCTGAGAATGAGAGGTGATGATTGGCATCACTGTACAACCTTCACCACAAATCGGAGCTGTTTGTTTAAGGACCTTTTAAGTGAGACTGACTACGATATCCGCGTCCAAGCCGTAAATCAGAAGGGATCAAGCGATTGGGCGATCGAGACAGTAACGACAGGTGTTATAGGTAGGTATGTTAACCCTCACTTTAAGATAGCAACCGCAAAATATTACGTGTTGTTGATCAGTGAAGGGAGTTAGCTTGTTGACTGGTTGGGTGGACCTCGATTAAGTCAATGATTCATTGATTGACTGAATGATTTATCAATTGATTGATTGATGATAGTTTGATTGACTGACTGACTGAGATTGATTGATTGATTAATTGTTTGATCGATTGATTGTCGATTGAGTGAAGTTTGACTGACTGACTGACTGACTGACTGACTGACTGACTGACTGACGGACGGACTGACTGACGGACTGACTGACTGACTGACTGACTGACTGACTGACTGACTGACTGACTGACTGACTGACTGACTGACTGACTGACTGACAAGTTTGTTATAAGTTAAGTTGAATGATTGATTGATGGATTGACTGAGTGACTGGATCGAATTTATATCTTTTATTTTGCTACATTAGAACGGAACAGATGCACAAGTTTGTATCTTTCTTTTCCGTCCTTATTATAAAACTGACGGAAATGCATTCCCATTCTTCCAGGACCACCTTATCCCCCCCCGTGATTCTAAACAACCACTCAGAACTTACAACTGGAAGAATTGTTACAGTGATGTGGACACGCCCTGGTCATAAAAATGCAATATTACCATGTACTCAACTCACTACAGAGTAGTTGAGCCAACGACTGTTAACCTAACAGCAAAATATTTCTCTTCTTATAGGACCCCCTGACTCACCTGTGATACTAAACAAGCAATCAAAACTTACTGGAAGGAATGTTACAGTGACGTGGGCGCGCCCGCGTGATAAAGATTGCAATATTACCACGTACTCAATTCGCTACAGAGTAATTGAGCCAGTTACAGAGAAATGGGTAGATATAAACATCACCAATGCAAGTGTCACAAGTTACGAACTGCACCTTCAGTACAGTAGGAACTACACAGTGATTGTCTTTGCTTGGAATAATTTGGGACGTAGCGAAAAAAGTGATGCATGGCACGTAAGAACAGCACAAGGTAAGACAGTCGCAAGAATTCAAGGATATCAGCTTTTACGTTTTTAACATGAGCCCCTGGCTCGGGAGATTAGGCGACCACTCCTAACGTTACCGACTTTAAATAAAAATACCTTAACACCTTATACCTTACGCTCCATTTTAGCGCATACTTTTGCTGACAGGACCTCGAAATAATACCACTAGAAAACCCTTCAGTTATTAACTAAGCTTTGCGCCTTCCATTTGAAATCCAAACTAATTTGAAATCCAAACTAATTTGAAAAGAAGCATTCTAGCTGTAAGCTAAAAACAAATGTGAGGTTATACACTGACAATCGCATCGCTTTTAACAGATGTTCCTTATGAACCAACCTTGCATCAAGCCATTCTTGGAAAGTGCAACTCCGTCAACGTAACATGGAGTCCACCATCACGCCAGGCATTGGGTGATCCCGTAACTAACTATTTAGGACAGATACGAAAAGTCGGAGCTGAAAAACGTTGGATTAACTGCACATCTCTTGACACTCCCAATTCAACTTCATGCCTGTTTACACATTTGAATAAATACACGGAGTACGAAGTTAGAGTGATGGCAAGAAACAAGCTTGGGTATAGTCTGCCATCTGAGATAGTCAAAGTTTCAACGAGTGATGGAGGTAAATTAAGTTACGCCAATGTGTTGGTCTTTACCATTTGAGCTCAAAGCAGTAAATTTTTTTAGAATCATAATTTTGTATCGTAATGTTGTGTCACTTGTCGTGTTGCTAGGGCGACTGATTATCACGCCATAGACATTCCTAATTACATTGTTATTCATCGTCAAGGTTATGTTATACAATAGACAAATATCTCCATTCACCATCAACTAATCAATTAGTGACAGGCTGCGCAGAATGCGCGGATGTTGATCAAATAGATGGTTTTAATTTTGTTTTTACATTTTAACTCATGTTTCAGACCGCCCTGGAAGACCAGAAATTGTTGAACGGAAAGTGTCAGGATGTAACATGACTTTAAAGTGGACTGCAGCTCCATCGAATGGGTGTCCCATACTCTTTTACACCGTCAGCTACCGACAAAAAGAAACAACTCACGGTGCCAAGAATTGGACTGTCATGAATATCACGGATCCATCAGCTGAACAACAAGAGCTTAGGTTAAATTGCAGTACTACTTATGACTTTAAGATCAGGGCTTGGAACGAGCTGGGAGGTGGTGTGTTTTCTTTAGTGCAATCAGCAACAACAGAAAGTGCTACCACGCAGGATAATAACGAGGGCTTATCAACATCAGGTACTCATAGCCCATTTGTCATTTCCATAAATTTAAGCTAACATTTTAGCCGTTAACGTCTCTTTTATCAACCTCGTTCTCTTGGGGCGGGAAGAGAGAGACCCTGGGAACGAGGTTGCTCTTTTATGGGCTGCACGTAAAGAAATATTTTTCATGCTGTGTTGGTGATGCAACACTATATGACAAGGGCCAAACAAGCTTGAGCCACAACAAAAATGGCTTTATGTAGTGGTTTAATTCACATTTTCAGACTAGTATCACCGTCTCTTTCATACTGGATTCCCCCGTTCCCTTCCCCTGGCACCCATCCCTACCGGGGATTTCTCGCGTACACATTAACTGTTAACGTTGTTCTTTATTAATATTCTGTAAGATGATCAAATTCAAGACAGAATCAAGCTCGGAGAATTTAAATTTAAAGCATAATACATTTTCTGCTTATTTGAAGGTTCTTCAGTGATTAACACCATCCTTATAACAGTCCTCCTCATCGTCTTTTTTGCTTTGGTCATCGTCCTGCTGGTTATTGCTGTAAGGCATTGCCGCCGAAAAGGAGAAAAATCTAAGACAAAGAGGTATGCTTAAAGTCTTTGTTTAACAGTGACAACACTTATCAGGAACAGTGTTCAGAACTGAAAGATTTTAATTGAAACTCAGATGTGTTCTGAAAGGATTCGGAGAATCTGAATGTTTCCCACTGTTTTCTCTTCGCTGAAAGAACGTGATCACGGGTGCGATGCTCTCTAAATATTAGGCTTTTAGACTGTATTGATTTAGACTGTCTACACCTCCCTGTTACGGACAGTTCACTTTGTCCAAACAGACCAAAATTCATATAAACTCTTCTTTGTAATACGTGCACCTTCGTAACGGACCCTATTCCTGTTCCTTTGGTGTCCGTATTAAAGAGGTTCGACTGTACTCAGTCTTATCATTATATAACTTACTATCCCTCTTTTTTATGATCAATAATCAAGAAGGTGCATTCGCTCATAGAAACCCTATTAAGCCGTTTTATGACAATTTATTTTTACACGAAAACTACTAGACGTCGATCAGAAATATTTCTTTTCATTTAGGACTATTGATGACATTCAAGTCTTAGAACATTGTGAAATTCACCCAATCAGAACAGAATTTGTCGAAGAGCTGGGCGAAGGAGCGTTTGGAAGGGTTCACAAAGCGAACTTAAAGGACGGTTTTGAATTTTTTAAGAGCAAAATAGTTTTTGCTGCTAAGACTAAGCAGCAGAAAACTGTTGCTGTAAAGGAACTGCATGGTGAGTACAAATTACGAGTACTTTTCTTCATAACTACATTAGTTTAGTTAACTACGTTATTATCCGGGAGATCCCCACCCCTGAAATAAACGAACATGACACGTGGGACCTCGTGTCAAATTAGACACCAATCACTTGCAAGTGGCTATATCCGTTATGTCTTTTGATTAGTTTTGGATTTAAAGTACAGGGTCAGTGAGTTGGTGCGGTCAGTTGGTCCGGGATCTTGAACGGTCGAAAAAATTCGGAAATTATCGTGAAACCCGATCGTGCGCCGAGAAACAGACGTAATAAACAGACGTGACACATCCGTGAAACATATTAACCAGGCAATACTAGTCATTCTGCTTACCAAATTCTTAATTCTCAATTCTAAGTAGGTTCCAGAAGTTTATACTATTTTCCGGCCGCCATATTGGTGTAACACGGAGGTACACAATTGTGGCGGCTCCATACTGGAATCTGTAAATTTGTCAAAAAAGTTTCGGAAAATTTCTGAAGTTTGGGATAACACACAGACCTATTTGGAGATATGTCTCCTTTATTTATCTCTTATAATATCCCATTTTCTTGACTTCATTCACTGAATGGTTTTTCGATTTATATTTTTATTACATTTTTTCTATCCCGTAGATGTGGTGTCATTGTCAATTTAACTACTGACATTAAGTGCATCACAAGTTACTGAAGACAGGTAATAATAATTTATTTTTTTCGTTCCAAAGAAAACGCCACGGAAGAGCAGAGGAGGGAATTTCTGGATGAGATTGACCTCATGAAGAAAGTGGGAAAACATCAAAATGTTTTAAGTTTCCTTGGCTGTTGGACCACGACTAAACCGCTTTTTCTGGTCATTGAGTACGTTGCTCATGGCGACTTGCTTCATTGGCTAAGGCGCAAGAGAAGTCAGGTATAATTAATTAATTAATTAATTAATTAATTAATTAATTAATTAAAGGAAACTTGATCCCCATAGTCTACCTGTGCGCAACTGGACGTACTCACTTTCGCCCTCTTTAGTTTATGGAAGAAAAATTAATAATACATCATATTACTAAGCACAAGAGCCGTACCATTCTCGCTCCCATAGCACGTATCGAATAGGTATTGTTAATACCGATCTTATTACCTTCTAATCACCTGTATTCACCTTGGTTTAGATCAACAGTTCCGCTGGTAATGTCGAAGACAAGGAACTTTATGCTGGAAGCAGGAGACATATCACATCAAATGTCGACCAGGTAATAAAGGACTTCATCAACTGTTTGAACAAACTGAGTACATTGATATCTATTCCATGCTTTTATGGTGTATTTTATTACGAACTCCAGGCCAATTGAAACACTGCATTAAGTACGAGTTCCAATACCCAAAAAGGTACCGAACAATAAATCAGAGTTGGTGTTTGTAACCCTTAGCTAGTTTGGTGGCGTATAAGGCATAGGTATTTCATGGTTCACGTAAAAACTATTTTTTGTGTGTGACAATTTTACTTAGGCCGAGGGTGAAGTAAAAAAGAACACGGAGGCGCTAGAAGAAAACGCCGGCCCTTCATCTGCAGAAGGAGCTGACATTGGTGAATGTACCATACCTCTGGTAGTTTTTTCAGCATCGGGGCAGGAAGAAGACGCTCCAACTGAAAAGAAAGACGACGAGTGCAGTGAAGATTGCGACTCATTTCATCCAGCTGATCTTATGTCATTCGCCTGGCAGATAGCACGAGGCATGGTGAGCAAAACTTGCACAGTTCCCTTTTTTAAACTCCATTGACCTTATTATAGCTGTAATTAAAAATGCAGTGTTATTTCCCTACTCCAGAATCATGTAGTTATGAAATAACAAAAAAAATGAATAGCTGGAAGATGAAAAATGTTCTGAATGTAATATTTCGTTTGGTTCAATGCATTTCCATTTCCTCATCCAAAATAGTTTTAGAGTGTTAAGGAAGGTTGCTTATTTTGCAACTTAGGCCCGTTTTGCCCTACCTTCCTGGTAGCTCAAACGGCTAATAATTATACAAGTAATAAGTAATATTAAAAGTTTGATAAATTTATATTCTCTTATGTGGCATATTTTGTCTTCCAAGAGGCGCGAATTTGTTAGGGAAATACCTGCAGTTCTTTCATCATAGAATTTTTAGCACAGCGTACAGATTTTGCAGTGATAATACGTATCATCTCGTATTTTTTTAGAATTACCTTTCCGAGAAGGGCTTTGTTCACAATCAACTTTATCAATCAATCAACTTTATTAAAAGAGGGTAACGGCAAACAGTAAAAACTACTGACAAACAAGCGGCCCTCGGATTACAAATTACAACTACATAATATATACTCGGATTACAAATTACAACTACATAATATATACAATTTAAAATTTGAATTAAAATACAGAAATTTCTAAAAATAGGGATTAAGAATTAAAAAACTGTAAAATGATGAATGTCCTTAAGGCTAGATGCGTAAAAATCAATTAGGCCATTTTTAAAACAATGTAGACTCTCACTTTTCTTTAAGAAATTGGGAAGAGTGTTCCAAAGTCTAGTTGCTCTCACGCTAAATGATCGCCCTCCTTCGGTTTTTCGTTTGAAACGGGGGCAGGCCAAGTTGACAGAGCCATATCGACTATTTCTTTCATTTATTTCAGAGTTTGGCACTAAAAGTTCGTTCATATAGGATGGGCTTTGGCCATTAACAGAGACCTCGCTGCACGAAACGTTCTCGTCGGACATGGCAAACTGCTCAAGATTTCAGACTTTGGTTTGATGCGAGAAGTTTATCACCAGGTGTATGAAGTACAGAAACAAAAGAAACTGCCCGTCAAGTGGATGGCTCCAGAGTCTCTCTATAAACAGATATTCACTGCTAAAAGTGATGTGTAAGTGACTTTGTTAATAAATGACTTGTAATAGATAAGGGAGGGTTAAAAAGTTAAAGGTAAATTATGCGTTCGGGCCCAGGTAGCGCCCGATCAGGGCGCTAGCATTTAGCGACAAGGAGAATTTCTACTCCTCTTTGGATGGAATGCTAGTCTATTGTATAGAGTTATTTCCACCATGGCGGAGAGAGGCACTTAAATAGTTAAGTGTCTAATATCTCGAGTAGTAAATTCGTAACAATTACCTTAAATAAGAACGGTTTCCAATTGAGTTTTGAAAGCAGTTACAACATCTACTGAAAATTCCAAGTAAATTCAGATAACCGATGCCACCCGTGCCTTAAACGCACATTACCAAGTCGAGATAATCCAAAATAGCTTCTCAATGACCAAGCTCATCTTTCAATTGAAATATCTAATTTATCTATTTATAAACATCAATTTTACAGATGTAAATAAATAATCTGAAAATATACCTAGCCTTTGTTAAAGAGAAAAAGCAAAATCCAGTTTAAAAAAAAAAAGGAGAAAGGCATTAAGCACTGATATCAATTTATTTCATACATACTGAGATTTACAGTTAGAATTGATCTGTTGAAAACACGGTTCGGAAATTCTCGCAGCCAATGACAACGGCGAAACGACTTTCTCACACGTGAGAAACCCGTTTCGTCCAATCAGAAAGCGGCTGTCAAAACGCATCAACATTTTCAATGAACGTGGTAGCTTTGTCGATGGCGCTAGCTTTTTCACTGCTTGAAAGTTATCGCTTGCAGGGTTTTTGGCCTTTCGCAGTATATTTTTGGACGGTTTAAAACGTTCTCATTAACAACTATGGCTGAATCTTCTGGCAGTAGGTTTAAACCATTAAGTAAACCCATCGAAGAATATATTACAGAGCAGGAAAACAAAAACACTCGAGCAAAAACGCAGCGGGTCGAGTGAGCGGGATGTGAAGCTGCTTTCTACATTTCTGCTGGAGAAAAACGAACAAAGAAAAATTGAAGAAATCCAACCAGAAGAGCTCAGCCGTTACCTTAGTGAATTCATTCTTAGTGTGAAAAGAAAAGATGGCCAAGACTATGAACCATCGAGCCTTCGAGGGTTGTTCTCAAGTTTTAATCGGTATTTATAAAGAGAACGCAAATACTCAGCGAGTATTATCGAAGACACTGTGTTTGATCAAGCAAGAAAATGTCTGGAAGCTCGCAGCAAACAACTGAAAAATGAAGGCAAAGGGAACTAACCCAACGCAGCCGAAGCTTTGACTGATGTGGAGGAAAACGTTCTTTTCGAAAAGAATTTACTGGGAATCTCAAATGCCGAAGCTTTGCTAATCACAGTCTGGCTTTTCAATTCGGTCCATTTTGGTTTGAGAGGCTGTGAAGAACATGGGCAGATGACTTGGGGCGACGTGGAACTTCACATGGAAGCCGACGGAACTGAATACCTAGAGTATCCTGAACGTCAAACGAAAACTAGAACGGGAGCTGAACCTCGAAATGTCAGAGCTGTTAAACTGAAGGCCTTCGCAGCACCAAACGGTCCACCCAAAAGAGATCCAGTTGCCGTTTACAAAATTTATTCCGAAAAGAGACCTGACGCGATGAATAAACCTGATGCGCCATTGCCTGGAGCAAGTGTATTTAGCGGAGCCGTGTTTCATGGAGGACACTTTAACATTTCTATAAACACAGTAAGTCAGTCGCCTAATGCGTACTCAGCAACGAGAAAGCACACCTTCAAGCGTGTTAAACGTATTTTAGATTCTTCGGATGAAGATAGCCCTCCCTTGCAATAGCACAGTTACGTAGTCTTAGTTCTTATTTCTGTATTTCATTTTTGTACTTGTTGGATGAAAAACTCTTGATATTTGATTTCTTATCCATTTAGAACAATTTTAAGACACGAGAATAATCTCATGAAATGTCTTTTTTCAACGATTTTGTTGTTATTATCATTTTGTAAATTAGGGTACTTTCATCAGTTGTGTGCTTGTACCGGGGTCTTATAACAATAAAAAAAAAACAGTTCAGCGTGGAAAAATCTCTGTATTTATAAAATACACAAATTACAGCATGGAAAGTGCTTTGTACGGTGTTTACGCGTTCGTTGTTTTGTATCAGAAATCTCACTCGTTCGCTCCGCTCACTCGTTCGATTTCTGATACGTCAACAACTCGTGCGTAAACACCGTACGCGCGCACTTTCCATGAAGTAATCTATATATGCGCGATGCTCAGGAAGCGAAAACTAACTTATTAATATGTCTGTATTTCAGTTGGTCGTACGGAGTCGTCATGTGGGAGATTGCAACTGTTGGTAATTATCAGTAAATTACTGTTGTAACTATTAAAGCAGTCAAACTTCGCTACGACCACCTCTCGTAAAAAGCCGTTATTGCTTGTTGAGGAAATGGCTGGACAGATGTGAAGGGTTCGACTGCTTAAAAGAGAAGTTCACTCCAGAATGGCCATTTATTTTATTTTATTTTATTTTTCACAGCGGCGCCACAACAGCAGCAGTAGCAGCTATGTAATGGCCATCTGATTCAGTATTACATGATACGTCAATTCAAACGGATACGATTGTATAAAATATGGAAATTGTACTTTAAGTAGGCTTATACCTGAGAGGTATCGTCTATATCTTTGTAGGTGGCACACCTTATCCGCTACTAGGTAACGCAGAGCTCATGAGGCGACTGAAGGCTGGTTATCGAATGGAGAAGCCTGATATGTGCCCTGATAATTTGTAAGTCGGTTGTCATCTTAATCTGCCAGAAAATACACATGTATACACATGTGTAGACAATAAGTTCCTTAATTCCACGCTGTGAAGAGCGTGACAATTGAAAATACCAAAAAGTGATAACGTATATGCATAAAGAACTCCACGTTTGTATCGTCAGAGACGTGCTATAGCTTGGGTAAATGAATGCTTGGCGTGAATTTGCAATGTATTTGGCATGCAGGTGGAATGCCCCCGAAATCTTTAAAAAATTCTAGAAATCTTCGGAAGCCTTCTCATTTAAACAAGTTCAGTAGTCTTTTCAATATGTCTGAAATAAATGCAGGATTTACTCAAATGCTATGAAATTCAGTTGCTGTGACGCTATTGCTGTTTACACAATTCTCCTGACAGGAAAGAAATTAGCTTGTGTCGAATACTGGTGATGCTGATAGATGTCAATTACATTTATTAAATTTTCACTCTTTTACACAGTTACACCATAATGCTGGACTGTTGGAAACAGGACAGAGATGAACGGCCGAGTTTCCAGGAGCTGTTGGAAAGACTGGAACAGCTGATGCTTCAGGAAGTCGACTACTTTGATATCAACAAAGTGGACGAATCTAAAGATTATTATCAGGTGCAAGAGTCAAAGACGGAAGAAAATGACGATGAATGAAATGTTGGCCATGTGTAACTGTAGACCTTATAAAATGTACAAATTGCATTTCCCTTACAAGCTATTGATACATGCCTCAGAAATAGGCGGCTTTTGCTGCACTTAGAATAACGCGGTGCCAGTCTGAACTGAGTAATTTCACTTTTGTGCGTATATGAACACAACTACAACAGGAGTTTTTTTTTATTTGTTTACAACATTATTGTGTTCTATTGAAAAAAAGCAGATCGAAATGTACTTCTATTACTACAGGAACGTTAAAATAGAACACATAATAATATGAAGATGATGATGCGCATGCGAGTAGATTTTTTACTTTTCGGCTCGCCTCGTGCAGCATTCCAGCAAAACCGTCTGTTCTGCTTTTGTTCTGCTATTGTAGAACCGTCTGTTCTGCTATTGTAGATTAAAACTTATTTCTCCTACCAAGCTTGTAAGGAAATGTGCTCGTAAGCGAACAAGAGGAATAAGAAATGTTTCCCAGTGCCGTCTATGTTTAAGCCCATGGTTTTGGTCAGGGGTGGTACTAAGGGACATTACTTATTAAGCCCATATCAGGGGGGGGGGAGAATTTTTCTTTTTTACACGACTCAAAAATGCGACATAGTGGTACCGGGCAACCAAGTGTGCGCAGTAGCTATCGGAAGGTTGCTAAGAACAGTGAATAGCTTGACAAAGTTCTTTGTCTAGTTCGCATGTTTTGGTCTTGACTGTGCAAAAAACACAACAGCTATTTGCATATTGTTTAAAATATTTCCAATGATTCTGAAATGATTTACCATTTTTTTGTTTGTTAAATGTCAATTATTCCACTTCTCAGTGTCGTGAAACATCAGGTGTCGTATTGAATAAAAATGATTTTTTTTTTCATTCGAATAACATATCCTACGACTAAAATACCAAAACCTTTATTTAAGTCAACTATTTTAAATTACTGTGGTCATGTTTAGTTAGTAGTTGAGTGTATTATAGTGAAAGATATGTACCACTTACCTTATATAAATGCGCTGATCGTATCTTTCGCATATTTTTCAGTTGCAATATGCGAAATGAGAAAAACAAAACATAATCAAAGAGCGCAAAGCTTGTCCTGATTATTTGCTATTTGTTTTAAAATGTATGTTCACTTCTGCTGTTGATAACTATAGGATAGCAACGAGGAACCTACTGGAACTTTTGCTCCCATGCAAGAACTAAGAAATTCCAAAAGTCATTTCGATGACATGGAGCGAAAACCTGGAATGCTATTCCTTGTGAAATCAGATCCCAAATTAACCCATCTGAATTAATTAGGGAGCCGTTACTTATGCTGTATACTCCATATATTATATTCCTATAAAATAAAAAAAAATAAGTGTAACCATAAGTTTTATAAGAATATGCACCTCGTGGTGCGTAAATAATGTTCAACTTATTGAACATATATACGAGGAACTAATTAAGCTATCAACGATTGTTTCATTATATATCATCACCTAATAAATAAATTAGTTAATTATTATATTTAAATAAGCAAGAATGGTTCGCTTGTAAAAGCTGCGAGTATTGGGTTCATCACGGCTGTTAGAATTTTGTTGAGCAATAACTATTAAATGACGTATATAATCAATCACGCTTCCAAATGGTGTTGTTCATAAGCTAATATTATTAACGATTTATAAGCAAACATTTTTATTCCCGAGAGATAAATTATGTTCTGCAATCCCTAGATGGTGGTTAAAAGGCTGCTAAAGTGCACCAGAAAACAACAATGTCGCTTTTTGGCCCGTATGCTTGATGGTTGAAACGAAATGGACTACAATCTTCAAGCGAAAAACGGCACTCACATTATTGATTCAACTCCTTTTCGGGTTTTTTGGCAGCCCAAGCAGTGAGTTCCTGAGACGTGTTGGCAATCTCAGCTCGATGTTCACTTAGCCTGTCGAAACAGCCAGTATCCTAGCTTGTTTAAAGCTATAAAAATAGTCTCCAAATATCACCCAAGAAACGGTTTGCATAACTTAAATTCTCTTCAACAGTTGTCATTATAGAGTCCATTCATTGTGGTTCGCAAGATAGACGAACGTCTTTAAAGTGCCCCTGTGATCAAGTTGTTGATATTTACTGGGGGTTTTCGTGTACAACGTGACGTTCTCGCATACCGTACAAAATGTCACTTTTAAGAGTAAACGCGAACATTATTATTTGTTTTTTAACTTATATTTCCTGGCATTTACGGGTCCATTACTTGACCCTATTCCAAAACTTGGTTGAGAATTGAAGAAAATGACGTCAAAGAGTCATGACTACAGGAAAATTGCACGAAGAACAAACTCAAAGTTTTTATGTTGTTGTTATCCTCTCCGCTTTTCGTTTATAGTACTATTTACAACAAACATACTCCTCCTATTAAATCTCTCATTAAAAATTTGAGTTCCCCAACATGGGAAATTAAAATGAACACTCTTGGCCCGTGTGATGAAAGAATGAATGAATGCAAGAATGAATGAAATGAATGAAAACTTATCATCCATATTATGAAGCGTGGCCACCATGTAGGTAGATTAAGACTATTTTTCACTCCCGATCACCAAAAAACAGCCACTTTGAAACTGCAAATGTACATTTCTTGCCTTTATGAGAAAATTCCATCATGTGGATTCAGCCTAATTTTCACTCTAGGACCAAAGGAATCGAACGCGTTACCCCACATGGCGAACTCAAAATGATGATTTTTTGCCCTTGTGTTGAAATGCCACCACGTAGATTAATCCAATTGAACACTGTAGACATTTGTGGTCGGAGTTAACCGATCACAGAGAGATCTCGAGTAAGGCAATGTTCGCATACCCGTTATGATTTATGTTTAATTAATCATTTCTCGTACAAAGGCTCAAAGACGGGTCGCATCAATGATAAATCCGCTTTATCTCTCACCTTTAACCCTATTCAAGCCCCCCCCCCCCCCATGTAACTTCCAGAATAATTATCGCCATGAAACTTATAGGATGTATTGTATGTCCGAAACTCTTTCTTTTGGTATAGGTCACGTGGGATGTTGACGTCACATCATGTGACAATTACATCATGATGTCAAAACAGCCGCCATCTTGGATTTCAAAATTATTTCAAAATGCCAGAAAACCACTCCAAATCACTACAAAGTACTCAAAATCAATAAAAATGTGCTTTAAAACCGTTAAAATAATTCCATTTAAGTTGATTTTTATTAACAGAAACACGCAAAATTACAAATTTGGGAAAACATGCCTGTCAAAATGCCGTTGTCATGGTGATGTCAAGTTCCTGACACATCATCCGACTCTACCGAATTGCTGCCAGATAAATTTTAGGAAAACTTCAGAAAGTTTGGCAGCGTTTGGTTAAATCTTAAAAAAGTTATAAAAGTTCAAAGTCAGCGCGGGCCTCAAAAGCCCCCCCCCCCCCCCCCCCCCGGTCTGAATAGAGTTAACTACACTCTCTTTTATTATTAGAATACAGTTTTTCCGACACAGGCTGAATATTCTTATTTTCTGCCGATTTTAGGCTGAAAATATTCTTATAAACATTCTTAGAAAATACCGTTTGACATTTCAGTTTTAGCAAGTATTGGGTAATCAATTACAAGAGTTTGGTGTCCAGGTCTGTATCGTGTTACATTGTACACATGTACCATTGCTTTTCGTTGCAGCCTGATAAAGTGACGGAAATGAAAATACTTGATTTTGTTTCAACTAAAAACAGTATTCTTTTCAAAATCTCAGCCTCGGGTTTATTCTTAAATATTCTTAAAAATTCGCAAATTTCAGCCTCGATATTCTTATAAACTAGATTCTTATAAAATAAAAAGAGTGTATACTAATTTCCGTTTCTGCTCCAAAAGCGTGGCTAAGTCTAGGCAATTTTAACATTGCAATATACTTGACTTATTTTCATTTATTTTTATGACGGAAAGCATTAAATCACGTTTTCACTTAAAATCGTAACCCAGTGGAATCACCCTTTAAGTGTTGTTAATAGGCATTCCCTTTTAACAAAAAAATAAAATGAAGATAAATAAAATAACGTAAAATGAAGTAAAATAAAACAATTCAATGACATGTGAGTTGTTATGTTTATTCCACAAAAATGGTTGTCATATCAAGCTTTTGATACTTAAGTCGTAGGATATGTTATTTATTTTTTTTTTTTTTTAAAGGCAGGACATATTTATTTATTGACACACAAAGAACACTACTTACTTAACAAATACATACACTACTTACGATGCTAATTACAAGACATTACTTATTACATTATTTAATATACATTTTCTTTTTAAATAATAATATCGCAATAATACGCCTTACAATACCTACTATAACAAATAGCGCTCTTACAAAAAATATTACATTATATTACTATTACATTTTAAAGTTACAATCTATTTACAAAGTTCAATTTTTTACTATTAACGCTAATACTAACTGTATGTATTTTATTTTACTATGAAACGAAAAATAAATAAATAAATAAATAAATAGATTGCGGCACAACCTCTGGGCAGGGGGCGGGGTAACTTGGGGGAACTCAGGCACAAAGTCTAGTCCATTTTGCTTTGAATTTCGTCAAACTATTATTTTTAACAGCGATTGTGCGTTCATAGAGAATCTTTTGATTGAGTAAGAGAAGGAAGATATCTAGATTCGGATATGCTGAATTCAACCAGGACAGAAAAATGTGATACTTGGCGATGATGAGGAAATGATTCAGGGCATAAAAATTACTTAAATCTGGTTTATAACCGTAAAAAATATCTGTGTCAATTAAGGTGATATTTTCTGAACGTTTTTCATTCCACCATGCAATAACTTTTTTCCAGAATAATTGTACCGTCGGACACTCATACAGCAAATGAGGTAAAGTTTCGTATGAAGAGCTACAACGATCACAACTGGGAGAACTTTTCAATTTCATTTTGTAAAGTCTGTTATTAGTGGGTAGAATGTTATGTATGACCTTGTATTGGAAACATCTGAGTTTATTTTCTATTGTAACTTTGAATGGCAATTCATAAATGGCTTTAGCAGGAAGACGTTTTTCTATAAGCTTAGTTTCTATGTTTGGGACTTTAAACACTTTCATAACAAGCAGTTCGCGAGCAGATTTGGCGGTGACATTCGCAAGAGGAAGCTCATTACTGTCAACATCGGTAAGCATTCGTTCGGAATTTAAAATTGATTTTTTCCATTCTTCAGGGATCGCGGTGAGAAGGCCGTAATACGTTAAGAAGTTTACCGTCATACCATATCTATGTTGAAACTCAGACCAGGATAAAAACGTTCTATTCTCATTTAGCAGATGACCGATTTTAATAACTCCTTTTCTATGCCAAGATGGATAGAAGACTGATTTTCCATCTATTTTAATATAGCGGTTATTCCAAATAATTTCGTTTTCATATTCCTTAGCAGAAGAAGGGTCTTTAGAATGTAGCTCCTGCCAGACATTCAATACTTCCTTGTAAAAGGACGGTACATACGAGACGAAATTAAGATCAGATACATTAAAATTACATTCCAAAAGAAACGAACCACCATATTGGGATGTAGCAGATGAGAAGAGGGAGCACCATTTGTTATCACCAGCTTCATATAAACGTTTAACCCATGCTCCCTTTAAAGATTTGTTCATCATGTTGAAATCTACCATGTTAAGGCCACCTTTCTCTATAGGACCAATTAGCGTGTTACGTTTGACCTTATCAGGCTTAAAGTTCCATATGAACTTGAAACAAATATCATTAACTTCACTAGAAAAATTTGGTGGTGTTGTGAGAACGGAGGTATTATAAACAAGCTTGGAGATAGCGAGGGTTTTGATGATACAAATTCTTCCCATTAAAGTTAAGCCTCTGGTCGTCCATTAGTTTAAAATTTTCTTTAGCGCAACAAGTTTTTCCTCGAAATTAATTTTGTAACTAACAGACTGATCATATGCGAAGGCCACACCTAGCGCGATTACATATTTTTCAGGCCACGAAATATTAAATTTAGAACGTTGACCCAAGTTGCATTTAAGAATGCCCAGCCACATTCCCTCCGTTTTAGAAGTATTTATTTTTAAACCTGAACAGCCTCCAAAATCATTTAAAAGATTAAACAAGTGATTAGCTGAGCGATCATCTTTTATAAAGGCTGTGATATCATCCGCGTACATACTTAATTTTAATTCGGTGTCGTTAATTTTCAAACCACGCCAATTTTTGAGAAGGAGGGTGTCTTTATTCTAGCGGATTTTGATCCAAACGCAAATTTAATTGTTTTAACTTGCAGAGTAAATTTATTTCTTTTGATTTTTTTCCTTTAGCAAGACGTTTAGAGAAACGGATACAAAAGTCTCTAATCTCCATTTTAATCATCTCCCAATAGAGTCTTTTGTCACTTGTTCCACTATGCTTTTTCTTGGCATGAAGTAAAAAGAATTTTAGGTTTGTTATAAATTCTTCATTGTCAAGAAAAGAGTTGTTAAATTTCCAAAACCCAGGGCCAGCTTTTTTTTGCTTATTTTTATACGCGATTTCAGCAGAAATTGGGGAATGGTCTGAGTCGTAATATGATAGCACATCCGTCATACTAGTACGTGGAACTAAATGTTTTGAAATAAGCCAATAGTCTAATCGACATCTTATTTTTCCTGAACTATTCTGCCAGGTAAAGCGCTTATCATTTGGATGATGAAGTCTCCATATATCATCGAGATTTAAGTTGCCGCTCATTTCCTTTATGCTGTGGATAACTTTTTTCTTACCGCTGATATCTTTTCCACCTATTTTATCAATATTTTGGAGTGGACAATTAAAATCGCCTCCCATTATAAGATTTACATTCACATGAGGACGTAGCTTGCTCGTTAATTCGTTAAAAAATTGTTGATTTTGGTCATTGGGAGCGTAAACATTGGCTAAACAAAATTCTTCGTCTTGGAGTGTGAAGCGAACAATAAGCATTCTTCCGTTCTTATCATTAGTAATGCAAATATTCTCTGCTTTTAAGGTTGGTCGAAAAAGAATCATCACGCCTCTGCTATGTTTAGAGCCATGGGAAAAGCAAATGTCACCACCCCATTCTGCAGGCCAAACGTTTTCGATTGTTTTGTCACTGTAGGTTTCCTGCAGAAAAATTAAGTCATATTTGCCATTATGAAGCCACCTTAATAAATTTCTGCGTTTGATCGACTTATTTATGCCTCTGATATTAAGGGAAACACATTTTAAACCCATTGCAAATGTAATTAAGGCTCAACACCTGCACCAGAGCCCCAGCCAAAAAAAGTTGTCCCCAGATGTGGTGCCACCAAAAAAAGAAAGAAATACCACGAAACACTAAACAAAAATCTAATCAAGCCGTTGAACGACTTCATGTATAGAGGAGATAACCTTAGTAAATAAAATAAATTCATCGATCGGAAAGGATCCCCTCTACGATTCCCCGCATTATAAAACTACAAAGTGAAAATACTCAAAATTAATTTCATAGCATAAAGGAAAATGTAACGATTGAAGCGGTCAGAACAGATAAATGAGTAAATGCGAAATGTGAAAAATTAACATCGATCAGTAAATCCTATCCAAGTCTTCGTTATTATAAATTCTTATAGGATAGTCAGTTGCCTCTATTTTAACAAAGATTTTACCGTCTGTCGTCCAGGCGCTGTGCCAATGCTCCGACTTCTTTCGTTTCCACACTTTGGCAAACAGCTCGCGTCGCATTCTTGTTAGATTTTCGTTGATGTAAACAATGCCACCTCCATTAAACACTTGGTTCAGATTCTGACCTTTTAACTGCTTACGAGCTCCATGTAGTTCTTTCTTTGCTCTATAAGATTTGAACCTGACAATAATTGGCTTGGGTTTACTGGGATTCTTGCTTGTTTGAAGCCTGTGACATATGTCTATATCGTCGGTGCGGATCGTAACGTTGAGCACATTTCCAAGTGCAGTAACTCGCTCTGCGATGTTTTCATCTGGCGTTTCTGGAATGCCATGAATTTCCAAGTTGTGTTTGCGGGTGTACTGTTCTAAATCATCCAGTTGGTTGATGGCAGTCCCCAAATCTTCGTACATTTCGTCACGTTCTTCGGTGGCTTCATTTAAACGCTTCTTCATAGATTTCATTTCTTTCTTTAGTGCTTCGTTTTCCGTCGTTATCGTTTCTATTTTAGCTATATGAACTTCCAATGACTTCTGGAGCTCAGAATACTGGTTACAGTAAAGCCTTGTTTTCTTCGAGAGGTTTGTTTGTGTTATCTTGAATGGTGTTCCTCCTGCTCCAACATGTTGTCTTCCGTAAACTTCACGGACTTCGCGGGCGGTTTCTCAGAGCCAGGCGAGCTGCTGTCGCTACTTCTTTCACCACGTTTACCTGGGAAATAGTATGTTATTTGTCCCTCTTTTCCTTTATCCTTACTCTCCATTAAATATAGCTGCGGGGAACAAGGTGGCAGACTACTGAAATGTGCTGCCGTCCGCCATGACACACCACGTGTCCTACACAGGATATGTTATACGAATAAAAAAAAATCCCTTTTATCTAATACAAGACGGTGTTTATCATGTGTAACTTCAATTCCAATTTTTTTGTTTTGTATCATGTTTTTTCATTCAAAGGTCTACCTTTTCCCATCAATGCTGGTTATTACTAAGTACTAATATTTTATATAATTACTTTCGGCCTAATTACTTTTAATTACTTTACGCAAGGAAACGTTAGCCTTAAAAAAACAAAGCAGTTACTCAACGAGGTACAAAACCATCGATGCCTGTCAACCAAAGTGACACAAACTAAATAAACAAGTTCTTAAAACTTATTTTCTTATATTTTTAACAATCAACCGTATATGCAAATATGCGACACAAAAAGCCACCTGTTCTGTAGGTGTTCTACAATCTCCGGAGGCCATTTAAAAGGGTCAATAATTGCTGATGCTGCAGTTACCTTTTTGTAATCTTTAAAAATTACCAGATATACTGCTTTCAACTTTAGACTCTTCGAAGATGCATGATGACGATAAAAATGTTATTTTTGTTGCTTATATCGGTTTGTTTGATCTACTGACGTGGTTTAGTTTAAGAAGTCGCCTTACTTTCAGCAACCGATCGAACGAGCAACTTAATATAAACTACAATATAACGCTGCCAGGGAGATAACTAGATCAAGTGTCGCTATGAGGTCTAGGAATTAACTAAATTTTAAATACTTTTAAGCGATGACGTTCGTCAGTATGACGTCATCGCTTAATGTTGGCAAGCGATGGGCAATATAACGATTATCCAGCGAACCGAAGAGCACTGGTAACTACAGGAATAAATGAGTAGTGACCAGAGACCACGTTAGCACAACAACAAATTAAATCGCCGCGAATAACACAAAGCAAAATATTCCTGGAAAGTTAGAAGGACTGATACAAAATATAAACGAAAAAGAGTTTTATAAGAATCGGTAAACAGACATCTTGGCCTGTGCACGAGACCGCGTTTTATCTTGGTCGCTGGAGAGAAGTATCGTATATCGTATATCAGGCTTATACCATTTGCCGGGCTACAAGATAACGCAACTTTTGTTGAACAATCATTCAATACAGAAGTTATCAGCTTCTTCTATACTGTACCATACCATACCATACCATACCATACCATACCATACCATACCATACCATACCATACCATACCATACCATACCATACCATACCATACCATACCATACCATACCATGCCATGCCATGCCATGCCATGCCATGCCATGCCATGCCATGTCATACCTTACCATACCATACCATCCTATAATATACGTTAACGTTGTGGCAAATTTCCTGAAAATTAGTTAAGAACCTCGTGGGAAATCACCGCTTCTGCGAACACTGCATGTCGCTTCGACTTGCTATCTATCAGAAGAGGGGGAGACAAAGCAATTGTATTGTATTAAAGTTTTAACAAGAACACACCAACTTCGTACTCCGAAAATTACTACTTATTATTCTTTCAGTCTAAAACAATCTTTCCTAATAACTTAAGTAGCTAGTAAGTTAGACCTCTTCAAGAAAGGGATTATGATAAACGGCAGATGTAAATAAGTTATCGCCTTTCATTGCAATAGGTATTTTATCTTTGCATAAATATTGTTTGGCTGCTGCTCTTTTTTCCTTGCCAAGTGCGGTGCAAAGCAGCTTGATTTTAAGAACTAAAGCTTGGTAATGAGAATATGACATGTATCCCCATCGCTATCGTTTTCTCCTGTTTCTTTCTCTTGCACGTGATAATAATCTTTAGATTCATCCACTTTGTTAAAATCAAAATAGTCGACTTCTTGAAGCATCAGCTGTTCCAGTCTTTCCAACAACTCCTGGAAACTCGGCCGTTCATCTCTGTCCTGTTTCCAACAGTCCAGCATCATGGCGTAACTGCGTGGAAGAATAAATTGGCTTAGATTCAGCAAGTTATTCGACACTAGAGAGTCTAGAGACAGGCCACTTTTTATCTCAACGGAGAATTTGTGAAGATCTTATACAGAATGTCGTTTTAATTTCAACTTTTCTTTGCTTGGCCACCTTCCCAATTACGCGAATTTTTCGAGTACTAACAATAAACTATTTACAACAACGAATGCATGTAAAACCTATCCAATGCTCACGAGTGGCATTACACAACATATGCTAGGTTTTTATACACTGATAGTGTTCTATTGAAAATCCAAAACGTTCCCCAACAAAGTTCCGTTTGAGATCGGCAATGACGTAATGACATATTACGAGAGAAGTATGTCGTCAAAAGAACAGCCGCAATCTTTCTTACGCCATCTTGGATTTCTTGATTTTTCCATCATGTCTACAACTGACAAAAACATACTACAATAAACGAAACTGTCTTGTTAAAGGCGTATTGAAAGACGTTCGACTTACAAATTGTCAGAGCACATATCAGGCTTCTCCATTCGGTAACCAGTTTTCAGACGCCTCATGAGCTCTGCATTACCCAAAAGCGGATAAGGAGTGCCACCTACAAAAAAAATAAACGTTACATCTTCGGTAAGACAACTTGGTAAAGAAAAGAAAGAAAGTTTTTCGATCTTCATTTAGAACAAGAAAAGCATTCTAACGCAATTTCCTGTATTATAAAGAATTCTGGACAATGTTCGGCTTAAACTTGGCTAAACACGTTATAATCGAATGGTCATCACTTTGGCCGCCGGTGCTGTTGTTTTGCTGTTGTTGGTGCTGCTGCTGCAGTTTAGTTCCTAATCTTCCTTGCTCTATGAACCTACCAGCATTTGACTAGAAGGTATTTTTTAGCAGTAGTTGGTGGTTTAAGTGATAAATCAAGTCAGAGCCACATCTAACATCATCAAGACACTGCAAAAGCTAACTTAGTAAACGTCTAATCTCCCAAAGGCGACAACCCATTATATTAAACCAAAGAGGTTCCTTTTAAAAAGGTGCGCTTTCTAACGGATTCAACAATGTTGTACTAATAATTACCAACAGTTGCAATCTCCCACATGACTACTCCGTATGACCACCTGAAAAAACAAGCGTTTTCATTTACAAGTTAGTTCGCACCAGCAGTTTTTCCTTCCTCACGTACGTTTGCTTGATGCCATCCTTATTCTGCTTTTGTCTTCATTAAAATGCTTCATCATCCGTTTTTTCAAAAGACTTGGGTTTCTAAAGTTTAGAAACCCAAGTTTTTTTCTTTTTATTTAAACATTCCAAGACAGGGGGATTTAAAATTGCTAGATGATCTGTTGAAAAGCATTATGTACCATAGCCTGTGTACAGCCGTCCCGTTCCCCTCAAAAAAATCGGAGCGGAACGGGATGGCTGTACACAGGCTATATGTATCAATAAATAGGTAAATTGAAATATGACATTGAGTAGAGAGAGTCGATTTGAGTCTCCCATAAATTCACAGCACTGAATTGAAAACCGTACAAATTAACGGTAACGTCTCTTCGATGTATCATCAAATGAAACACTTACACGTCACTTTTAGAAGTGAATATTTGTTTATAAAGTGACTCTGGTGCCATCCACTTGACTGGCAGTTTCTTTTGTTTCTCTACTTCATACACCTCATGATAAACTTCTCGCATCAAACCAAAGTCTGCAATCTTCAGTAGTTTACCATGTCCAACGAGAACATTTCGTGCAGCGAGGTCCCTGTGAACAAAGCCTTTTTCGGATAGGTAATTCTGAGTGAAAAGAGAAGAAAGCTGTTATCAGAAAAGTCTTTCTAACGGCCAAGGTGCCATTTAAAGCCACACTCGATACCGTGAAGTATATGAGATTACATAACAACCTGACCTCGTGTGTCAGCGATTAATGTAACTTCTGACTAATTATAATGAGTTTAAAGGCGCTCTTTAAAAAGGTTAACGAGATCATCATAATGAAATAAGAAAATCTTATTTGCATTTACTTTCAACACACTTAATTAACATACGCAAATACAAAACTATGTTCGTCAGAAGACCTTGTCAGTTGGTAGCCTTTTAAAATTTAAAATTCAGCATATGGCTACCAACTGACGAGGCCGGTCTTCTGACGACACTAGTTTTGTATTTGCGTATGTTAATTAAGTGTGTTGAAAGTAATTGCAGATGAGATTTTCTCGTATCATTATGATGTTCAATAATACTTTCTCGGTTTCGGCGAACAGAATTTCACAATATAAAACTTTCGTTTACCATGCCTCGTGCTATCTGCCAGGCAAATGACATGAGATCAGCTGGATGAAATGACTCGCAATCTTCACTGCACTCGTCGCCTTGCTTTTCAGTTGGAGCGTCTTCTTTCTGTTGCGATACGGCAAAAGCTACCAGAGGTGTGGTGCATTCATCAAGACTAGGTACTTCTTTCTTATCATAAGCAGACGAACTGTGGACGTTGTCGTCTAACAAATTCGTGCTACTTTCATTTGCACCATTGGCCTAAGTAAAAAGTCCGACAAGTTAGTTTTCAAGTAATGTAAAATGTAAATGTAAATGTTGTTTATAGTGGTCATGCACTTAGCTTCATATCTCAACGAGATAGCTAGTTTACAGGCATGCCACTGAAACAGAGGAAACAAATATTTTAAATGAAAATAACAAGGTTAAAAATCCCAACTGGCAGGAGGCAGACCAGTTGGCTATGTACAAAGCGTGATCGAGGATTTGAGCTCGGGACAACCGAGAAACAAATCCAGCTAGTGGCAAGAGCAGGTCTTGAACCGGGGATCTCCAGATTACAACACAAGCGCCCTAAACCACTCGGCCACGCTTGAAGACCGTTAATGTTTGAATCTGAGTAAGACTGTATTCTTCGTACTGAAAAAGCGAATAAGCTTGTCAGACACCCCCTCCATAACTATTAATAGCGGAGCTCCTTAGCGGCCCGTAAGGGCCGCAGAGCGGAGCACCATACCCATAATATATAGATTTAGGCAAGCCTAAAAGCGGAGCTCCCCAGTTAATTATTTTGCACTTTATTGAAACCTGAATTCAAGCCATTGTACAATTTTAAGGCTAAGAATATAATATTCGTTTTATTTTTTTTTTATAAATTTTAATATTGTTACTTACTTTTTTTTACCGTGTCCCGGGGGGGGGGGGGGGAGAGGTACTCCCTAAAATTTACTCAAGGGGTGTGCCACTGAGTCGCTGAGACTCTGGACCTGTTCCAGAGAAAAACGGCTCAATTTGCGACCCTGTTCCAGACAAACAGTGCAAAATAGGTACCCTGTTCCAGACAATATCCACAATGAAAAATATATGAAGATAGATATAAAAACACTAGCGTACATCACAAAGCGCTCACTTGACTTTGTCTGTGGCTTGGAGAAAAACCAATGAGAGGAGCGGATTTTCATAGCTAAACTTGATAGTGTTCCACAGTCAAAAGAGTGATTTGTATACCCTGTTTCAGAGTCAGAGAGGCAAAAGGCACACCCTGTTGAGCAGCACATACCCGTATAGCCCTTATATGGGAGTACCGTATACAGCAACACCAAATAAGCCGAGAACAAACAAAATCAATCAAAACGTTTTAATTCCACCGACAGCATTATGATCCAGAAGTCTGGATGGGAAATTATGCTGCAAAACGGGTAATTATGTAACCTTCGAAGATAAGGAGGGGGTAGTAGGGCTGCATGTTGGGGTAGATAGGCATATCACGTGGTAAATTAGCAAAGCACTTAACATTTAGAGTATATAGGAAATAATATACATCTACATTAAGAATATGGTTAATTTTCTTTTTTTCATTCATTCATTTGTTTTTATTTTCACTATTTGCCTATATTTTAATTTTGAATGGAAATGGCAGAGGTCATACATGTAGCAAAGGGTTTACAGCATATTGCCATAAGCTAATGCCAAGCAAACCGGAGTGAAAGCTAACCACAAGCAAACTAGAGTGAAAGCTAATCCCAAGCACACCGGATGAATAAAGCTAACTGCGAGCAAACAGGGGTGAACCTAACTACAAGCAAACCGGAGTGAAACTAACTGGAAGCAAAGAAGGGACATTCTGTAACCCCATCCCACCCCCCTCGCCCCCCCCCCAAAAAAAGGATGATAGCACCTTTTTTACTTTTACATGTCTTTTTGAGTCCCCTTCCTCTTAAGGGGTTTCACTTCACTTACAGAAATAAAAAAAAAACAAAAATTCTGGGAAGATAGAATATTGTTTGTGTGTCTCAAACTCAGTTTTGTTCTTTGATTACGCAGAAAAAATAGAATCATGTTTGCTTGTGTATAAAACTATGCAAGAAAAAAAGCATCAATACTTTGACTGCTCTTTTAAAAATTTGTATGCTTTATTGTACACATTTTTGTGGAGTCATGTTGCCCATTCGTCATGAAGTTCACAAAGTAAGCAAATGAGTCACAATTTGGTTGCTTCATGGTACCTAATGGATACTGCAAATTTAATCTGGCTTTAGAATATTTCACTAATTTTAACATAATAGCTGTTCTTATAAATTGTACGCAGCATACAACACATAAGAATGAAATTGGTATTGCATATTGCTTGCAATCACGATTTTAACGTCTATACTTAAGAATTACAGTACCACCAGTTTCAGCATTACCAATCCAAATTCAAATTATTACATTGCTTTTTAACTCCACTACCTCCCCCAAGGTCAACCAAAGATCTTATGATATACAGTAATTAGACAACTACATGTCAGTCCTGTGTAGTCGAGGGCTCAAAATATTTGGACACTTACAGGTCATGTTAACCGGCCAAAGAGATTTTAGCTTGGTCACATGTGGTTTCTTACCAGCCAAAACATTGAAAATAGCAATTTTAAACTCCCATTCATTTCTGCTGTTACTGTTTTGGCTGCATAAATTATTCTTAAAAAGATCACTTCATAATGCCCTTGTTACATCTAAAAAGATGTGAAAGAGACAGGTCAATCAAGAAGTTGTTTTCTGAAGTACACTGTAAATACGTTAACATTTAAAATATAAACTTTGCTCATTTGCAGCTTTTCTTGATTTCAATTTACATGTAATTTACTAGTCTCTTGAAAATGGCATCATGAAGACACCCAAACATCAAGCTGGATAATCTTAATCCTTCCTGTTTTCTTTTGATGTCCTTGTCCACATTCTGTTTTTGTGTCTGTGGCTCTGCAAATTCTGAAATTCATGTTAACCCTGAAAAAAGTCAAATGCCACAGATTAAATTAAAATTGATTAATTGGTATGAAAATCAATAATTTATAAAACAAAACACTTAACGCAAGCTTGTATAAAGTGAAGCAAAACTACTGGATGCGAAAGGATACCTTATATATTTAACAGAGATGTATCAGCACAGACTATTTTTTTTACTGATAACTGCGAAGTCAACTACAGAAAAAAAAACCGGTAACTCGAACTCGGATAACTCGAACAACCTTGCTAACTCAAACTCACTTCCATTTCCCTTGGATTTGACCCCACTTTTCAGTCATTTTTACTCGGTTAAATTCGAACTCGGATAACTCGAAAACCCCGCTAACTCGAACTAAATTTTGTTTCCCTTGAACAAAATTTGGGTCAAACTTTTTACGCTGATAACTCGAATTCCAGAACTTGCAACTCGCAACGGTTGCCCATTGATTATAGCAATGAACAGATCATGTATTTGACAGTCATTTTCCACTCTTAACAAAAGAATGTGTGGTCGCTTTAGAGTTTCTGGCAAGATAAGTTCAATTTGCACAGTACTGTATACTGAAGTGCTTAAAAATCAGTAAACTATCAATTATTAACTTGGCAAATAAAATATTCAATCAACCCCGCTAACTCGAAAAACCCCGCTAACTCGAACTCATTTTCGTTTCCCTTCAGAGTTCGAGTTAGCAGGGTTCTACTGTAAATATTTCAGGACCTGAACAATCGATGAAAATCGATGATCGGAAAATCAATCGATCAATCGATGACAATCGATTAATTACTGTTGATTGGCATCGATTGGCATCGGCCAATCGATGATCAATCGATAATCACACTTTGGTGGTCGCGAACTTCATCGATTGCCATCGATTGGCATTAAACACACAATCAATCCGAAGCATGAAGTAAATACTTACATATGTTGTTTTGTAAAAAAAAATAATAAAGCTCCTTTCCATTGAGATGAAGTTTACATCATAAGCTTTAATGTTTCTGTTTTTCATTCGAGTTTCCTACTGTTTGCTAGCGCTAGAATTCCAAAGACACTTCGTTATTCGTGACCGAGTCAAAAATGGCGGACGTGACAGGCGAAACTCATCACCAGACTCCCACTGTTGTCTCGTTTTCGTTCCGACGTACGGACGACGTATTTTTGAGTTCTCTCTGCTACTGTTTGATTTGAAATATTTCGGACGAGCGAGAAAATGTTTATGGACTACAAGACAGAGTTTTAGAAAAATTACATTGTACTTAGACAGCGAGGAATTCTGTAAGTTGCGATTTCTATTTACTTTGCCAGGAGTTGGTTCGAAAGCAAACCAGACCGAAAAGCGTACGCTTCGTTGATGGAGGCGAATAAGACTTAAGCTCAAAACGTTTGTTTTAAATAATTATTGCCTTATTACTGTTAAGTTAGTAAGTTTCTCGTTGTATTGACATTTTTTGGAAAGGTTATCATTGTTGTTGCTAATAAAATATAACATACAAGAGAGACCGTGTGTTTTAAAGTAAACATATTTATCAAATACTAGTCAAATAAAAAACGATGGCAGTTAAATGATCGATTGAATTGGTAATCGATGATATTGATAATCGATGAAAATCGATGTTAGTTAATTGATCGATTGTCATCGATTATCGATGAAATTGATAATCGATGACAATCGATAATCACAAAAACTTTAGCGATCGATTGTTCATCGATTATCAATATCAATCGATTAATTGATATCGATTGTCATCGATTGTTATCGATTGCCATCGATTATCGATTCCATCGATTGTTCAGGTCCTGATATTTTAATAAACTCAAAGCATCACTGCAAACCCTTACACTCCCTCTTTAAAAGGTTTGACCTTTAAATACTCCCCCTCCTTTCTACCCCTATATATACATGTACATGCATAGGAAAAACATTGCCACATCTTAAAAGCTTTTTTCTTAACAGTAATACTAAGATTTTTAAAGATACACATTTAATTAATAATAAGTTTGCATGCACAGCTGCATACAGTGTCTAAAATGGCATGAATTTACTCACAAAGATTCCAGTTTTCCAGTAGTCATTAACCTTTGTTGTGTGCATTTTCCAAATTCCACAACAAGATTGTGATTTTTTTATGACAAATATAACATTTACTGTTGACATTCTGAATGAAACCAGCAAAACAGACCTCAAAATCTCAAAATTGTTGACATTGTTATGTAATCCACATGAACGCTCAATAGTGAACAGAACTACATGACAAGTGGATTATTTAATATATTTGGGAACGAAAGAGCTAAGTAATGAAGCTGAAGTTTATTTACTCTGACTAAATGAACAGTAATTTTACCTCCATCATGAATATCAATAAACTGCATACACTGAATCGATCTATTTCACTCGGAGTTAACGAAATTCCAGGTGCTTCGTGCAAACTGACATCACTTTCATTCTCATCTCAGCTGCTCTTCCAGCACTGTAAAACAAAATAATCATATCACAAGCATTTAAAAATCGTAAGCTTAATTTTCTTCGAGATGTGTTGAAGTGATATTCTTTGTGAATTCGTTCCTCGAAGGCCCAACAATTATTTGTTTACATAATCAAATCCTCCTATTTGATCAGTAAAACCTGGTAAAACTGAATTTTAAGGAATAGTATTTTTCAACATTGTTCATGTCACAAGCAAATGCTTAGTGGCGAAAGCAAGTAAAATGTGCCGTCAATATAAGCTTACTTTGCGTATAAAGTAAGCTTAAGACAAAACGTAGAGATATTAAATGACGGAAACACTGCAGTTTTGTACTCACCAGTTGGCCGCAGTAGGTACACTCGTCTGCTCGTTTTATCTCCGTTCCCTTGTTCTCCGCTATTTCTTTGCCTGTTTCCTCGGCACCTCTCTTGCTATTTTAGTCGCTTTTCTTCGCTACTTTGCTACCAGGTTCGACAGGCGCTTTGCTATACTTTTTCGCCTGCTTTCTGTCCGGGTTTTCTGGATCTCTCGCGATCTCTTTCCCGTCGCAAATCGCTTAAACCCTGTTTCCTCGAAGTTAAGTTTACCCTGCTCTCGTTTGTAGTCATCGGCATAACAAGGAGCCAAAATAAATGTGTTTGTCTCAAGTTCTAACTTTCAGACTAGCTGTTTAGACCTCACACTTTTTTATCCTCACACTGCAAAATTATTTCGCGCCAGTACTGCGCGAGTTGTCAAGACCTTTCAAGATCCCGGATGTGCGCAACACCGTACGTACGTTTGTACGCCGCCGTACGCGCCCGCGAGGCATGCCGCTAGCCATGATGACCATGAAAACTCGGATGCAGAGGTTTCCTATTTTATTTCATGTGTTTTTTTTTTTTTCATGTGTTTTTTTTTATGGGTATGGTGCTCCGCTCTGCGGCCTTTACGGGCCGCTAAGGAGCTCCGCTAAAAAAAAACACATGAAAAAAAAAAAACACATGAAATAAAATAGGAAACCTCTGCATCCGAGTTTTCATGGTCATCATGGCTAGCGGCATGCCTCGCGGGCGCGTACGGCGGCGTACAAACGTACGTACGGTGTTGCGCACATCCGGGATCTTGAAAGGTCTTGACAACTCGCGCAGTACTGGCGCGAAATAATTTTGCAGTGTGAGGTCTAAACAGCTAGTCTGAAAGTTAGAACTTGAGACAAACACATTTATTTTGGCTCCTTGTTATGCCGATGACTACAAACGAGAGCAGGGTAAACTTAACTTCGAGGAAACAGGGTTTAAGCGATTTGCGACGGGAAAGAGATCGCGAGAGATCCAGAAAACCCGGACAGAAAGCAGGCGAAAAAGTATAGCAAAGCGCCTGTCGAACCTGGTAGCAAAGTAGCGAAGAAAAGCGACTAAAATAGCAAGAGAGGTGCCGAGGAAACAGGCAAAGAAATAGCGGAGAACAAGGGAACGGAGATAAAACGAGCAGACGAGTGTACCTACTGCGGCCAACTGATGAAGGTGAGTACAAAACTGCAGTGTTTCCGTCATTTAATATCTCTACGTTTTGTCTTAAGCTTACTTTATACGCAAAGTAAGCTTATATTGACGGCACATTTTACTTGCTTTCGCCACTAAGCATTTGCTTGTGACATGAACAATGTTGAAAAATACTATTCGTTAAAATTCAGTTTTACCAGGTTTTACTGATCAAATAGGAGGATTTGATTATGTAAACAAATAATTGTTGGGCCTTCGAGGAACGAATTCACGAAGAATATCACTTCAACACATCTCGAAGAAAATTAAGCTTACGATTTTTAAATGCTTGTGATATGATTATTTTGTTTTACAGTGCTGGAAGAGCAGCTGAGATGAGAATGAAAGTGATGTCAGTTTGCACGAAGCACCTGGAATTTCGTTAACTCCGAGTGAAATAGATCGATTCAGTGTATGCAGTTTATTGATATTCATGATGGAGGTAAAATTACTGTTCATTTAGTCAGAGTAAATAAACTTCAGCTTCATTACTTAGCTCTTTCGTTCCCAAATATATTAAATAATCCACTTGTCATGTAGTTCTGTTCACTATTGAGCGTTCATGTGGATTACATAACAATGTCAACAATTTTGAGATTTTGAGGTCTGTTTTGCTGGTTTCATTCAGAATGTCAACAGTAAATGTTATATTTGTCATAAAAAAATCACAATCTTGTTGTGGAATTTGGAAAATGCACACAACAAAGGTTAATGACTACTGGAAAACTGGAATCTTTGTGAGTAAATTCATGCCATTTTAGACACTGTATGCAGCTGTGCATGCAAACTTATTATTAATTAAATGTGTATCTTTAAAAATCTTAGTATTACTGTTAAGAGAAAAGCTTTTAAGATGTGGCAATGTTTTTCCTATGCATGTACATGTATATATAGGGGTAGAAGGGAGGGGGAGTATTTAAAGGTCAAACCTTTTAAAGAGGGGGTGTAAGGGTTTGCAGTGATGCTTTGAGTTTATTAAAATATCAGGACCTGAACAATCGATGGAATCGATAATCGATGGCAATCGATAACAATCGATGACAATCGATATCAATTAATCGATTGATATTGATAATCGATGAACAATCTATCGCTAAAGTTTTTGTGATTATCGATTGTCATCGATTATCAATTTCATCGATAATCGATGACAGTCGATCAATTAACTAACATCGATTTTCATCGATTATCAATATCATCGATTACCAATTCAATCGATCATTTAACTGCCATCGTTTTTTATTTGACTAGTATTTGATAAATATGTTTACTTTAAAACACACGGTCTCTCTTGTATGTTATATTTTATTAGCAACAACAATGATAACCTTTCCAAAAAATGTCAATACAACGAGAAACTTACTAACTTACAGTAATAAGGCAATAATTATTTAAAACAAACGTTTTGAGCTTAAGTCTTATTCGCCTCCATCAACGAAGCGTACGCTTTTCGGTCTGGTTTGCTTTCGAACCAACTCCTGGCAAAGTAAATAGAAATCGCAACTTACAGAATTCCTCGCTGTCTAAGTACAATGTAATTTTTCTAAAACTCTGTCTTGTAGTCCATAAACATTTTCTCGCTCGTCCGAAATATTTCAAATCAAACAGTAGCAGAGAGAACTCAAAAATACGTCGTCCGTACGTCGGAACAAAAACGAGACAACAGTGGGAGTCTGGGGATGAGTTTCGCCTGTCACGTCCGCCATTTTTGACTCGGTCACGAATAACGAAGTGTCTTTGGAATTCTAGCGCTAGCAAACAGTAGGAAACTCGAATGAAAAACAGAAACATTAAAGCTTATGATGTAAACTTCATCTCAATGGAAAGGAGCTTTATTATTTTTTTTTACAAAACAACATATGTAAGTATTTACTTCATGCTTCGGATTGATTGTGTGTTTAATGCCAATCGATGGCAATCGATGAAGTTCGCGACCACCAAAGTGTGATTATCGATTGATCATCGATTGGCCGATGCCAATCGATGCCAATCAACAGTAATTAATCGATTGTCATCGATTGATCGATTGATTTTCCGATCATCGATTTTCATCGATTGTTCAGGTCCTGAAATATTTACAGTAGAACCCTGCTAACTCGAACTCTGAAGGGAAACGAAAATGAGTTCGAGTTAGCGGGGTTTTTCGAGTTAGCGGGGTTGATTGAATATTTTATTTGCCAAGTTAATAATTGATAGTTTACTGATTTTTAAGCACTTCAGTATACAGTACTGTGCAAATTGAACTTATCTTGCCAGAAACTCTAAAGCGACCACACATTCTTTTGTTAAGAGTGGAAAATGACTGTCAAATACATGATCTGTTCATTGCTATAATCAATGGGCAACCGTTGCGAGTTGCAAGTTCTGGAATTCGAGTTATCAGGGTAAAAAGTTTGACCCAAATTTTGTTCAAGGGAAACAAAATTTAGTTCGAGTTAGCGGGGTTTTCGAGTTATCCGAGTTCGAATTTAACCGAGTAAAAATGACTGAAAAGTGGGGTCAAATCCAAGGGAAATGGAAGTGAGTTTGAGTTAGCAAGGTTGTTCGAGTTATCCGAGTTCGAGTTACCGGGTTTTTTTTCTGTAGTTGACTTCGCAGTTATCAGTAAAAAAAACTAGTCTGTGCTGATACATCTCTGTTAAATATATAAGGTATCCTTTCGCATCCAGTAGTTTTGCTTCACTTTATACAAGCTTGCGTTAAGTGTTTTGTTTTATAAATTATTGATTTTCATACCAATTAATCAATTTTAATTTAATCTGTGGCATTTGACTTTTTTCAGGGTTAACATGAATTTCAGAATTTGCAGAGCCACAGACACAAAAACAGAATGTGGACAAGGACATCAAAAGAAAACAGGAAGGATTAAGATTATCCAGCTTGATGTTTGGGTGTCTTCATGATGCCATTTTCAAGAGACTAGTAAATTACATGTAAATTGAAATCAAGAAAAGCTGCAAATGAGCAAAGTTTATATTTTAAATGTTAACGTATTTACAGTGTACTTCAGAAAACAACTTCTTGATTGACCTGTCTCTTTCACATCTTTTTAGATGTAACAAGGGCATTATGAAGTGATCTTTTTAAGAATAATTTATGCAGCCAAAACAGTAACAGCAGAAATGAATGGGAGTTTAAAATTGCTATTTTCAATGTTTTGGCTGGTAAGAAACCACATGTGACCAAGCTAAAATCTCTTTGGCCGGTTAACATGACCTGTAAGTGTCCAAATATTTTGAGCCCTCGACTACACAGGACTTACATGTAGTTGTCTAATTACTGTATATCATAAGATCTTTGGTTGACCTTGGGGGAGGTAGTGGAGTTAAAAAGCAATGTAATAATTTGAATTTGGATTGGTAATGCTGAAACTGGTGGTACTGTAATTCTTAAGTATAGACGTTAAAATCGTGATTGCAAGCAATATGCAATACCAATTTCATTCTTATGTGTTGTATGCTACGTACAATTTATAAGAACAGCTATAATGTTAAAATTAGTGAAATATTCTAAAGCCAGATTAAATTTGCAGTATCCATTAGGTACCATGAAGCAACCAAATTGTGACTCATTTGCTTACTTTGTGAACTTCATGACGAATGGGCAACATGACTCCACAAAAATGTGTACAATAAAGCATACAAATTTTTAAAAGAGCAGTCAAAGTATTGATGCTTTTTTTCTTGCATAGTTTTATACACAAGCAAACATGATTCTATTTTTTCTGCGTAATCAAAGAACAAAACTGAGTTTGAGACACACAAACAATATTCTATCTTCCCAGAATTTTTGTTTTTTTATTTCTGTAAGTGAAGTGAAACCCCTTAAGAGGAAGGGGACTCAAAAAGACATGTAAAAGTAAAAAAGGTGCTATCATCCTTTTTTTTTGGGGGGGGGGGGGGGGGGAGGGGGGTGGGATGGGGTTACAGAATGTCCCTTCTTTGCTTCCAGTTAGTTTCACTCCGGTTTGCTTGTAGTTAGGTTCACCCCTGTTTGCTCGCAGTTAGCTTTATTCATCCGGTGTGCTTGGGATTAGCTTTCACTCTAGTTTGCTTGTGGTTAGCTTTCACTCCGGTTTGCTTGGCATTAGCTTATGGCAATATTCTGTAAACCCTTTGCTACATGTATGACCTCTGCCATTTCCATTCAAAATTAAAATATAGGCAAATAGTGAAAATAAAAACAAATGAATGAATGAAAAAAAGAAAATTAACCATATTCTTAATGTAGATGTATATTATTTCCTATATACTCTAAATGTTAAGTGCTTTGCTAATTTACCACGTGATATGCCTATCTACCCCAACATGCAGCCCTACTACCCCCTCCTTATCTACGAAGGTTACATAATTACCCGTTTTGCAGCATAATTTCCCATCAAGACTTCTGGATCATAATGCTGTCGGTGGAATTAAAACGTTTTGATTGATTTTGTTTGTTCTCGGCTTATTTGGTGTTGCTGTATACGGTACTCCCATATAAGGGCTATACGGGTATGTGCTGCTCAACAGGGTATGCCTTTTGCCTCTCTGACTCTGAAACAGGGTATACAAATCACTCTTTTGACTGTGGAACACTATCAAGTTTAGCTATGAAAATCCGCTCCTCTCATTGGTTTTTCTCCAAGCCACAGACAAAGTCAAGTGAGCGCTTTGTGATGTACGCTAGTGTTTTTATATCTATCTTCATATATTTTTCATTGTGGATATTGTCTGGAACAGGGTACCTATTTTGCACTGTTTGTCCGGAACAGGGTCGCAAATTGAGCCGTTTTTCTCTGGAACAGGTCCAGAGTCTCAGCGACTCAGTGGCACACCCCTTGAGTAAATTTTAGGGAGTACCTCTTCCCCCCCCCCCCCGGGACACGGTAAAAAAAAGTAAGTAACAATATTAAAATTTATAAAAAAAAAAATAAAACGAATATTATATTCTTAGCCTTAAAATTGTACAATGGCTTGAATTCAGGTTTCAATAAAGTGCAAAATAATTAACTGGGGAGCTCCGCTTTTAGGCTTGCCTAAATCTATATATTAGTGATTCGCCACCTCTGTAATTACCTGGTCAACAGTTGCTGTGATATGTTTTCTGCTTCCAGCATAGAGGTCCTTGTCTTTTACATCACTAGCGGAACTTTTTATCTAAAACAAGGTAATAACAGAACATTGGAGGTAATAAGGTCGGTATATAAAGCTGGAGAAGCAAGAAACCTGACTTCAACCCTAGTTTGGTATCGTATGATATTCCCAAAGTGATATTCCCCACTTTTCAAACTTTGCGATTTACCTTAACAAGTTAGGTTTCAATCGCAAGTTAATTAAAAAAAATAATAGAGCTAAACCATTTCAACAGACTAGTAGCATCGTTTTAACGCCAACAGAACTACCTCTTGATAAAACCTTTGATAAATTAATGATCTCCTAAGATGAGCGGCCTAGCGTAAAAATTCAAATGATAATAAACACAATAGCCTCCATTTTGATTCAAAAGTATGGACTGATATTTGTCCGCGAACATAATCTGTTCCAAGAAGCAAACCGTTGTCCGAGAACAAAGTTCAAGGAAAACTGTTTGCTTCTGGGAAAAGATAATGTCGGTGGACATTAAATAGCAGTGCCTATTTTCTCCAAAAATGGAGGCTATTGATTATAATAGCCAAGCTGGCTTGGAATCGTACACGGGAATATCGGCATTTTTTTTTCCGTTAGCAGTAGATTTGTACTGTCAGACGTATACGGCTCTTACATTCGGTTAATAACATATGTATTTTGCTCAGTTAAATACATAGGCGGGTGTTTTTCTTTTTTTATGTGCACCGTTTGTGCAGAGCACAAATAAGCAGATTTCCATTTTTAAGTGATACCTGACTTCTCTTGCGTCTTAGCCAATGAAGCAAGTCGCCATGAGCAACGTACTCGATGATCAGAAGAAGCGGTTTAGTCGTGGTCCAACAGCCAAGGAAGCTTAAAACATTCTGATGTTTTCCCACCTTCTTCATGAGCTCTATCTCATTCAGAAATTCTCTTCTTTGATCTTCGTTGGCATTTTCTTAGGAAAGAAAGAAGCTTCATTATCATCCAGACTTTGGACGAGTAAAGACATTAAACAGCTAAATTTGTTTTCAGGTTTCCTTTTTTTCAACCTCTGTGCTTTGCCATAACGCCATTCAATGATAAAGCTAGGCCGCGGGTTGCCATTTACGGAATTTTAAGTGAAAGCTTTATCTTTAATCAGTTAGTACTTTCAAAAGCCCACTAGTTACTGGTTGAGTTGTTCACTGAACGTAGAGGAAAATGAATGCAAAGTAGTTCATACTCACCATGTAGTTCCTTAACGGCAACAATTTTCTTCTGCTTTGTCTTACCAACAAAACCTATATTGTTTTGAAAGAATTCAAAACCGTCCTTCAAGGTCGCTTTGTGAACCTTTCCAAATGCTCCCTCGCCCAGTTCTTCGACAAATTCTGTTCTGATTGGATGTATCTCGCACTTCTCTAAGGGCTGAATATCCTTAGCAGTCCTTAATTAAAAAAGAATGTTTTCTTGAATTTAAGGTTTTGTTCTAGAAATGGTTTGCTTTAACCACTGAGGTAAGGAGAGACTCTTTGTGTGGTAATCCATTTACTAGATTGATACGTGACATGCGTTATGCACATTGCAAGGAATAGCAATGTCGAAAGCATCGATTGTGTAAAGATGGTAAATGTTTAGCTCTGAGAATAAATGATAAAAAGGAGATGTTCATTTGTCACGAGCGTGGGACAATGAAAAAAACCTAAATACCTAAGAGTATATTACGTATCTTTGAAATCGATTAATCTCTTGAATAAGTGGAATTGAGTTGTTGCAAAAAAACGAACACATAAAGCACACCTCTTTGGCTTATTCTCTCCTCTCTTTCGGCAGTGTCTAACACCAATGACCAGAAGAACGACGACAAAAGCAAGAAAAAAGAAGACCAGGAGGACTGTTATTGGAATATTACTAACCAGTGAAGAACCTACAGACATAAAGATAACATGTTATGATAACGCTCTTTTTTATCGCCACTCAGTTCGCAACGACTAATGAACAACAGGCTATGTACTTACGAGGATTATGTTCGTGGAAGAGACTAAAGGTTTATGAGTACCTGATGTCGACAAGCCCTCGGTATCATCCTGCGTGGTAGCACTCTCTGTTGTTGCTGATTGCACTATAGAAGGAACACCACCTCCCAGCTCGTTCCAAGCCTTGACCTGAAACTCATAAGTAGTACTACAATTCAACCTAAGTTCTTGCTGATTGGCTGTTGGGTCCGTGATATTCATGACAGTCCAAATCTTGGCACCGCGAGTTGTTTCTTTCTGTCGGTAGCTGACGGTGTAGACGAGTATGGGACACCCATTCGGTAGAGGTGCAGTCCACTTTAAAGTCACGTTACATCCTGACACTTTCCGGTCAACTATTTCTGGTCTGCCAGAGCGGTCTGAAACATGAGTTAAAAAGCCACTAAGAAAACTTAAATTCTTTGACCAATAGTCCGCGCGTCCTGTCTTTCATAACATTTTGCCGAGTCTCAGTTGCTAGCTAATTCTGGGAGAAAATTTTAAAATTGTACTACAAAGGGGATAACAATTCATTGTTATGACATTATAATCAGTTGCCATGGCGATATCAAGAGTGACAAGAAGTGACGCATTTTTGCACGAGTGAAATAAAAACATTCAGTGCCAAAAATACGGTTTACAGATGTCATTTTTACATGCAAAAAATTAGTCTCTCGTGAACATCAAATCGTTCATTGAAACAAAACCAAATGCACATGCTATTGTTGGCCATGCATCAGTATTGAACAGTATTAAGTATTGAATATAATTGATTATGATTATAATAGATTTTATCTCTTTGAATGGTAATGACTAATGTATCAGTGTAACATCGTATACCTGCTTCTTTCGTTGAAACTTTAACAACCACAGATGGCAAACTATATCCAAGTTTGTTTCCAGCCATCACTCTCACTTCGTACTCCGTGTATTTCTTCAAATGTGTAAACAGGCATGAAGTTGAATTGAGAATGTTAAAAGTTGTACAATTAATCCAAGGATTTTTAGATCCAGTTCTTCGTATCTGTGCTAAATAGTTAGTTACTGGATCGCCCAGTGCTGGACGTGTTGGTGGACTCCATGATATATTGACGGAGTTGCACTCTGCAAGAATGGTCTCATGCAAGATTGGCTGATAAGGAACATCTGTTAAAGGCGATGGGAATGTTGGTTCATAACCTCACATATGTTACAAATGAACAAAAGAAATTATGAAAGAATGAGGGGTGGTGTGAGGAGGAGGAGTAAGCGCGCGTGCTTCTTTTGTTTGTTTTTCTCTTACCTCGAGAGAAAGAAAACAAAAACAGCAAGAAACTGCTTTTTAACTTGCTTTTTTACATCGAAAAGAATAACGAAAGATGGTAATTATTCTCAATTCTGCTGACTTACACTCTACGTATTTATGTGTGAAGGGGGATATATAGAAAGAGTCTTTTTCTCTTTCGAGATAGTATCAAGATCAAAGTGTTTTGAAATGTGAGCATCTACACTTATTGAGTCATACCAATGAGAATGTGTCATCTTACAGAATGTTATTTTGCAATTGGAATTGATTTATTAAATAATTCGTTTTATCTTTTTATCTAATATCGGTTGTTTCTTGAGACTATGTTACCTTGCGCTGTTCTTACTTCCCATGGATTACTTCCCACGCTGCGTCCCAAATTATTCCAAGCAAAGACAATCACTGTGTACTTCTTACTGTACTGAAGGTGCAGTTCGTAACTGGTGACATTTGTATCGGTGATGTTTATATCTTTCCATTTCTCTGTGATTGGCTCAATTGCTCTGTAGTGAATTGAGTACATGGTAATATTGCAATACTTATCACCCGGACGTGCCCACGTTACTGTAACATTCCTTCCAGTAAGTTCTGATTGGTTGTTTAGTATCACAGGTGAGTCAGGTGGTCCTATAAGAAAAGAAATACTTTGGTGTTAGGTCAACAGTAAGTGGAGTAGATACATCTCAAAGAAAGATGCAATCCTGTGCATAAAATATGCACAGTTCTAATGTTTAACATAAAATAACCTAATCAGATCTAAACAATGAAGCTTGTCCTATTAAAGTAAATGAAAGGTAAAATAACCTCAGAAGGTAGAGAGTAATAAGCAAGTTTAAAGTTATAAGCGAGTTTAAAGTTCAAGCGAGTTTAAAGCTGCCCTGGTTTTTTGTAGTTTTGGCTAAGGGCGGTCGCAACAGGTTTCATTGTCTGGATTGATAGGCGTGGATTTGGTGGGCAATCGCAATTGCAATTGCAATCGCCAGTGGCAAAATCAAATCGATTTATGCAGGCATCCTACACATCCATCGTCAGCTAGTCAAGTCCCTGAGCTCTCCCTACCGCGCTCTGTGTAGGGGTTGAATCCAGGCGCGAGATTTTTATATAGTGCGCGAAAGGGAGAGTTCAGGGACTGGGCTAATCATCAACTTACCAATTGATCCAGCCAACCAGCCGACTAGCCAATCATCTCATTACCCATCACTGATCAACAAAACGTATCAAATAGATTTGGCCAATCCTAAAAGTGCAACTCCCCTGTTATTTACTTTGGCTTTCTTTCAATCTGAATTAACTGACCATAGGCAGAAAAAATTAAACTTGAGTCCACGACCCAACGAGAAACCATTACCTGGACGGCAGTCAACTCAAACAAAACATGTGACTTTGATGAGTTCTACACCTAAGCTAGGGATGTGGTCATGTCCTGCTGGTCCGCGGATACCTTGTTTTGACAGCTGTCAATTGACCATAACATGGATGTCTAATGTCAAAGATGTAAGCTGACATTAACGTTAACCTATTTCTGGAGAATGCCGCCATGTTGCGCGACGTCGTACGTCGCCTTACGTACGTACATGCATAGGGCGCGCGCGCCCGCGAACCATGCCTCTAGCCTTTATGACCGTGAAAAATTAAATGCATGATTTTCTTATTTTTACGGTTATAGGGATCCGCAGTGCGGCCCATCGGGTCGCCGAGGAGCTCCGCTAATATTTTGCTGTTGCTAACCTCAAGTGAGGGTTAACATACCTACCTATAACACCTGTCGTTACTGTCTCGGTCGTCCAATTGCTTGATCCCTTCTGATTTACAGCTTGAATGCGAATATCGTAGTCAGTCTCACTTAAAAGGTCCTTAAACAGACAGCTCCGATTTGTAGGGAAGTTTGTACAGTGATGCCAATCATCACCTCTCTTCCTCAACTGGGCATGGAAACCAGTCACCGGGCCTCCACCGGAGTCCTCGGTTGATGGCTCCCAAATGACTTCAAATGCGCCACATTGCTCTGTTTTCACCTCCGTCAACAACGGTTTAAATTGAACACCTATAACCAGAGGTTAACAAACACAACGTAAAAATGCAATTAGGATACTCATATCAACGCAACATTAAAAAAATTAATTAGGAAGCTGTACACTTATTCATCTGCTTATGCTGGTAAAACCAAGTTGCTACTCAAATATAAACCATATTTATTTGTTTGACATCATTACAGTAGTACCTGTATCAGTTAGCACAGAAAGCACTGATTTGTCGTTGAAGTCGTTATGCCCCCGTTGGTTCCATGCCATAACCATGACGTCATACTCCATGCTACAATTCAACCAAAGACGATACTCGTTCGTGTTTGACTTGTTCAAGCTAGTTATTTGCCACACGCCTGCATCGCTTGCCGCGATCATAGAATCCCTGTAGTGAATCGTGTATTGTGTTACCGGGCAGCTGTTGACTGAGGGGGTGTTCCATGAAAGCTTCACACTGCATCCAAATGGAGTGGCAATGACCTTTAACTCCTTGGGTACATCTGCATGAAAATATCAGCAAATGCGTTATTTGTAAAAAACATTATGACGCACGTGCCATGGTTACCTCCACCACCAGGATTTTAGCATCCATATCATGCTACTTACTAGCTACCACCAGTTGCTATTCTAGTTGATGGAATGCTAGTTCATTGTTGCTAACTCCCTTACCCTATTCAAAGGCGGCGGTAGCAAAACAACAAAGTGGCCATGCTTAAGACATGCTATAAAATTCTTGGCCAAAGAGAGCCCAAGGAGAAAGAAAAGGATAATAACAGAAACAGTGAAGGTAATCGAAGTGAGAAAGAAAAGTAAAGCTACAGTTAACAACAGCAGAACAAGTTCAGTGACGATGAAAGCACAACAAGGAGGAGTTGGGGGGGGGAGTCAAAAAACATACGCTATCGTCATAATGAGCCCCATCCCCCGTTCTGAATAGGGTTTAAGGACCAGTGTCTGAGAAAGCGCCTGGACATCTATCTACTGGCCTACATTTTCAGCAATAAGTATCTGTATGTAAGGATCGATTCGTGTGGACAAATAGAAAGCCTGCACTTACGATGCTGCACAGACACGCCTACTGTGCGTACAGCTGGAGAAGTGTCACAAGACAGTCAACGTTGGAGGAATCATGTTGATTGCCTATACTACAGGAAAAGCTTAAGGCCTACGTCCTAGATCAAAATTACTATATTTGCATTAAATGCACAGCGCGCGCTTGCTCGCGCTCGATGGCGTAATCTTGTTTTGAACAAGGTTAAATTTGGTTAAATTCTCCTGTTTCATCTTCTTGAAGTAGTCTGGAGAACTTCGCTTCGATACACTTAATGTATTTCTTTAGTTTCTGTACGAAATTTACGGCGTTTAGGTCGAAATTCAAGCAACTTACCGCAAAACCAAAAATTATGTTGCGTGTGTCATTACGTGTATAAAGCATTCGCGTACAAATTCTTCGTGTTTCCAAATATGGTACTTAGCAAAATGAATATTCAAACGCTGTGTGCGCGCGTTACACGTTTCAACCATTATGGGTTTCTGGTAAAGGCTAATTACCCTAGAATGCAGCAATAAACCTCGAACCATGTGCTCGAACCAGTGCGCAGCACGCAAACCATAAGGCTGCCGCCTCGCCAAAATGACATTAAGTATTTAATCATAATCAAATCGGAAATAACGCAATTTACAATACAAACTAAAACAAAACAGAAATGTTACAGGTTTTGGCCCAAACTTCCTGTAACAACAATGGCAACAAAAACACCAACATTAACAGCAGCACCAATAGCAACAGCAACATCAAACAGAAACTGCATGGTCACGTATAGCTAGTAGTTCACTCCTGTGGTCATACCTGCAGTCGTCTTCAACTGTTGTTTTGCTGGAAGACTTAAGCCCTCTGAGTTTTTGGCGCGAAGGCTGACTTCATAAACTGCATTAATCATAAGCCCAACAAATTTGTATGAACGTTCTTCACTTGAGAGGTTAAAGGTTTGCTTGAAATCATCACGTGGTGTTTCTAATTTTATTTCATACTCAGTAATAGGACTGATTGCAGACTTTACTGGGACTGGAGGAGACCATTCCACTTTAATGGCACGTCCACAATTGATAGCTTCCGAGCTCACAATGGTAGGAGGTGAAGGCACTTTAGGATTCACTGTGAAGATAAATTAACATAATTAAGTACAATAATCGTGTAAATAGCATAAGTAACATGTTTTTTTAACATGTTTTCTGTCTTGTAATTTTGTAATACCTACTATTTCTTCTTTTGTAACGTCCGCTTTGCTACCGTTTTTTTTTTTAAGTTAACTGTTTAATTAAGTTTTGTTCTCTTTTTGAATTGTAACCTTTGTAAATGTAGTGTGAAGTCATGTAACCTTTGTGTGAGCAATAATTAAAAAAAAAAAAAAAAAAAAAGTGAAAGTGGTGTAGTTTGGTGTGGTGCGGTGTGGTGTGGTGTGGTGTCAGTGGTGTTGTGTGGTGTGGTTGGTGAGGTGCGGTTTGGCTAGGCAAGGTAAGGAACGGCTAGGAGACGTCAGCTGAGGTGTGGCCGTCGTGGCTTGTTGAGCTGAGTTGAGCTAAGGTGAGGTGAAGTGAGTTTAGGTGAGGTCAAACCATGTAATTTGATGTGAGGTGAAGTGACGTGAGGTGTAGCGAGGCCTTGACAGGTAAGGCGGGATGAGATAGATGATGTGAGCTGAAGGTACGCAAGTCATTGCGGATGAATGTGATACTTCACTTAAAATTAAAAGCTTACCAAAGTCATAAAATGGAATTTCTTTTTCTGCAATAGTTATGTTAGATAACTGCAACACGCACATGTATTGTCCCAAATCTTCTTTTGAAACATTTCTAATGTGAAGAGTGACTGAACCTCTTGATCGCTGACAGGTGTTTGGAGCCTGGTAGTTGTAAAACACTTTGTACTTTTTATTCTCCTCGATTACTTTGTCATGAAACTTCCACTGCCAGTGATAGAAATATAGCTTTTGCTGGTCCAAACCGTCGACTTCACAACTTAAAGCGGCGTCTCCACTTGATGAAACTTGATGAGGTAATGCCTTTAGTTTAAAAAGTTCAGGCGGGCCTACAATGAGAAATGGTTGGAGGAATAGTATTTGTAATTTTTTTGTTTCTTTTTCCAACGTCAGTGTGCATGGAAACTCAAAATGATTATCACTTTGTTACAGACTCAAAGATTAGCGTTCGAGGTATATCTCCTAACCTAAGTCTATAGATGGGTGTCCGGAAATTGGAAAATCCGTAGGGGTAGGGAAGGAAAGGTAGGGTGTTTTGTTCTGCATGTACATGTACCCTAGCCATGGGACGTCTTAGCGTTCACTGGAGTGCATATAATAAATTTCGGGTTGCTGTGAGTTTCCTGTTTACCTATCGGTTGAAGTATTTGAAGTACATAAAGGCTAATTTAATGTATAAAGTTAAAGGTTTCTTAAATTACTCCTTGAAAAAATTGTTTCTCACTTACGTTGACCGGTCTATGTAAAATTCAGGTATATAATAAAACACAACAAAAATAACTGTAGCCTTACAGGTAATTAAGACTTGGATATCACGCTTCGTCGTGTGATACTTGTTTGTTGCTTCACAGGTAAAATTCCCAACATGTTTAATGTTGACTTTGGAAAAATAAAGCAACATGTTAAACTTTTCTCCTTTCCTGTCAACCTCCAGTGAAATAGTTTGGTTCAAATCGCCGTCTTTAAGTTCTTTGCCATTCATCAACCACTTGACTGCTGGAAGAGGGCAGCCTGATACCACGCAGCTTAAAGTATATTCTCTACCAGCAAAAAGCGTTCTGGCATTCTCAGCCAATCGAATCGATGGATTATCTAGAACATGAAACTTTGCAATCAATCAATCAGTCAATAAATCAATCAATTGATCGATCGATCAATAACTTCATTTAAATGTCAATTGCATCTTGCCGAGGGTAAAACCCTGTACTAGTTGGGGACACTTAAAATAAACAAAATAAATTACCGCTATATAATATATTGCGGATACTGTAAACCACATGAAGTTAAATCTATTTGATGTGATACTGAATAAGTTTGCATACTTAAGTTTTGCACGTGACTAAAGCTGCGTTCACATTTAACCCGAAACATGTTTAGAATAAACGTGTTTTAACGAAACATGTTTCACCTAAACATGCTTGTTATTGCATTGTTCACATTAGGTGTTAGTTTCAAACACATTTCATGCCTGGTGTGTAATTTATGCGGTTTCACGGTTCTTGCATAAATCTTTACACTTTATTTAACCGTAAAAATATAGCTCGAAATTACAATAAAGTTTCCATTAAATCTTTGTCTTTCTGTCTACTTTCAAGCCCTTCGATGAAGCAGGGCTTTCAAGCGTTTAGCAAGAAGACAGTATTGTCAGAATTTTCGCTATCAGTCGGTAACAGAAGATTTTTATTTTGTTAAGTTTGTTTTTGCATTGCAATGCTGTAATGCTGCGCGCTTGTAGCCGCCGTCGTAAACTTTCGTGGTGATATTCGGCCAAATATTCTGCTTCCTATCCATCACCGATAATTCATATTGGATCACTTTATTAGCCCATATTTTAAGTAAACATTTGGTCGCATGGAAAGCCCAAATTTGAAGCTTTTGGGCGCTCACCTCCTCACCACATGTCCGCCATTTTTAACTTGTTTAGTCTGATCATGATTGAAACTACCTCGTGAGGTAGTTTCAATCATGTTGTCCGTGACATTAAAGTTCTGCTCCCGCAGTCCCGCAGTCAATAAATATTTGCATATGGAAACAAAAGAGAAATACATAAGAAGCATGCTCCCGCAGTCCTGTAGTCCCGTAGTCATCCGCAAATAAAAACTTACGCTAACGCATGAAAATACCACGTTCTTTAATCCATGAGCCGAAACCAAGCACGCTACACATGAATATACCTCATTCTATAATCCATATGCCGAAAACAAACACGCTACACATGAATATACCTCATTCTATAATCCATATGCCGAAAACAAACACGCTACACATGAATATTCCTCGTTCTATAATCCATGAGCCGAAAACAAGCACGATACACATGAATATTCCTCGTTCTATAATCGTGTGGTTTTGGCGCGTTACGAGAATCGCTGGTTCGAGTCCGCTTAATTCTCGGTGTGAAGGATGATAGAGTTCGTGAAAAGCTTCTCGGAAAGCGAGACCTCGATCTCGATAAAGCCATCAAAACTATGAAGGCAAGTCAAGTTACTCACGAGCGAGCGAGCGACAGAAATTTCATAAGAATCTTCAGGACACGAAGATATTAATCGAGTGAATCACAAACCTCCGTTTAAAAACAAGCGCCGGAAATCACCGCCTCCCAACCTTCCGTCGCCAAACAAGGGACCTCCCAAGCTGAAAGAGTGTTTGTTTTGTGGTGGTAAACATGCACTGGAAAGGAAATTGTGCCCGGCCTCTGGTCAGAAATGTAAGAAGTGTGGCAAACAAGGTCATTTTGCAGTCAAGTGTCAAGGCAAGTAAGAAGTTGCGAAAGTTCACATGGTCGAAGAAGAATTTTACATTCATAACATCAGTGGTCAAGATCAAGCTCTTGTCTTACTAACTGTAAACGATTCAGCATTAGTGACATTTCAAATTGATACAGGTTCTACTGCGAATATTTTGCCACTGCAGGATTATATCAGGGCAACAAACGATCACAGCAAAGCTAAAATTGTTCCCAAGGACTGGTTATGCATGATCTCTCGAAGCGAAAGGCACTTGGTTTTTCAAGGTTGAAAGTGGAACATAACGGTAGTAAGCATGAACTGAATTTTGTCATTGTCGACCAGAAGATCACACCTTTGCTTGGTTTGAAGTCATCAAAGGGGATGGGTCTTATCAAGATTATGGTCGCTGGTGTTGATACCCTTATCAATAATGTTCCAAAGCATTGGCTGTTTACCAGGGGAATACAACATCCAGCTTAGTAAAGATGTTCATCCTGTTGTTCACCCCCCACGAAGGGTGCCTTTTCCTAAGAAAGAGGCAATGAAGACCGAGCTTGACAAGATGGTTGCCACCGAGATTATTACTCCTGTTACTGAGCCAACTGACTGGGTGTCCAGTGTCTTAGCAGTACCCAAGAAGGATGGATCAGCTCGCATTTGTCTAGATCCCAAAGATTTGAACACTGCCATAAAGCGCTCTCATTACCCTTTACCGACAGTTGAAGATATCACAACTCGTCTCACAAATGCCAAAGTGTTCAGTGTGTTTGATGCGAAAAGTGGGTTTTTGCAAGTGAAACTAACTGAGCAGTCAAGCTTTTACACGACTTTTAACACCCTCTTTGGCCGCTTTCGTTGGCTGAGAATGCCATTGGGCATAAGTTCTTCGCCCGAGTTATGGCAGCGGAAGATGCATGAAACAATTGAGGGTCTCCAAGGAGTGGAAGTTATCGCCGATGATTTCCTGGATTGTGGATTTGGAGACACTGTCGATGAAGCAGTAAAGGATCATGATCAGAATTTAACGGCTTTCCTTCAAAGATGTCGTGAGTTGAATCTGACACTTAATCTTCAGAAGGTTAAGCTTCGCCTATCACAAGTACCATTCATGGGTCATCTACGCACAGCTGATGGTGTGGTAACCGACCCAAACAAAGTTCGTGCCATACGTGACATGCCAACCCCGACAGATGTCAAATCCCTGAAGCGATTCCTTGGCAACGTTACTTACCTGGCCAAGTTCTTACCAAACCTGTCCAGTGCACGTGTCTACGAGCCGTTAAGACGACTGGAGCTTAAGAATACTGAATGGTGTTGGCTGCCTGTTCACGATGAAGCTGCCCAGAGTATCAATAATCTTGTTTGTAAAGCTCCAGTGTTGAAGTTTTACGATGTCAATCAGGAAGTCACAATCGAAAGTGACGCATCGCTTTCTGGACTTGGCGCCTCCCTACTTCAGGAGGGTCAGCCAGTTGCATTTGCCTCTAGAGCCCTAACTCCAACAGAAGGTCGTTACGCGCAGATTGAAAAGGAGCTTCTCTCAGTCGTGTTTGCCTGTGAGCGATTTGATACGTACCTGTTTGGTCGATATGTGGTACACGTTAAAACAGATCATCAGCCCCTAGAAGCTAATTTCAAGAAGGACCTTGGCTCTGCTCCCAAGCGTCTCCAGCGGATACTGCTGTGCTTACAGCGATACAACCTTGATGTAAAGTACCAAAAAGGAAACTCAATGGTTATGTCAGATCCCCTGTCCCGAGCCTATCTGGATGAACCTCTCACTCAGACCGAGTACTGTAGTGAGTTAGAGGCGTTAGTACTCACAGAGGATCCTTCCATTTCAGAAGCACGACTAAAGGAATTAAAAGAAGGTACAGCCTCAGATGAAAACCTTCAAACCCTTATGCCAGTTGTCCTAGAAGGTTGGCCTAGCACTCCCGATGAAGTTCCAGCAGAGATCAAGCCATATTTTCAGTTTCGAGATGAAATCACAGCTCAAAATGGTTTGCTCTTCAAGGCTGAGCGTCTTATTGTACCTGCCAAGTTAAGAAAGGAAATGATGGAAACGGTTCATTCGTCTCATCTCGGTATCGAGGGATGTCTTAGACGAGCTAGAGAGGTGTTTTACTGGCCGCGTATGAATGCTGAGTTGAAAGACTTCATTCTCAAGTGTGATATTTGCAACTCCTTCAAGCCAGAGCAGCCTCGAGAACCGCTAATGCCCCATGAAATTCCATCAAGGCCTTGGCAAAAGTTGGCACAGATATGTTCTTCTTTGACGGGCGTCAGTACCTGATTACAGTTGCTTATTACTCCTCTTTCTCCGAGTATGACAAGCTTGACATGACAGACCCCAGGACTGTTACTGCTAAGTTGAAAATGCATTTTAGTCGTCATGGAATTCCGGAGGTTGTAATCTCCGACAACGGACCACAGTATTGTTCTGCTGAGTTTGCAAAGTTTGCAAATGACTGGCACTTTCAACACATCACATCCTCTCCGCGCTATCTCCAAAGTAATGGAAAGGTCGAGAGTGCTGTGAAGATTTATGAAAACCTAATGAAGAAAGCAGCGTGTGGAAAATTTGACCCGTACCTTGCTCTTCTATACTACCGCAACACGCCTACAGAAATTGGTTCATCCCCAGCACAAAGGCTGTTCAGCAGAAGAACACGCAATATGTTACCCCTGTCACGTAAACAACTACAGCCTAACACACTTCCCTCGCAAGCTGTCCAAGAAAAGCTGATTAACTCTAAACAAAAGCAGGCTTTCTACTACAACTTGAAAGGAAAAGCATTGCCTGAGTTGCAACCTGGACAGACAGTCAGGATGAAAAAACCAAAAGAATCTACTTGGACAGAAGCTGTTTGCAGGAAAATGATTGGCCCACGTTCCTATGTTGTTGTATCGGGTGGTCAAACGTACAGGCGAAATCGCTGACAGCTGCGATCAGTGCCACAATCAGATTCTCCAACTATTGTGCAACCAGCATTTGAGCCACTGCGATCATTGCCACAAGCAGATTCCCCATCTGTTGTGAAACCTGCAGCTGAACCACTTCCTGTTGTGAAACCTTCAGCTGAACCTCCGTCTGTTCTGAAACCTGCAGCAGAGCATGTGGAACTTGCATCCAATCCGACTGGTACAAGGAGTGGTCGTATTATGAAACCACCAGCCCGTTTTCAGGACTTCACTACTTAGACATTTTTATTTGGAACTTTGATTAATTGTTGAACATGTACCCTGTTGTTGTTTTTATTACTAAGGAACTCAGTCCTTTTTTTGCGAGAACTTTGTGAAAGACACTTTCTTTACAAAGGGGAAGATGTTGTGATACTGAATAAGTTTGCATATTTAAGTTTTGCACGTGACTAAGATTGTTATGGTACCGCGCCTCCTGTCTCGCGTGGTCTTGTTCGTCAGCCATTAAAAGTTGTTGTGTTTGCCTAGCCTTGGCGTCTTTACGTTGATCGTAACACTATTATTGATCGATCGATCTATCAATAACTTCATTTAATTAAGTGTCAATGGCTTCTTGCCGAGGGTAAAATACTCTCCTAACTGGGAACTCTTAAAATTAACAAAATAAAACACCTGTATATAATTAACAATTATTCGCCAAAGGCGAAGTGATTATTGTTGAATAATCCCCGAGACGAAGTCGAAGTGATTATTCAACAATAATCACTGAGCCTGAGGCGAATAATTGTTTTAGTATAATTCTCAGAGGTGAATATTAAAAACTGCAAAATAACAATAAAAATACGAAAACAACAAACACAAGTGCTCGCGTGTAAACCAGTTTAATTCATCGATTGAAATCGTAATTTTCACTCAAATTTCAGCAATAAAACGGAACAAAACAAACACTACGAAAAAGATAGATATCTGGTACTTTTGTTTAATCGTTGATGACTGCTGAGCAATTGTATGAATCCTCTCGAAATTACTAGCTCCAGTGAGATGAGAACTAAACAATGTTTTGCCAGTCGATCTGACTGAGTACACGGCCGCGTGCGATCTCCAAAACCACCATGTTAACGATCAATTCTAATGCCTTGAAAACCATCTCTTGAAAATATTTTCGGTCCAAAAAGCCTTGGTAGTCAATTTGCAAAATTCCCAATGTTTTTAATATTCAAGACTTGGAGAGATTTCTTCTAAATGAGAGAAATTTTCATTCAGCTAATGTCGCCATGTTCACAGGCCTGGATGGCAAACGTGGCATGGCTTAGTAGCCAAACCTTGGGATGCTATATTCACCGTCTAGCACGGTTAATATTTCGGCATAGTCCGAGCTTCTCGACCAATCAGAATTGAATTCACCTCTGGAAATTATGCTAATATATAATATACACCATTAAGATTTTGCTTTGGGTTGTATAAGCTTAGCGGGGTTTTACGGTATAATATTGATATTTTCATTCAAATCCTACTTGGATGATCATTGGTAATTAGAGAGAAAACTGTGCTCACCCGATCCTATCTATCACAATCTTACTAATTTTTGTTTTGTTTTTTCGTACAGAAGCTTCAAGCTTTACAACATGTTTCGAAAGTCTAGTCGTGCAAAAATCAATAGTACTATTATTCACTGAGTATCTAAAGGATTTGAATTCTTACCAATTGCGGACAGAACTTTGCTGACTAAGGTATCCACAATCTCAAGAAGAGTGAAAAAGCTGAACACACGGAATACGTCGTTTATCCTTTCCGTAATCTCAAACAGCTCCTGTAGATCTATGTTGTTTCCTACACCGAAAGCGAAAATACGAACACCTTTTTGTTTTAAAGGTTCAGACGCATTGCCTGCGGATACAAAATCTGGGAATTTATCGGTAGCTTTGCCATCAGTTATCAAAATGGCAATCATCGGTACGTTCTGTCGACGGGAGAGTGTATCATTGGTGAAGATGTAGTCCGATGCAACGTTTAGGGCTTTGTCAGTCCTTGTATATCCTCTTTCCCAAGGCAAGTTGTTGATGGTAGAATGAAAAAGCTGCAAAGTAAATTTCTGGGAAAAATTCAGCTTCACAGACGCCCTGGTACTGTATAACACTACCGCCGCTTCGAATTGGCTTGAGTTTTCTACAAGTTTTGTCATAAACTCCTTAACGAACGTTTTTAACCTCTTGTAATTTGTCTTCCCCATAGATCCACTAGAATCTATCAAAAAGGCTATATTTGCTCCATCGCTGTGTTTCCTTGCATCTGAAAATAACAAAACAAGTGATAATAGTAAACATAAATAAGAAAAAAATTTACAAAAATTGAGTAAATTAAAAAACTACTTCATTTAGGCACGGCAATGTGTAACAGTTGAGGCTGCGCAAATTTAAAAAAAAAGCATAATGTAATTACTGAACGAGCCTCAGCTTGTTAATAACAAAACTCCCCCTATCATTGACCGGAAAATCCCTTTACTCGACCATTCTCCCTTTTACCCTTTTGTCAAGCCATACTCTTCCCACGCCTCGCGCAGGAACTAAGCAATACCAATATGACCGTTCCATTCCTAATTGTTGTTTCGTTGAAATAGTAAACGTCCCTTGTAATTTGCTACAACCGGAAAGAACAATTGCTTGCACGGTAAACTTCAGCCTAGTTGGATTTTGCCGTTAGATTAAATTGTCTGGCGCGATTTTCTAGCAACTCAACAAGGGATAGAGGGAGGTATATTTCTAAAGAAAATGTTTGCAGCTTTCATCCAAGTGATTGTTAGCCACTTAATTTGCCGTGTTTTTCATGATCAAAATTAACCCTCGGACGTACAAGGTGGGTGCATGTCACCCTCCCTACCCCCTTGACGTTTTTCAAAAAGGTATGCTTTATGGTTCTGAAACTGTCAGTAGCCGTTCATTCATCTCTTGCAAAAATTTTGATATGTCAGTTATTTGTCTTTGATTTTGACGTTGCCATGGCAACGTCATAATTAATCCAGGTTTGGCTATAATCGTCATTTTGACATAATTAAATTTATAATTCGTTATTTTTTCCAGTTTTTTTAAACAAAATGGTATAATTCGTTTCATTAGCATTTCGGCTTGACTTTACATCGATTTTCTTTACTTTTTGTCTTTTTAAAAAATAGTGAAATCCAAGTTTGGGGATCGGAGATGTTGGCAGTAGTGTCGTCATGTGACGTCATATGACGTCGCAAACAACGAAAGATTATCATCTTGAAGAGTAAGCTGAGGGCTTTCCATTAATAACAAGAACATTGAGAAGCTTGAGAAGCTTAAAATCGGGCGCTTTGCCTTGAAAGGCAGGGTTCAGTACAGCAGAAACCACGAAGCAGTTACTAAAGTAGCACTCAGTCCGACTGTGTTTGTGTAAGTCACAGGGCTTGCATGAGCTGTATTAGTGTGCATAATATAATATCTAGAACGTTGTCGAGATTGCATTATTACTTAATGACATGATGGTTTCAATTTATAAATGTATTTCACAAAATACAAATAAACGATTGAAGTAGACGACTAGACAATGTAAAGTTTTAAGACTTAGCAAAGTGCAGTGTATTGGTAATACTGTAAGGTGCGGTTTCACCTGAAGGTCGTGTGCTTTTCGGTATTTTCCAGGCATTGCACTTTGATGGGACAGTACTACAACTGTTTACCGGGGAACTACTATTGTCAAGAAAATGATCACAACTTGTTGATGAATGATTGAACATTTGTTTCATACCATTACTGTAATAGCAATTGATGAAGGCTTTTAGTCCTGAACCAAAGTATAAGGACTGGGAAATACTGAAACCCATTATCAGCCACCTTAAACGGAAATATCTTGTTGGTGTTTCAAGGAATCCAAGGAAACTTCACTCATCCCATGTATCTATGTATTTCGGTATTTTGTATTTTTTTGAGTGATTTTTGGGGATGTTTGGCAGGTGATAGTTTTTTTTAAAAGAATTAGTAAAATTTAGACAACTAAGAAATATTGAAAATTTAATGTGAATTTAACATTGGAATTTGAAGTTAGAAATTGGCAGACGGACACCAAACAGTCCCGTGATATCCTGGAGTGTTTTTGCATGGGGGTCAACTGTGTGATGATGTTTCCATTTTTTTCTTCAATCCCCACTGATAAAGAACTGTTGTTGGTGTTATGTTGGTGTTTTCACATGTCAAGCCTTTAACAAGGTATGAAAGAACACAAGGATTTAAATTATTCTGGTGATCAATTTTTGCGTAACTAAAATTAATGTTACTCAAATTCCTGATGGATTCTGTCTTAAACTGTTACGAGCTTAGTATTTCCAAATTATTGCATGTCAATGTAAGGCAAGACAAGACATGCCTTGGTTCTTATGTAATTCTCTTAAAAACACATAAGATATTGACTATAATTTTGTCTGTGCTATGGCAATTCACAGTGGGGTGGTCTTGATGTGTCTTTAACTTGTAGACTGGACTGGACTAGTAAAACGCGGACTAGTAAAACGCGGACTTGTAAAACGCCTCTAGACACTTCGAATTCCTTGGCCACAATCATCTTACGGCTCTCTTCAATACATAATGTCTCAAAAAAACAGTAACCTCAGAAAGAAGTCAGAAGCAAATAAGGTCGTAAGACCGAATTTGAACATATAACGGCAAATGTTCTAATGTCACGAACGTAGGAGTCGTGTAGGCCCGTCACCTTTATTTACCACATACTGCCCCCAAATTAAAACAGTACCCTCAGAAAGAAGTCAGAAGCAAATAAGGTCGAAAGACCGAATTTAAACATTTAACGGCAAATATTCTAATGTCACGAACGTAGGAGTCGTGTAGGCCCGTCACCTTTATTTACGATTGACTGTTGATTTCTGGACGGGCCCCGTTCTACCTCGTGCGAGCAATACAAACGACTGCACTCAACAGACGTCAAGTAGTGGAAAGAAAGAAACATATGCACACAACTCATAGCATCAATCCCGTTGTTTTAGTAGGGGTTTGCAGAACGAACATGTGCTATACTGCAAAAACATCTCCACGCTAAAACAGACCATAGAGTGCTCAAAAAAGCTAGAAATATGCCGTCGAAGAAACACACAAGAGCTTCAAACACAAATTGTTTCGCTCGCTAAACCGTTTAGTTTTATCCGATTTACAAGCGCTTGTTTTACAAGTCCGCGTTCTACAAGTCCGTGCTTAACAAGCCCTCGTTTTACAAGTCCGCGTTTTACAAGTCCGCGTTTTACTAGTCCTCGTTTTACAAGTCCGCGTTTTACTAGTCCGCGTTTTACTAGTCCGCCTTTTACAAGTCCGCGTTTTACCTGAGTCCGCGTTTTACTAATCCGCGTTTTACAAGTCCGCGTTTTACTAGTCCGCGTTATACTAGTCCGCGTTTTACAAGTCCGCGTTTTACTAGTCCGCGTTTTACTAGTCCAGTCCAGTCCTCGAAATACAGTATGCCAAAACTCCCCGCCCTCTAAAGATAAGTCCTTGACGGTTCTTGTCGTTTTTCGGTGCCTATTCATCTTCGGCATCTTTCTCATCCACCTCTCGTTCTGTCCTGTGTCTTTCATCACACGAAAGAAAAGCTGATTCTCAAAAAATCTGCCACAAAAGGAAATTGACAAAAACAATATGAAAACCATATATCGAAAGTTTCTTATTCTAAAATTTTATCATACGTCTTAATTCAGAGCTACAAAGAAGTTCCTCCTTTTGAGTTATTGATACTGTTCTTACAGTACCCTCTTTCCACTAGCGAAATTTTACAAAATTCCTTCGCGGCGAAAAGGTAGCGCGAATCCAGAACAGACTCCAATCGAGAGTGGGTTAATTCTAGATTACTATTAATTAACTATTACAACATTCATTTTTAAAATAGTTTCCCAAGCCGACTAAGCTAACTAAACGTCGAGTGTATCTTTCAGTAAACAAAACATGCCGTTATGACGCCGGAAATCCAGCTCACGCATACTATACCCCGTGACTCACGCAAACCTCCGACTTACGTGCTACTACAGTCATTCCTTTCTAAACATTTTTTTTTGACCACCACCGTACCTTTCTACCCAAAAAACTCATGAAACCGCCCGGTTTTAACCTGTTTTAACCTTTCAAAAATTAGAGCGTTCGAAACTAAATAAGATCCGTAATCACAAACAACATACAGCCGTTTACCAGCACTCTTTAAAACTCCTGAAACCCTTCAAAATCAGGCAAAATAAATCTTTGAAATAACCTTCATCAATGTTTCTTATTTTTTATTCAGTTCTATAAAATGCCTTTCATACACTACTGTCAAACAAAAATTTCAATTTCCTCAAAGTTTCAAGACAAAAGAATAACAAATATTTCGTGCACAATGTAATTTGATTAAGCCAATATTATCACGTCTAAAAATACTTCAAGCAATTCAGTGAAAACCCGTTTTTTTTTCGTATCAACGAAAACCACTTTCGAATAATCAATACATGAAAATAAAAATAAGATCAAAAGGAAGAAAGGAACCTTTCTAATTATTTGAAGACTTTCAAAGCCGTGATATTATGCATCCAATCCGCGATAAAATTTAATTACAACAAAATCCAAGCCTCATTTTGAATTCCATTTTTTTCAGTTGATACCTTTATCCAACTTGTGAAAAATTCCATTCAAGTTCCTATTAATACTGTACATTCCCAATGTTTTGCTCAGGTCTTCAGAAGCGTCTTACTAACCGAATCTAAAATAATTCCAAAACATGCTGTACAAACATTCTACTCTTTGTGACAAACGACTTGACGACCAATTGTTCAGAAATGAAAATCGACACAGTTCTTGCTAAATAAAAAAAAAGTTTTACGGCGGAGTCAGGCTCAAAAAATATACCGCAAGATCACACCCCCATTCATAGTCAGAAACCAGCAAACCATCTAGTTTGCTAAAAAAAAACACTGCGTGACATCAATGACGTTACCTTTTTCATTTACAAAAATAACTTTTACTTGTCAAAGTAAGTGCAATTTCACAATGGTGAATATCAGTACAGTATGGGGCCCAGTTCTCGGCCGGGTCCAGTTCTCGGCCACTTTGTGTTTAACGCGTTTTTCATACTCCAGTTGAATCAAAAGAAAAAGGTATTTCCTTCAAACGATAGACTGATTCATGAGCTTTAAGTATCTTCAGTTTGATCGTTCAATTCGATATAGAAAGCTCACACGTCGAGTTTACGCGGAGGTAGGTGAATTTGCATTCCCGAAAAAGTTGTTTGTTTACGGCTCCAAATTCATGGATGTAGTTAAATTCGTATTTTATCCAAAAGCCCCCACCATACGAGCTAATTTTTGGCATGTGAAACGTAGACTAATTCAGCTTTCTGCTTTAGTTAACTTTTCGTTGAACCGTTGTATTTTTTGGTCTTAATTTACTTCGAAATTTTTTCTTGCGACGTTTGCGTATTTGCCAGTTCTCGGCCACCCTGCTCGCTATCACAGCTTAGCGCTTGGTTTTTAATATAATTTCATCTGCTGCTGCCAGAATGAAAGAAATAAATGTTTTAAAAATAAAGTTCAATCTTATCTCTAAGTTTTGAGCTGACTCTTGTCTTGTCTATTATTTCTACAACACCTAAATCTTTCAAGACCTTTTCACTGCAAAATAAACCATCTAAATGCACGGGTCACACAATGCGGTTTTGCCAGAACCTGCACATAGGCAACTAGGCGCGTTAAAATCCTTCTTTTCTAAAGTAAAACAAAGCATCATAAAAATAATTTGGGATCGATATAGTATAAATAGGTTTACAGAGTGATTTTATGACTGTGAAAATTAATTGAGCATTTTTTTACAGATAATTACGCACAAGCTTTTTAGTGGCCGAGAACTGGGCCAAGGTGGCCGAGAACTGGGCCCACAAATGGAGCTTTTATTTTTATTATTGCTCGGGCAAATTAATTTTTGACCGGTCGATAGCTTTACACCAAAAAGCTGAATAATGTAGCTAGCTCTGGGAGAAATTTCAAGTTCCTGCGGTTCTTCTGAGGTAAGAAATACAAGTTTACGTCAAAAGTGGCCGAGAACTGGGCCCCATTCTGTACTTTGCCCCGTAAGCTTTTTTCTCTGTCCTTCCGCCGAAGCAAAAAAACACAACCTGATTACACATTAACCCAAAAGTCGACCAAGTGTGCCTGCAACGATTTCCTGTCAAAACTAAAATGAAAACCATTGCGGTATGCGTCACCCGTAGCGGTTTTGTAGCAACCCCGAGCTATCCCCGTCTTTTTGGCCGCGCCAGGAGACTACGCTCTAGGACGACCAAAGGGTAAACCTTAAATCGGCCACGCCCGATTAATAATAATAATAATAAATATATTTTTATAGCGCCTATCCAGGCCTGCTCTAGGCGCTTTACAAATGTTTAAAAAAATATATATATATATATATATAATAAAATCAATAAAAAGTTTGTTAAAATTAGCTGAAAAAATCTTAAAATTAAAAATTTGCATTCAGTTCAAAACAACTGTCTATTAGTACGAAGAAATCATTGGCGGGGGGGATCCATCGAATCCCTCCCTTTTACCACGGTGAGGGTACGTATGAATTGCGTGTATGCCCGAGGGTTATAAAAAAAAAAAAACATTTTAGAAACTTAAACACCAAGTAGTCGCTTTGTATTATGCATAAAGCAACACTTAAGGAAGTCAGTAAAGAATGAATTAAAACAATTAGTCCATTGTGCTCTTGTAAGATATTACTAGATAACTTGATAGAGGCCTCACTTGATAATGACCTCTGCTATCGCACCCATGGAATAATTGTTAACTGATCCACACCGTAACGACTTCTGTTAAAAATTAAACATGTGTCATTGAAAACGAAACATATCTTCTTGCCGTAATGGATTTTTTGTCAAAGAAGCGGCATTTTGTTTTCGCCTTGGCTCCTCCTACCTTTGGTTATAATATATATAAGTTTTAATGTTTGCATACTATCGTTAGTGTAATTTTCAACCGTAACTAAGTTTGTTTGTCTTGGCCACTAACGAAGTCAATTCTTTTGAAATTAAGGTACATACCCGAATAAGAGAGAGCATGGATAGTACAGCACCACAAGAAAGCGACGAGAATGTTAAAGCACCTCATGGTTTTTGAATGTAAAAAAAGAAAACAGCCTGAAAGAAATAAAATTCATCCGTTAAATAGAATAAAGACTACATGTAAAAAATGAAATAACGAAAAAGGACAGATATGACCCTTATTTTAACGCATAATCATTTTTTTGCGGCCTTATTTGAACTGCGAGGATGGAAAACGGCCCAATTTCTAAAATCTGTGGCATTGCAACAGATTTAAAAAATTGGACCGATTTTTAACTGCTCACGCATTATCCTATCAAATCTAGATCAAATCGGACGAGAAATCGTACAGTGTAAACCGACCTTTAAAGATGGTGATGGTCGCGGAGTACACTGGTGCAGACTGAAGTTTGGCGGCACCTTGTAGCAAAGGGGCCGGAGAATTTCTGTAAGCTCCAACAAACAGTATTGCTAGAGCCCGTTACAGGGAGAAGACTATAGGCAACTGCTTCCGCAGGTAAGCAGCTACAATGGGCAAAAACTACCAAAACCCTAGTCACAAGTACCATTTTGGTCTTTAAGAGGTAAGTCACTTTAATAGATGTTCTATTTGACGCAATTAAGAACTTGAAAAATTTAAATCTAGTAACAGCTATTGAATCAATTGTAAAAGGCCAACAAATTTCCAAATTCAAAGAAAGTGCGAACAATTTCTCATAGTCGCTCTGTTGACTTAACTATTTCATGCAACATGTTGCGTTGAGAAAGTGGTCGAATCACCTATAATTCTCAAGGCGCGGTACACAAATGATATTTTGTCCATATTTTGAAATTTTTATTATGAGAAACTTAGTAAACTGGTTCAAGAAAAACTACCATTACTTTATTTTTTGCAAATTTGTTATTCATTTTGAAGATAAAAATTCTCGTAGTCGGAGTCGAAGCTCCCGTAAGCGGACACCATCCGGAAGCAGAAAAAAAAAATGTGTGTAACTGGAGCTGTCAGCTTCCCGGGAATGATTCTCGTATATAAAGCGGCAACTAGCAGTATAAGGGGAAAGGTGGCCACTTACAAGAGCTTTCACCGCTCACATTAAACGTCGTTAATGTAGAACTAAAAGCCGGGTACCGCCATATTAAATGATTGCTTGGTTTACTTTCGTATACAATACCGATCATGAATGGCCTCCGGGGTCATGGCTAAAAGCTGTTTTTGCAATGCAGCGTGCGCTTATGTATGGGAGCTTGAAAACATAGTTTAAATTGTTCCCCTTGTAAGTGTCCGTGTCAGCTTACGGGAATGTGAAAATTCGGAGTTTGTATGAGAGTTCAAACGGGGTTTTGTCAAGATGGTCGTAAGTAGAGCTGTCCACTTGAGTGAGCGTCCGTAAAGGGATCTTCGACTGTACTTTTCTCTCAATGACACTTTACAATATGGGCATTATCTAATTCGCTTAATGGATCACGCAGTTTAAAAAAAACACAGAGGGAATACGGTATTTAGACTATAGAAAATGTTAAAACGTGCTATTAGGCAAATTAAAAATAAAAATCCGGAAAAGAAAACTTTATGAAAAAGAGTCCTTAAGGTCTTCTTTTCTTCCATTTTGTTGTCGAGTTTTATTCATGCATTTATATTTATCTTCATATAAAACCTTTTATTCTCCTTTGTGGGTAGAAAAAGATGTTGTAAATTTAAAAAGTGAGAGAATGTTTTATTTTATGATTGATCATAAGCGTGGATGAAATCATTAAAACGTGCCAACTGTTTGAAGTAAACCAACATTCAAAACGTTGAGGAAAGCCAAGAGTTTTTGTAAGTGCTAAGATGGTAATTTTGATTGGCAGTTGTTTCTATAAAATGAATTTAATGAAGTGATCTTCCCTTTTTATTTGTGTGAGAGAGGGAGCGCTATCATGTGAATGATATGCACTTAAACTGCCGTTTGCTCGCACTGTCATTATTTCTTACTTTTTTATTTGAAAGCAAATGTAGTATGTACTAGTAGCGAGGGAGAAGAAGGCAGTAGGGGTTTCTCCTGGGGCTTTCCACAAGTTGCTCGGCAACTTTTTGGCAACTTTTCATATTTCGAGCAACTTTTTCCCCTCTATGCAACTTTTTCCTCTCGAGCAACTTGTTGCATTTTTAGCAATTTCTAGACTGATGATCTCCGAAGATTGTCCGAGAGTTGTTCGAAGGCCATACGAACGTTTCCGAAGATTAACGAAGTTTGCCGAAGATTTTTGTGGAACATCCGAAGACGTTTCGACTTTCAACTCATTGCCCGTTAAAAACATGACGTCATCGATATCTTCACGATTTATCTCAGTAAAAGAAATCCTCGTATTTCAACAAATTGTTGCCTTAAAAAAGTTATTTAGATACTTCTGTTGCAGTGAAATTGCATGAAACTGTTTTAAAAAAATCTTACCTTCAAAGGGAAATTAGCATATATTTACCGGAAAATTTTCTTGATAAAAAGCAGCAGTTGATTTTTTGGGGCAACTTTCGAGCAACTTCTTTGGATTTTTGAAGCAACTTTCGAGCAACTTTTTCAAAAATTTAGAGCAACTTTTTGAATATTTTTAAGCAACTTTTGGAAAGCCCTTGTTTCGCCTCAATACACGGGCATATTCAACAAAATCAGTTTACGAATACAAACAGTGAAATAGCGTGACAATAATTAGTTGATTTACGAGCATAAGATGGATTTCATTTTTCAACACTTACTATTATCGTTTTTCAATTCTACCCTCCGTTCACTCTCACCCATGCAATCTTTAGGCCTTTACCTGGTGTGTTTTGACTATATAAAAGCAAATTACTTACATTAAAGTGGCCTGGTTTCGCCTTTTGTTTTCTACTAAGCCTAATTTTTGTTATCCATCCGCCACCCCTGGTAGCCTAATGGGACTAGTTTTGGAAACCGCCTCAATCGTCTGTAAAACACCCTACCTAAAATGTCATGTCAACACGCGCGCCTAGGTTCATAGCTACTCAATCGTCAAAAATTCAGGAAATAACATTTTTACAGGCCCGTATGGGGGGGGGGGGAGGGTTCGAGGGGTTCGAACGAACCCCCTAAAATTTTTGAAGTCGGCGTTTTGGGGGGTTGAAAAGATAAAAAAAAATTAACACAAAACAATTAAGAGACTGTGACCAGTCGATTACACGGACGACTACCTTCCTTACCAGGATTAGCGGAGGAAACTGCAATATTTTGGCACTATAATGAGAAGTTCTAATCTTTTGGATTGGTTAATTGATGTTCGTCTTGCTTTCCATCCTTGTCGTGGCGCCTGCGGCAATCAAAACTAGCGTTTGTTGGCTTGATAAGCAAGCATGCACATTTGTT